>NC_037343.1:48203876-48555630 GCF_002263795.3 Bos taurus | reverse complement strand
TTAGCATCTCAAACCACTTCCCGTGTGTCTTGTTAATACCAGCAGACTCCCTGAGGCTGTCATCACCAAAGGCAGCTGAGTCAGGAGAGGACATAAGAGTTCTGAGAACACTTCACCTTTTTCCTCTTGAAGGTATGCATCAAGGTGGACCAGTCTATGACCTGGATTTTTTCACATCCTCCCCATGTCGGCAAGTCCCTCCACCCCCACCATTATGCTAGATCACTTTGATTCATGGAGAAATAATAATGAAGCATTATCATGGGCATCTTGCTTAGCTTTATTTTTCCTAGGATCAAAGAAATCACACCACAATCGCTCCAAGGATGCAGCAGACACCTGATTTTGTAGCCCAGACCCTGACTGGGCTTCAAGACCTTGCACTGTGGTGAGTAATGGCTGGGGTGTGAGCATCCCTCAGCCAGGTCCTTATATATGATAGCATTATGCAGAAAAATAATGAGAACCGTTGAAAGATGCTGCTCACTTTGGGATTGAATTACTGTTTAAATCAAGCTGGCAGTGGGCAGGGGGCTTGTGAAATGAAATTAAGGAGGAAGCTGTATTTCAATTGGGAAGCCCTGGGTACTTTCTGAGAGAGTGGGCCTCCTGTAAATGAAATACGGCCCTGAGCTCGAATTCTGTCCTCTGTGATTTATCTGAGCCGAAGGGGCTTGTTCGAACCATTCTGAATGTTGTTTTCAAAGTGCAAATGAACATCTCATTCTGCAATCAATGACACAGGAAACAAGCTCTGGAGGAGGTGGCCTGGGGGAGAAGACAAGAGGGAACATGGAGTTCTGCCCAACCAGCAGCCAGTTCTAGGTGGGCTTCAGGGCTTGTAAAGTGAGGAGACCCAAGGGTTTTAGTGGGGCAGAAATGTCAAGACTGGGGCTTTTTCTCTGAACATCAACAGGCAAAAGGACTTGTCTCCTGCAGTCCATGTGGGGATGCATATGGCCAGAGAAATATGAAAGAGACCTGCCCAATCCAGACTCCGGCTTTCCCCATTGGGTCCTGTTGGCTCCAGAGCATCTCAGTGCTGGACAAGAGGCTCACATTCAGAGTGAAATGGGTTTGGTTTTGAAAGTGTCCCGGGTGAACCTTATGTACTCCACTGGAGCAGATACATTTTCTCAGGTGATGAAGAGCCATGGATACTTCTGAGCAGAGGCGTGATGTGAAACGATCAGAGTTTGAAGAAAGAGAGCACAGGCTGTGGGCTGGAGGGAAATGGGACCAGAGTCAGTGGTCAGAGAGGAGACATGAATAGAGTCAGCCAGGGCATGAGGCCACTGAAGCTGACCAAGGTGACCCAAGGGGTGAATCCATGGGAGGAAGAGAACACAGAGCTGCCTCCACGACCATCTGGGGTGGCCCACCAGGAAGATGTCTTTGCTGGAATATGTCCACACACAAGGCTGCTCTAGGCACAAGTCCCAAAGGTGCCTGGGCAGGGGTGGATGGTCTTACGCCGTGGTCCAGGAGAAAGCAGACACCAGGACCCAAGCCAAGACCAGAGGGCACCACTCTCCTAAGCTCTCTCCAGCTCTAGCCCCTGCCCACTCTGATGCTGGTCTCTGCCCATGGGAGGGTGGCCAGAGAGACACACACCATGAATGACGAAGGGACTTTGGATGGGTTCTGGTGGAGGAAGATAGCAGGCCTGAGCAGAATCTGGAAGCTGTCCAGTGCTGAGGAAGGCAACTGGCACACAGGAATCATGCCCCCATCACTAGGGAAGCCAGTCTCCCCACAGTTCTTCTGTGTTTCTTCAGCAATGGCTCAGAGCCCTCCCTCTGACCATCCTTCCCATGTCATTCTGGTCAAGACTGGCTGCCTTTTCCTTCATCCACTTGCATCACCTTCTGTCCACCCTCTCACCTCTTCTTACTGTCCATCACAAATCTGACCTCAGGTGTCTTCTGCACAAAATCTCCACTGGCTCCAAGTGCCTTCACAGAGCTCCCAAACTCATATGTTGTCTGTGTTTGTGATTGTCCCGGAGGGAGGGCTGTCTTTTCATTTTATCTGCCCACCCAGAGGATAGACACCCTTGAATTTATTCTCGGTCTAGAAAAAAGCAGACCTTTGGAAACTGACACCCAGGGGAAGGTTTATTTAATTCAATGGAAAATAAATCCTCATTCTCTTAAGTGGACATTTTACCTTTCCTTGAAGGTGGGCTCTAAGTCTCAGTTGCATCCAGTCAACTTTACTTTATAGGTAGACTAGTGATTAACAGGTGTTTACTGTTATCTGTGCCCCATTTGAAAGTTGATCAAGGTGAACACTTCCCCACAAAGGAGATTTCTTTCTTCTCCTTGGATTAAGGTTTGAACTCTGACCAGTGGTAAGTGTAAGAAGATCAAACATCACAGAAAGCATGCAGATCGAACTGCTGGGTACTTGCAGGCCTTTACTGGGCACCTGGGAGAGACAGTCTACCTCCTTTTTATTCTTTTCTGGCTGTGTTCCAGAAGCACAGGCATGCACCCCACAGTACCCCACCTGCAGTTTGGAATGCTGAGCTGAGCACAGAAGGAGCCAAAAGGAGCATCTGTCCAAGTAAGATGTTACAATGTCAACTTCAGGAAATATGGTGGCACAATGATCAAAGCAAGGCTTTATCTTTTACTGCTGTAGCCCTTCTGCTAGCATCTCATAAATGATGCTAGTTCATTCTTGAGATAAGATGGTAGGGCCATTCCTCTTGTTTCTGACACTTGGGTAAGATAAACCACAGGAGAATGAAATGAAGAAAGGTCCAAACATGGATATATCCTGCCAGTGGGAAGCTGTACTTGTCCTTCAAAAGGCATCAGATTGAAAGGACTCCTCCTCCCCTTCCCAGTCTTTTTGGCCTGCTCCCAATTTGTCCTATGCTTCAACCCCAGGGACCAAAGCATTGGTACCCTGGTATGGCTAATTCTTTGAAGTCCATGCTTAAGTAGTCTGCTTAGCCTAAATTGACCTTCTCCCAGGAAAAATGCTTTAAATTTCTCCATTCAAAATACTTTCATTTCTCCTCATTCAGTGTTCTTATCTCCAACTCCTCACATTGTCACACACACACTGACTTGGGATTGGTCCACCCTGTCCTGCGTTCCTACCATGTTTGGTCTGAAGTGTAGGGCCTATCACCCTAAGAGATGAACTGGAAGCCATGGTAGAGCAACAGGCAACATCTACTGAGCATGCAGCTTGTGCACACTTAGATCAGGATCTTCCCTAACTCTGGCTAGTGTGGGGTGAGGTCGGTCATTTGACTGTCTTTGGCTGTATAACAAGCCACCTCATGGTGGCTTAAAATTAGCATTGTCATTTTGTTTCTTGTCTTGGTGGTACAGTGGTAAGGAATCCATCTGCCAATGCAGGAGATGCAAGAGATGCAGATTTGATCCCTGTGTTGGAAAGATCCCCTTGATGGGCTATCCTCTTTGGGCATATCCATAGGTTTGCAAAGAATCAGACATGATTGAGCATAAACTCTTCTGTGGTTGACTGGACTCAACTGGGCAGCTCTCCCTCCAGGTCTCTCACTCGGCTGCAATCAGAGGGCATTTGGGGCTGGAACCCTCTGAAGGCTCCATCACTCATGAGTCTGGAGCCTGAACTGGGGGAACTCAAACATCTGGGACTTCTGCCTCTCTCTATAGGGAATCTCTCTGTGTGCACCAGTTTCCTTGTCTCTAAAATGGTACTGATGATATAAACTATCTCAGGGAATTGTTGTCAAACTCAAATAAGCTGGTAAATCCTTGAGAAACATCAGCTAATATAGTGGCAATCATTATTATCAAGAAGACTTGGGACCTGCAGGAACTCTTTGAATGGTTAACAGCTATCATTGGAACGTAGGACTCTTCTCTACACAGATTCTGAGGGAAGAACAAGGCCAATGGATGGAAGCTATGCAGAAGATTCAGGTGCAGTTTCTAACAGTAAAATAGTTCAGAAATAGAACAGGCTGCCATGGCAAAGAGTAAGTTCCCACTATCAAATTGGATCAACACAGCCTAGATGACCATTTACTAGGGAATGGCAACGGGATGGTTTCACCAAATGGAAAATTAAACAAAGTTCTTTCGGGACTATTCTAACTCGGACTTCCTGTAAGTCTCTGATTCTGTTGTTTCCATTGATAGAGCCAAGAGCATACAATGTAAGTATCACCATTATTTCTTCATCTGGACATTCATGTATGCAACCAATATTTATTGCTGCTGTTTATCACTAAGTCATGTCTGACTCTCTGCGACCCCATGGACTGCATGCAGCACACTAGGCTTCCCCGTCCTTCACTGTCTCCTGAAGTTTGCACAAATTCATGTCCATTGAGTCAGTGATTCCTTATAACCATCTGATCTTCTGTCGTCCTCTTCTCCTCTTGCCTTCAATCTTTCCCAGCATCAGGGTCTTTTCCAATGAGTCTGCTCTTTCCATCTGGTGGCCAAAGTATTAGTGCTTCAGTTTCAGCATCAGTCCTTCCAATGAATATTCAGGGTTGATTTCCTTTAGGATTGACTGGTTTGAACTTCTTGCCATCCAAGGGAGTGAACATCCCACAAATGCCACATCCTATGCTAAATACAGGAACACAGGATGGTGATTATAGCAGCACCATGAATACATGGGTTTCATGAGCCTCATCCCAGAATCTAGTGGAGGATACAGTTTATGAAATATAACCATGTAATAGGAGAAATGTTCTATTGAGAAAGAAACCCAGGCCACCAAACTTCATCTGTGGAAAATAGGGAAGGGAAACCTCTTTGAAAGGAGAAATGTTTACTTTGAGAACTGAAGGATGGGTAGAAGCATGGAGACAAAATATGGTTAGAAGTAAGAGATGAATATATATATTTTTTAATTAGACAAAAAAAAAAAGAAGAGGTGAGAAAGAAGACTGGACCAAGAAAAGGAAGAGTTGTATGGGGAGATTCAGAGATGAGAGAGAGCATGATGGAGGGCATTAATAAAGCTCTTCAGGTAACCAGGGCACAGGAAATGGAGTAGACAGGATGTGACTGAAAAGCCCTGTTGATCATTGAGAGGTATTCTTGTTCTTCCAGGCTTTATGGCATCATCCAGCTTCCTCCCTCAGTCTGTCATTTAGAAAGCTATTATTTAGTTGATGAGGATCTGTCCCAATAAGGTTGCAGTCGAAAGAGAGACAAGGGAGTCGATTTAAAAGATCCTTGAGGAAAAACTGGCATGCCTTGAAATTGGCACTGATTTTCAAGAGGATATGGATAATTGAGCTAATGTTTAAAGATGACCAAGATTTTGAGCTTAGCAAACACAGGGGCACTGGAAGGAAAAGTTGATGGAAGTGAAGATAAAGAGTTCACTTTGGAACATAGTGACTCAGAGATAATGGCAGGGCAGGATGTATTTTAGGTAATTAGAGATGAGAGGCCAAACACCGAGTGAAAGACTGGGTTGGATTTATTGACTTGAAAGTGACAGGAGGATACATTTCTTCTTCCATCAACTTGGATAAAATGGTACCAGATCTGTGTTCCTGTCTAAGCAACTAGAAAACTGGATGAAGCATTGGAGACTTGGCAGTATAGGACTGTGACCTGTGACAGAGATTAATGAGGTGATTGCCTTGTCTCTGGAGGTACTTTTCATGCTATGGTATAAGGTGAGGGAACATAGGTAGACAAGGGTAGTGTCATTGATTTGAAGAGAAGAGATTGGAATTTGGGGATTCTGAGGTTGGAATTGGGCTTCCTGTTGGCTTAGACAGTAAAAAATCTTCCCACAAAGTGGGAGACCTGGGTTTGATCCCTGGGTTGGAAAGATCCTCTGGAGAAGGGAATGGCTACCCACTCCAATATTCTTGGATAGCAGTCAACACTGGAGAGGAGAGAATCATGGTGAAAAAAAAAGAGCTCCAGAAACCTACATAGAGTTTCTCAGGAATCTTGCTAAATGCTGAGTAGCATAGAATGAAACTTCATAAGGCTTAGTTAGGAACTACCAAGGAGTTTTAAAGTAAGCAACTCTTGAAATCCACACAGGGTTTCTGGAATTGTGAGGTCCGAACAGCTACAGTGTTTAACATTTGTGACACTCAGAGAGACCTTAGAGAGTTATGCCTTATTAGTAGGGCTAAACTACCATAGATTAAAGTCTACTCTACACTTGTCCTTAAAAAAATGAAAAAAAAAAAAAAGTCTCAAAAGGATCAAATTGATTGACGAGCAACTAAGTTGCACCCAAAACAAAATTCACAGTATTCTAAAGGTTAACAAAATGCATGCCCTCAATATTGTAATATTCAAACTGTTTAGCATCAAATAAAAATTACTAGACATGAGAAAGTAGACTGAGTGACTAATTACAGGGAGAAAGCATTTAATAGAAACAGACCCAGAAATTAGAGAGATGGGTGGCATTAAATCCAAAATCCTTAAAACAATAATTATAAATATACTTAAGGGCTTACTGGGAGATATAAAAATTAGGAGAAAAATATATTAAAAAACATATAAATCTGAAAAATAAAATATCTGAAATGAAAAATTCCCTGGATCAGTTTAACAGATTAAATGCTTAAGAAAAGACCAATGAACCTGAAATACAGAAATATAAATTATCCAATTGAAATATAGAAAGAAAAAAGATAAATAAACAAAGCTTTAACAATCTGAAGGACAAAATCAAGCAGTGTAACATATTTATAATTGGAGTCCCAGAAAGAGAGAATGAAATGGGGTCAGAAAAACATTTGAAGAAATAATGGTTGAAATTTCTCCAGTCTTGTAGAACTATAGCTCACAGATCCAAGAAGCCTCAGAGACTAAGAGAATAAACATAAAGAAAACCACAAAAAGCCACATTACCACCCAATTCTTGAAAACTAATGATAGAGAAAATCTTAAAAAATATTCAAAGAAAAAACACTGTCTATTCAGGGGAACAAAGATAGGACTTATCTTTGTTATTCTCAAAAAACTATGCAAGATAGAAAATGGTGGAAAAACACCTTTAAGGGTGGGGGGTGGGGAATAAAGACTTTTATTTTTTTTTTAACTTTACAATATTGTACTGGTTTTGCCATACATCAACATGAATCCGCCAAAGGTGTACACATGTTCCCCATCCTGAATCCCCCTCCCACCTCCCTCCCCATACCATCCCTCTGGGTCATTCCAGTGCACCAGCCCCGAGCATCCTGTATCATGCATAGAACCTGGACTGGTGATTCGTTTCACATATGATATTATACATGTTTTAATGCCATTCTCCCAAATCATCCCACCCTCGCCCTCTCCCACAGAGTCCAAAAGATTGTTCTATATATCTGTGTCTCTTTTGCTGTCTCACATACAGGGTTATCGTTACCATCTTTCTAAATTCCATATATATGTGTTAGTATACTGTATTGGTGTTTTTTCTTTCTGGCTCACTTCACTCTGTGTAATAGGCTCCAGTTTCATCCACCTCATTAGAACTGATTCAAATGTATTCTTTTTAATGGCTGAGTAACACTCCATTGTGTATATGTACCACAGCTTTCTTATCCATTCGTCTGCTGATGGACATCTAGGTTGCTTCCATGTCCTGGCTATTATAAACAGTGCTGTGGTGAACATTGGGGTACACGTGTATCTTTCAATTCTGGTTTCCTCGGTGTGTATGCCCAGCAGTGGGATTGCTGGGTCATATGGCAGTTCTATTTCCAGTTTTTTAAGAAATCTCCACACTGTTCTCCATAGTGGCTGTACTAGTTTGCATTCCCACCAACAGTGTAAGAGGGTTCCCTTTTTTCCACACCCTCTCTAGAATTTATTGCTTGTAGACTTTTGGATCACAGCCATTCTGACTGGCGTGAGATGGTACCTCATTGTGGTTTTGGTTTGCATTTCTCTGATAATGAGTGATGTTGAGCATATTTTCATTTGTTTATTATCCACCTGTATGTCTTCTTTGGAGAAATTTCTGTTTAGTTCTTTGGCCCATTTTTTGATTGAGTTGTTTATTTTTCTGGAATTGAGCTGCAGGAGTTGCTTGTATATTTTTGAGATTAATTCTTTGTCAGTTGCTTCATTTGCTATTATTTTCTCCCATTCTGAAGGCTGTCTTTTCACCTTGCTTATAGTTTGCTTTGTTGTACAGAAGCTTTTAGTTTTAATTAGGTCCCATTTGTTTATTTTTGCTTTTATTCCAATATTCTGGGAGGTGGGTCATAGAGGATCCTGCTGTGATTTATGTCGGAGAGTGTTTTGCCTATGTTCTCTTCTAGGAGTTTTATAATTTCTGGTCTTATATTTAGATCTTTAATCCATTTTGAGTTTATTTTTGTGTATGGTGTTAGAAAGTGTTCTAGTTTCATTCTTTTACAACTGGTTGACCAGTTTTCCCAGCACCACTTGTTAAAGAGATTGTCTTTTATCCATTGTATATTCTTGCCTCCTTTGTCAAAGATAAGTTGTCCATAGGTGTGTAGATTTATCTCTGGGCTTTCTATTTTGTTCCATTGATCTATCTTTCTGTCCTTGTGCCAGTACCAGACTGTCTTGATGACTGTGGCTTTGTAGTAGAGCCTGAAGTCAGGCAGGTTGATTCCTCCAGTTTCATTCTTCTTTCTCAAGATTGCTTTGGCTATTCGAGGTTTTTTGTATTTCCATACAAATTGTGAAATTATTTGTTCTGGCTCTGTGAAAAATATCGTTGGTAGCTTAATAGGGATTGCATTGAATCTATAGATTTCTTTGGGTAGTATACTCATTTTCACTATATTGATTCTTCCAATCCATGAACACGGTATATTTCTCCATCTATTAGTGTCCTCTTTGATTTCTTTCACCAGGGTTTTATAGTTTTCTATATATAGGTCTTTCGTTTCTTTTTAGGTAGTTATATTCCTAAGTATTTTATTCTTTTCGTTGCAATGGTGAATGGAATTGTTTCCTTAATTTGTCTTTCAATTTTCTCATTATTAGTGTATAGGAATGCAAGGGATTTCTGTGTGTTGATTTTATATCCTGCAGCTTTACTATATTCATTGATTAGCTCTAGTAATTTTCTGGTGGAGTCTTTAGGGTTTTCTATGTAGAGGATCATGTCATCTGCAAACAGTGAGTTTTACTTCTTCTTTTCCAATTTGGATTCCTTTATTTCTTTTTCTGCTCTGATTGCTGTGGCCAAAACTTCCAAAACTATGTTGAATAGTAGTGGTAAAACTGGGCACCCTTGTCTTTTTCCTGGCTTTAGGGGAAATGCTTTCAATTTTTCACCATTGAGGATAATGTTTGCCGTGGGTTTGTCATATATAGCTTTTGAGGTATGTTGAGGTATGTTCCTTCTATTCCTGCTTTCTGGAGAGTTTTTAATCATAAATGGATGTTGAATTTTGTCAAAGGCTTTCTCTGCATCTATTAAGATAATCATATGGCTTTTATTTTTCAATTTGTTAATGTGGTGTATTACATTGATTGATTTGTGGATATTGAAGAATCCTTGCATCCCTGGGATAAAGCCCACTTGGTCATGGTGTTGTTGGATTCTGATTGCACTGAGCTCACTTGGTCTTGGTGTTGTTGGATTCTGATTGCTAGAATTTTGTTAAGGATTTTTGCACCTATGTTCATCAGTGATACTGGCCTTTAGTTTTCTTTTTTTGGTGGCATCTTTGTCAGATTTTGGTATTAGGGTGATGGTGGCTTCATAGAATGAGTTTGGAAGTTTACTTTCCTCTGCAATTTTCTGGAAGAGTTTGAGTAGGATAGGTGTTAGCTCTTCTCTAAATTTTTGGTAGAATTCAGCTGTGAAGCTGTCTGGACCTGGGCTTTTGTTTGCTGGAAGATTTCTGATTAGTTTCAATTTCCGTGCTTGTGATGGGTCTGTTAAGATTTTCTATTTCTTCCTGGTTCAGTTTTGGAAAGTTGTACTTTTCTAAGAATTTGTCCATTTCTTCCAAGTTGTCCATTTTATTGGCATATAATTGCTGATAGTAGTCTCTTATGATCCTTTGCATTTTTGTGTTGTCTGTTATGATCTCTCCATTTTCATTTCTAATTTTATTAATTTAATTTTTCTCCCTTTGTTTCTTGATGAGTCTGGCTAGTGGTTTGTCAATTTTATTTATCCTCTCAAAGAACCAGCTTTTGGCTTTGTTGACTTTTGCTATGGTCTCTTTTGTTTCTTTTGCATTTATTTCTGCCCTAATTTTAAAGATTTCTTCCCTTCTACTAACCCTGGGGTTCTTCATTTCTTCCTTTTCTAGTTGCTTTAGGTGTAGAGTTAGGTTATTTATTTGACTTTTTTCTTGTTTCTTGAGGTATGCCTGTATTGCTATGAACCTTCCCCTTAGCACTGCTTTTACAGTGTCCCACAGGTTTTGGGTTGTTGTGTTTTCATTTTCATTCGTTTCTATGCATACTTTGATTTCTTTTTTGATTTCTTCTGTGATTTGTTGGTTATTCAGCAGCGTGTTGTTCATCTCCATATGTTGGAATTTTTAATAGTTTTTCTCCTGTAATTGAGATCTAATCTTACTGCATTGTGGTCAGAAAAGATGCTTGGAATGATTTCTATTTTTTTGAATTTACCAAGGCTAGATTTATGGCCTAGGATGTGATCTACCCTGGAGAAGGTTCCGTGTGCACTTGAGGGAAAGGTGAAATTCATTGTTTTGGGGTGAAATGTCCTATAGATATCAATTAGGTCTAGCTGGTCTAGTCTATCATTTAAAGTTTGTGTTTCCTTGTTAATTTTCTGTTTAGTTGATCTATCCATAGGTGTGAGTGGGGTATTAAAGTCTCCCACTATTATTGTGTTATTGTTAATTTACCCTTTCATACTTGTTAGCATTCGTCTTACATATTGTGGTGCTCCTATGTTGGGTGCATATATATTTATACTTGTTATATTTTCTTCTTGGATTGATCCTTTGATCAGAATGTAGTGTCCTTCTTTGTCTCTTTTCACAGCCTTTGTTTTAAAGTCTATTTTATCTGATATAAGTATTGCTACTCCTGCTTTCTTTTGGTCTCTATTTGCGTGGAAAATCTTTTTCCAGCCCTTCACTTTCAGTCTGTATGTGTCCCTTGTTTTGAGGTGGGTCTCTTGTAGACAACATGTATAGATAGGGGTCTTGTTTTTTTTATCCATTCAGCCAGTCTTTGTCTTTTGGTTGGGGCATTCAACCCATTTGTGTTTAAGGTAATTGTTTGGTGATTGGGGTGATGGTGGGTGGTACTGATGAGTGTTGTGGATGATGTGGTGTTGTTGGCAGTTGGTGTTGTTGCAATGGTAGTGGTGGTGGTGATTTGGTGGTGGTGAGGTTGTGATGAAACTGTTGTTGGGGTAGAGGAGGTAGTGAATATCTGGATTGTATCTGTTTCCAAGTACATCCACCATGGCCTCTTTTCCCAGATAACCACATCGACTTACTTTAATTATTGATGGAAAAGTTAATTAAAACATGGAGCTTCCACAAATCCCAAAGTGCTGGTCTTCAAACTGCTCTCCTTGCCATTTATTATGACCCTTTGTTAACAGACAGTGATCCAGCCTTCAATCTTTGTGACAACATTCCAATCCCAGCCAATTTAAATAATTCTCCCAGTAAAAATTCCACAAGATGCTGTCAAACATTTTATGAGTCTGAATATATAACACCAACTGTATCTAATCATTTTTTGTTTAAATCCTATTGGGAGGAAACAAATGATAAAGGATATCTAGCAAAATTTGCTTCTGTGAATCCTTCCTATTATTGTTCAGGAACAGGAAATCTTCCATTTCCTCTCCTAATTTTTCCATTATTTTATTTACTTGAAGGGAATCTGCTGTGCGATATCTGAGAGGAGCTTTGATCAGTGAGAGTGGGCCTTCTGCATACTGCCTCTAGTTCACCAGCTCCTTGCGGTCTCACACCATTGGCATCTCCAGGAGTGTTGGCATTCTTGGACTTGTGCCCCAATCCAGCCACCAGCTGCTTCATCTTGGTTGGGTCTCAAGTCCTTCATCTCTAAGTCAGGGATCATCACACCAACCTGCAGAACTGTCCTCCAGACAATCTATGATTAGGGCACTGAACTCAAAACTGAGCCTGGCTTGGAGGAGCAGCCCCTTTGACAACAAGGCAGTGTCCCCTAGAAAACAGGGCTGAGAATTCTCTTCTCCACTAGCCAGCACCTCCCTCCTAGGTACCACTGGCCAGATGGGCTTGGATACATGGGCACAGACCTTCCTCCTCAATCTCCGGGCCTTTCTCATGCAGGCCTGACACACAAATTGGAAAACAGCAAGAAGGCAGCAGCCAGTCCTTGAGAAGCCCATGCCCTGAAGAAGTATGTGTTCTGATGGAGAAGTGAGGAGAAGCAGATCTGGCTTCACAAGATGCGGGGCTCAGGGAAGAAGGAAAATACGGGGTTCTTAACAAACTATTAAAACTTTCAAAATAGCAGGGGATTAAACCAAACGTGGGGTCCTCCTCAGTGTGGAACCTTGTGTTTCTGAGCAGTTCACACACACATGAAGCTGTTTCCTGGGAGAAGGAAACGCTTGTCATGACAGGCCATGCTGGATCACATACATGCTTTGTTTTATTTCACTGACTTAAGAGCTAGCTGCAAAGGGTAGGCATTGTAATCCCTCATTTATAGAAAAGGGAGACAGAGGACTTAACCTGTTAAAAGATTTCTCAAGCGCACATCAAAGTCCATGCTCTACCGGTTAGGCTGGACATTGAGCCCTCTGTAGCACCTTTAGACTTTCCTATGAGGAGCTTAGGCAACCTGAGGAGGCAGACAGAGCATCCTCTTCATTACAGCCTTGCTCCAGACCCAGATCTTCCCTGACTGTTCAAAGCAGTGTCTCTGGGTCCAGAGTTCAAATCCCATTTTTGCCTTGTGTTACTTGGATGACACTGGACCAGCCATTAAAACCCTCTGGGCTTCAGTATCCCCATCTGTGACATGGACAAAATTGTATCTGATGATGCTGAGAGGACTGGATGAGTGAAGAGGAAAAAGCATTTGGAATTTGCTTGAAAAGTGAAAAGTAAAAGTGTTAGCCACTCAGTCATGTCTGATTCTTTGCAACCCCATGGACTGTAACCCACCAGGCTCCTCTGTCCATGGAATTCTCCAGGCAAGAATACCGGAGTGGGTTGCCATTCCTTTCTCCAGGGGATCTTCTCAACCCAGGGATTGAACCCAGGTTTCCTGCATTGCAGGTGGATTCTTTACCATTTGAGCCACCAGAATTTGCCTGATGTATTAGCAATTCTATCTGCCATGTTATATAAAAATAACCCACGTAGATTTGGGATAGAAAGTAGGCTTCATTTCATCAAATGGAAGGAGGTGGCTGCTTGAATCATGCTAGTGGGAAGATCAGGAGGTTGGGAAGGGTGCAATGGTCATTTGTTAATGTCTGCTGGATCTGCATGTGGATGGTGGGGTTGCATTGTAGGCTACTGGCCTTTTAGACAAAGTCAGTACAGAGTTCAAGGGTGGTAAACATTGGCTGGTGTTTTTTTTTTTTTTCACTTTTATTTATTTAATAAGTCCTTGAAGGGTACAGCATCCCACGGATTCTGTGTCCAGTGGCCTCAGCAGGAAGATTGCTTTGGAATTTGACATGAGCCATGCCAAATGTTTCCATGAGCTTGAGTTATCTCTCCACAGATTGCTCTGGTTCTGTTAGGTTTTCTGCCAGGAGTTACTGTGTTGTTGTTTGCTCTGTACACATATGCACATCTCTTGCCTGGATAGAACTCAGTTTCATCGAGGGCACATACATCTTCAGTTTGCAGGAGAGCTGTGTGCTCCTTCCCTCTGATTTCATAGACTCCACTCACAGCCAACAAAAATGGCTGTGGACCACAGCCTTCCAGACTTATTTGTCATTTCAGAAGTCCTGTTCCCAGCAGGTCTCCACAGAGTCCAAAACGGCCGGGCTGGTGTTTTCTTATTCCCAGGACCCACCAGGCCAATCCAGGCCAGGCACTGCACTGAACCCTCTCCGGCAGGAACTCATTTCATCCTCAGATGATCTGGTGTTGAATCTCTGTTTAGCCCAAGGCCATTTCTACAAAATGCTCAAGCATCTGAAGGAAGATATAAAAAGAACAGCTACCACCAGACTGGTTTCCAATGATACCGACTCCAGATTGTGTACTTGAAATGGGGTAGCCCGCGTGGAGACGGGCCTGATTTGGAAGACTGCATATGCAAAAACTATGTCAGCGATCACATAACTTTTATACAATTATATGTTCAAGTGATAATATTTGGTATTTGTTGGACTAAATAAATTATGTTATAATTTCATTTTTTTAAACTGTTTTTCAATGTGACTTCCAGGAAGCATGAAATTCCATACCCAGCTCACATTGCAATTCTATTGGAAGGCTCTGCTGCAGAGTGGACATTTGCTGGATATACCAGGCCCACTGTGGGAAGCCCCCAGGAGGTTTTGAAGGCCATAGTTACCTAGACAGGGGACAGTCTTGCAGAATAAAGGCTGACCCATGTGGGCTGGACATGAGGAAAGCAACAGGATGCCCCTCTGAGGGAGTGGGTGTGTATCTCTGCCCTGCAGCTTCCACGGTATAGATGGGCAGACCCACCTCTCTGATCCTCTCTCTGGGTGGACTCCAACCCCACACTTGTCCTCTTTCTGGTCTTTACTCAGATGTCCCCTCCTCAGGGAAGCCTCTCTAGAGCTCTTATATAAGACTCCCTCCCTGATACCTCACAAGGCCACCCCTGCTGTAGTTTCTCCAAAGCACGTACGCTGTGGGACATACCCAGTGGTGAATAATTTTATATGTCAGCTCAACTGTGCTAAGGAATGTCCAGAGAGCTAGTCATATATTATACTTGGGTCTGGGTGTGTTTCTTTTTCTTCTTTTTATTTATTTATTTATTGGCTGTGCCACAAGGCATATGGGATCTTAGTTCCCCAAACAGGGATTGGACCTGCACCCCCTGAATGGGAGTGCAGAGTCTTAACCACTGGAACACCAAGAAAATCCTCCATGGGAGTGTTTCTGGAAGAGGTTAGCATTCAGTTCAGTCCATGAATGAAGATCCCTGCTCTCACCAGTGTGGGCAGCATCCTCCAACACTTTGGGGGCCTTAACGGAGCCAAAAGGCAAAGGAAGAGCAAATTCTCTCTCATCTTGAGCTGGGACTTCCATCTTTTCCTTCCCTTGGTCATCAGAGCTCCTGCTTCTTGGGCCTTTGGACTCTGGGACTTTTATCAGAGGCCCTGTGGTTCTCAGGCCTTTGGACTTGAACTGAGTTATATCACTTGGTTTTTCTGGGTGTCCAGCTTGTGGATGGCGGATGGTGGGATGTGATCTCTGTAACCACGTTAGCCAACTCCCATAATAAATTTCCTTTTATATAAAAGGAAATTTATTATATTTATTAAATTTATTATAGTATTTATTATATATTATATGCATATATCTATAACATATATAATGTATATGTTCACATGTAGATGATATATCTCCTATTGGTTTTCTCTGGAGAACTTTGACCAATCTGAGTACCTATTTCCTTGTTCAGCACTGGGGAAAAGAAACTGTGTCTGCTGTGTTTGCTGTTATTTCCCAGCACAGAGAACAGTGCCTGGTGGGCTGTCAGGAAACCTTTATGGGATGAGTAGGTGAATAGGTCTACAGAGACAGGAGACCACCCTGCATGATGCCTGGGGTCTGGATAAGGGGGTTTTTAGCTCTTCAGCAGACCTGCTTCATATCTAGCCTGAAGAACACTGCCCCAGGATGACCCTGTATCTAAAGGGACCAAGCTTATATCCCATGAGACAGGCCTCCACCCCCCCCCCCACCACTGCTCCATCTTGCCAAACACACATACTGTGTGCCTTCTGGGTGTGTTTCTTCCCTGGAATCTTAAAGAACAAGGGGAACTCCTATGATCCATCTCTAGTACCAAGGTTATGAAGGCCCAGGTCTCTGGTTCACACACACCTAAGACATGGGCAGCGTCTCTGACCTGAGGGATGCATCCTTAGCTCAAAATCTGCCACCCTGCCCTGTGGACCAGGGATTAAAATCCAAGACTAGATCACAGACCACAAATGAGCATTCATTTACATTCTCACCATGCATCACTATATGCATGTATTTTCATAGACTCTGCTCTAAGTAAGGTAAGTAAGTGGAAGCCACTCCATCGTGTCCAACTCTTTGCAACCCTATGGACTATACAGTCCATGGAATTCTCCAGGCCAGAATACTGGAGTGGGTAGCTGTTGCCTTCTCTAGGGGATCAACCCAGGGATGGAACCCAGGTCTCCTGAATTGAAGGTAGATTCTTTACCAGCTGAGCTACTAGGGAAGCCCACACTCTGCTTTATGGGGATAAACTGACTGTGTGTTTGTATCTCTCTATTCTCAAGGTCTAGAATGATACTGCTCCAGGTATGGTCACACAGATGAGGGTCACACAGAGAGGTGCTATGGAATGAATGGTATCCTCCCCAAAAGATGCTGAGGTCCTGACACTGTGTCCATGAATGTGGCCTTTTCTAGAAATGGGATCTTTGCAGATGACCAAGTTAAGATGAGGTCATTAGGGTGAGGCTTAATCCCATAAATGCTCAGTCAATCAGTTGTGTCCTGCTCTTCACGACTCCATAAACTGCAGCCCACCAGACTCCTCTGTCCATGGAAATTTCCAGGCAAGAATACTGGAATGGGTTGCATTTCTTCCTCCCAGCACTCTTCCTGACCCAGGGATCGAACCTGTGTCTCCTGCATTGGCAGGTGGATTCTTTACCCCTGAGTCACCAGGGAACCCAATCCTATAAAACTGATGTCCTGATAAAAAGGGCACAGAGACACTTGTAGAGGGAAAAGGTCAGGTGACAATGAAGGCAGAAGATGGAGGTCCTGCATCCTGATCCTCTGCATCTCCAGAGCTAAGCAAGGACTGTGTTGCTCAAGCCCTCCATCCTTGGGGTGGTTCGTTGCAGCAGTCCTAGCAGACCAGCACATGAGGGGTGGCACTTATGCCTATTATTTATCATATATTTCTGGTTCTTCTCCTGGGCACACAGGAGGGCCACTGTTTGCTAATCCCTTCGAGACCAGGGTGACAATTTGACTTGCCTGGCCAATGTGTGTGGGCTAAGAAGTGTGTATAAACCCTGGGGAGATGCCCCAAATGATATATGATTCACCCCATTCCCTCTGTGTGCTTCTGAATTCCTGGGAGCTATGCTGGGATGAAGACTCCAATTTACCTCCCTGGGAGCAAGGGGTGACAGTTATCACAGACCCTCTACAGATGTTTATCCTGCAACAGATGTTTAGTGAATGAGAAAGAACTTTGGTTATGTTTAGTCACTGAAATTTGGGGGGGTGGCTGCGCTGTTATGCTTGTTATGGCAGCATAATCTAGCCTATTCTGACTGATACACATTGAATGGCAAGAAAGAGTGAGGGAAGGAGGGAGGGATGGAATAAAAAAGGAACAACTTTTGTTGGATAATGATGTGTTTTGTTTCTAGAAAAGCTGAACTCTGGGGTTTCCATGTGGCTACCAGACATACCCATTAATTTCAGCCACGATCCTATTGGTTTAGACGAAGAGTGTGTGCATGCATGCCACAACTGCATGCATGTTTGCATAGCTATGTGTGTGCACACACGTGCACATTACTAGTCATGTGTTTCCCTTTGCAGCCCCTGCTTTGAAGGCTGACAATGCACTTGTGCTCAAGGGACAGAATTCCTAAGAGTCCAACCAGTTCTGAAACCGCTGAATCGGAGACACTCTGTGAGCATCCGAAACCAGTTACCTTCCTCCCACTCTGCTCTTCTGGGGCTAAGCTGAGCTCCCAGTAAGGAGCTAATGTTATGGAAGAGCTAGTGGCAAGGTAATTTGTCGTAATAAGCCTTTCCACCTGCGATCTCCCTCTGCAGAGGTTTGAAATATGGCAGAAACTCATTTAAGGCAGAAGAATGATAACAGACCCAGAGCTCAAGAAAAACCAGCCACTTTGGAGCAAAATCAGTCTTCATCAGAACCAACCCATTAAGAAAAAAACAGTGTGCCTAGTTCTCTGCAGGGCATTTGCATATTTTTCAAGTTCTTAACAGAGAAAAATCACAAGGTGTCAGGATAGGAACCTCAAGACAGCTCCCATTCTCTTCAAAATGAACGAGAGATGTCATCTTTAATGAAAGGAGAAGAAAGAAGCCTTTAATCCTCCTACCACTCCCCCTCCTACTCCCACAAACTGGGAGCACTCTCCTTGCATGCTGCTGCAGAGAAAGGAACAGGGTAGCGGCCCATGTTGGTGCGAGTGGGGCTTATAAGTCGCTTCAAGCTCAGCAGCCAACTGCCTTGTTGTGGCAGGTGGGGAACTGGATGTTGATTCCACTGAATGACATCTCCTGACCTCAGCATGGTTCCGAGGGTGCTGAGGCTCCAGCGAACCAGCCCAGCACCAGGCTCTGCTTTTCTAAATCAGCAGCAAGACTGAAGGGCAGGTGGCTGCCCACTAATGTGGCTTCCAGAGGGTTGCTCCTTTCTAAAGAAATTCTCAGTTGATTTTCAGCCTTCATTTGCTCTGGAAACTTTTCTGAGCCAGAGGGACTTTATAGGATGGATTTTGTGGCAGGCAGAATTTGAAGACAGCTTTCAGGATCCTTGGCCCTTGCTTTGTATACTGCTTATAATTCCCTCTGCTTGAGGGTGGGTGGGCCTGACCTAATCAGGTGAGCCCTTTGAAAAGATGGTCTAGGGATCAGAGAGAAAAGGAGCCAGAGAGACCAAGAGCCACAGAGATGCTCTCTTACTGGCCTCTAACAGAGGACCCTGACATGTTCTGAGTCACATAGCAAGAAACTGTATACAGATGGCTTTTAGGAGCTGAGAGTTGTCTCTGGCCATGAGCCTCAGCCCTGCAACAACAAGGAACTGAATTATGTCAGCAGGACATGAGCTTAGAAGAGGATCCTGGGTTCCAGAAAGGGACACAGTCCCCCTGACACCTTGATGACAGCCTTGTGAAACCCCGGGGCAAGAGCCCAGCTAAGCCAGGGCCCAGATTCTTGACCTTTGAAAACTGTGAGGTAGTCAATGTGTGGTGATTTAAACCACCGAGTGTGGAGTTGTTGTTGTTCAGCTTAGATAGCTGATACAGACTTTTGATAGGAAGTGGGGACCAAGTGCTGCTGCTACTGCTACTGCTGCTAAGTCGCTTCAGTCGTGTCTGACTCTGTGGACCCCATAGATGGCAGCTCAACCGGCTACCCTGTCCCTGGGATTCTCCAGGCAAGAACACTGTAGTGGGTTGCCACTGCCTTCTCCAACGCATGAAAGTGAAAAGTGAAAGTGAAGTCGCTCAGTCATGTCCGACTCTTCGTGACCCCATGGACTGTAGCCTACCAGGCTCCTCCGTCCATGGGATTTTCCAAGCAAGAGTACTGGAGTGGGGTGCCATTGCCTTCTCCGAAAGCCTGGGTGGTAGACTGGGGAGGGTCTGAACCACTCTCCTCATTTTCTCGGTTGTGCCACACACCCACTCCCCACAGTAACTGAGTGTATCCCAGTAGGGAGGGGCAATTTTACTTGTCTGCAAGGGAGCTCATACTTTCCTAGTAGAATTGTCCATCTGTGGCTTGTCTCCCCAGGAAGCTAGAACTCCTGGAGGGCGGTGCCTGTGTCTCTCATTTCTACCTTAGCATCTGGTCCAGCACTGAGCAGCTTGACAACTGCTGTGGGACTTGAGGAGTCTCTTAACTCAGCAACATCTTCATGGCATATGGGGTTATGGTGGTTTCCTTGCAAGCGACCACCACTCTCTCCATTTTGTAGCAGTGTTGGTTTGGGGGGCTGATTAATTTTATCCTTGGCTTAGGGCTCATGAGTGGACCCTAATTAGTCTGTGTCAAGCTGGATGATCCTACCCACCTTCCCATACAAATGAGCTCAGAAATGGGCAGAAGCCCAGGCTGCAGTCAGTCAGTGCATGGAGTTCTCCTGGCCCCAGGGACTGGTTAGCTGGGTGATGAGGCATTTTATTGCTTGCTGGTTGGAGGAAGAGAAGTATCAGTTTGTACTGTGGACAATCAGATATGCACACAGAGTCCCTGCAATAATTTGCCCACTATGAGGAAAGTCAGTCTTCACATGGAGATGAGAAGAGTCAAGATTATCACAGACAAGTGGAACTGCATCCTTGATCAAAGCATGCCTGAAAACCATCCTGCTCTGGATTTTCTTTATTATTATACAACCTGAGTTGGGTTTTAGTTGTTCTTCATAACCTAACACACTGTCAAATAGAAAGAATCGATATTTATTCTCTTTTCACAGTTAACCGTGGAGGCCTCGTGTGTTTCAACAGCTGATTTTGGAAACCATTAGAACTAGAAATTATCAAAGCAGAAAAGATGAACTCAAATCTTTCTAGTAGGTGTTAGGCAGAGTTCTAGTATGGTCCCCACAATTCCCACATCCTGGTGTACACAATCTGTATATCCCCTTCCCTTGCATGTGGGCAAAGTTTATTAATATGGTGAGACAACTCTCCCATTGATGATCAGGTTATATGACAAAGTTGAATAGATTTTGAAGATATAATTAAAGTCCAAACCAGTAGGCTTTGAGTTAATCCAAAAGGATGTTGTCCTTGATGAGCCTGGCCTAATCAGGTGATCTCATAAACTGACGAGAGGCAGGAGATGCTCTCTGGCTGGCCTGGAAGAAAGTAAGCTGCCATGCTGTGGAGAGGACCACATGGCAGGGAATGTTGTGTGGCCTCTAGGGACTGAGGATTTCAGTCCTAGAATTGCAAGAAGCAGAATTCCACCAGCCATTGAGCATGGAAGAGATCCATGAGCCCAAGGCAATGCTGCAGTCCCATCAACAGCTTGATTTCAGCCTGTGAAACCCTGAACAGAGGGCCCAGCAAACTCACACACAGACTCCCAACCTACAGAAACTGCAAGATAGTAGATGTGTGCTGTTTCAGATTGCTAAATTTGTGGTAGTGTTGCCAAAACTTGGCCTCTGTTCACTGGTGCCAAATAGAAATGCAGAGACAGAGTTTGGGGTGAAGGAAAATAGACAGCCAATGGGAATTTGCTGTATGGCTCAGGAAACTCAAACAGGGGCTCTGTACAACCTAATGGGGTGGGATGGGGAGTGAAATGGAAGGGAGGTTCAAGGGGGAGGGGATATATATATATACCTATGGCTGATTCATGTTGAGGTTTGACAGAAAACAATAAAATTACATAAAGCAATTATCCTTCAACAAAAAAATAAATTTAAAAAAGAGTAGCTTTTATTGCTTTGCCAGGCAAAGAGAGGCACAGTGGGCTAATGTCCTGAAGACCGTGTAACCCACCCTGGAGTGGGTAGTGAGGAGATTTATAGAGTTTAGGGAGCAGGATGTGATCAGCTTGTGGATAGTTCTTAGATTGGTTGGCATTAAAGAGAAGTTTCAGTCATCATCAATCTTTTGGCTTCAACCAGCCTAGGGTCTATGTTCTTGTGGTCTGCAGTTTTCATCTGGAGGGGTGGTCTGCTTCCTGTAAAAACAACTTCAATCAGTTTAGTCACTCAGTTGTGTCTAACTCTTTGCGACACCATGGACTGCAGAATACCAGGCTTCCCTGTCCACCGCCAACTCCCAGAGTTTCCTTGAACTCATGTCCATTGAGTCGGTGATGCCATCCAACATCAACTAAAAATAATTTAGGAATGTGTGTTAGGTCTTTATTTGTATCTTTCAGGGAGTTGGGATTTTGGTGGTTCCATTATGTGGCAGAATTATAGTCTAAATTGTGACCAGTTCCCTAGCCCAACAGCTATTCTTTGTACATCTTCACATTTCCAACTAAGTAACTCTTGTGTCAGCATTTTACTTCAAAAGACAAAGACTCAGGGGCTTGTACATAGTTTCAGTAAATTGTTACACAGCAGCCTAAAGCTAATAAACAATAGAAGTCACCACTCAACAAACTAGTTAAGAGGTAAATATTAAAGTATCTGTGTCTACATCATCAATCCCTATCTATCTATCTATCGTCATCACCAGCAGCATCTATCCATCATCTAAACAGCTATTTATTCATCATATAACCATCTATTTATGCATTATCTATCACTCAAGTCCACTCAGGATAATTTCCTTTTGGTTAACTCAAAACCAGCTGATTAGAAACCTTAATTGAACCTTCACCTTTATGACCCTGGGAGCAATCTTGCATGTCATTCAAACGTACATTCACAAATCTTGGATGCTTTCCCCGTGTCAGACCCTTCTAAATACACGAGCTCCCTGGTGTTCACAATAGCCCATGAACTAGACACTGTTGTCCTTGCTTGTAGACTAGATGGACATTCAGTGTCAAATGACCTTCCCAGGTGTGTCAGCACCAGATTCTGCACCTGTGGCTGACTTTTGATGTCACCCCCTTATTCCAATAGCAGAGAAGCCAACAGCACAGTATGAAGACGCACGTGCAGGTTTGAATCCTGGCTTTGTTTCTTACTGGCTGTGAGATTTGGACCGAGTGACAGCATCTCCCTGTACTTCTGTTTCCTCCATATCAAGAAGCAAAGATTTGCTGCGAGGGTTACATGTGATGTTGTGCTTACAGTGTCCAAAATACTGCCTGACTTACAGAGTTAGCATTACTTGTACTGTTACCACTGCTAATACCACCTCCTAGTTAGGATGCAAGGACTTCATTGGTGGAAACAGAGAAGGAATAAGACACATCATGAAATGATGAAACTAGAAGAGAAGGAGGTTCTGTTAAGTCCCAGATCCCTTACCCTTTGCTCCTTCTTGTTTCTCTAAACTATTCCAAAATTACAAAGATCACCATGGGACTCAAGTGATTTGAGTTCTGAAAGTCCAAACCACTAAAGTTATGTCTAATTAGCCAGTCTTAATTGACATTAAGATAAATAACTTTGCAAATTATTTTTCCCTGTGAAATTGAGACGTGTTGGAGGGCAACCATCTCTAATTTAAGTCAATGAGTTAAAACAAATGTGATTTAGTGGATGCTGAAAGGAGAGGAAAAACTTTAATGTGCTAATCAACTCATCCATGTTGATAGTAGGGGGCGGAATTCTAAAACACATTAATCAGCTGTGGATGAAATGGTTTGGAGACAGTCATGTGTTGTCAGGAGCATAAGTATGCAGTGATGCCTAATATGCTTAATAACAAGCAGCACTGAACTTTCGACACCCTGTAGGTAGGGTTTGCTCACTGCCCAGTATCTCATTTTCTCTCATAGATGAAAAGGCCAATCTTCAAGCACTGTAGTCCATAAAGAATATAACTTTTACATTTTTTTTTCGCTACTTATGTCCCTCGTCCTGCCTCTTGTTTCTTTATTTTTTTTTCACCTCCTTTCTTGTTCCAGACTTCTGCTAGCATACGAATCTAAAGTTCTAAAATGTGCCAAAACTTTCTCTGAAATCTGATCATGTGATGATAAAGGGAAGAGTTTATTGCAATGAGGGCAGAGAGCATGTACAGGGGCAGCCCACTTCCTGAATATGTGATGGTGGTGGCTGCCCAAAGCTGAAACCAGAGGCAAAGGCATAGCACGAGTCCAGGGCTGCAGGCAGAGCAGCGTCATCTGCAGTCAGAGAGGCAGCTCCAAAATGCTGAACATCTTGTTCAGTTTTTGTTTTCAGCTTTCATTTTGATAAAAAAGCCAACTTTAGATTTCACAGTCTATTTAAGTTGTAAAAAATGAGAAAATATTGAATCAGTTAAGATTCTTTCTATTGAAAGTGACAAAACTTGATAGAAACTGTCTTAAGCAAAATGGGAATTTATTGGCTCATGCAACTGAAAATCTTGGCAGGTATTCAGCTTAAAGCAGAATTATAACCAAGACACAAACAAAACGCTTGGAACATTCATCTCTTTGCCCTGCTTTCCCTCTGTGGCTTCAGCTAAGGGAGTTCTAGCTCTCCCATCGTAGTGGTAGGGTGAATGAGCCAGCTCCAGCCTCACAGCCTCTCACATTGAGATGAACAAGAAGAATGAGAGTCTTTTCTGTAGGTAGACCCTGGAGTTGGCCATTCACTAATTCAATGGTAGTGGTTAAGAACTCAAGCTATGAGTAACTTCTAGGAGTCACATCTCTGCTCTGTATCTTCGGGCAAATTATTAAACCTCTCTGGGCTTCATCTATAAAAAGGGATGGTACTTACTGCATAGGGTAGATATGAGGCTTAGAAAGCTTTGTGAAGACTGGGTGCTCAGGGCAGTATATGCACATAGTAAGAGCCCAGTGATCGTTAACTGTGTGTGTGTGTGTGTGTGTGTGTGTGTGTGTGTGTGTGTGCACTCAGTCACTTCAGTCATATCTGATTCTTTGTGACCCTATGGACTGTAGCCCACCAGGCTCCTCTGTCCATGGGATTCTCCAGGCAAGAATACCAGAGTGGGTTGCCATGCCTCCTCCAGGGGATTTTCCCAACCCAGGGACCGAATCTGCATCTCCTGCCTCTCCTGCCTTGGCAGGTGGATTCTTTACCACTGAGCCACTAGGGAAGCCCTGAACATTAGCTACTGTTGTCATATTCTCACCCTGAATCTGTCAGAGGGCAAGGAGAGGAATGAACTGGACTGATTGTTTGGGCTGGAGTTCTGTGCACCTGCAGACCACCTAGACAGAAAGAGGAGAAAAGGCAGACCCCCCACACTGTATATATGTTATCCTTGGGGGAGACATAACCATGTTATAACATTGCGACGTGGGGGCTGGGAAGATCTGGGCTGGTGCCAGCTTGACTCAGTTATTTTCACTGACTTCATGCTACTCCTTTGGGGGTTTCCCAGGTGGAGCTAGTGGTAAAGAACCCGCCTACCAATGCAGGAGACACTGGGGATGCAGGTTCGATCCCTAAGTTGGGAAGATCCCCTGGAGGAGGAAATGGAAACCCATTCCAGTATCCTTGCCTGGAGAGCCCCATAGACAGAGGAGCCTGGTGGGGTACAGTCCATGGGTCTCAAAGAATCGGACACAACTGAAGTGACTTAGCACACACACACATACCCATGTTATAATGTTGTGACAGGGGTGATGGGATCTAGGTTGGTACCAGCTCAACTCAGTAAATTCTACTGACTGCGTGTCACTTCCTTTCCCTCTGGTCCTGGAGGAAGCAGCAGAGTAAGAAGCATTCATCTTGTGTAAGAACTGTCCAGAGGATGCTGGGAGGTCCAACTCCCTGCCCTGTTACCCAGTGACAAACACAGCATAATGCCCAAAGCTCTCCAATCTCAAGAGCATCACCTGAGCTTGGCTTCCATGGAGACCGCTTCTACCCATGGAGAGTCTATTCAGAATAAGGGCTTCTGATTGGGAAGCTAAGGATGTGAAGCAGTTTCCAACCAAAGGATGGAGGGATGGAAGTAAGGCTGGGGTGGGGATGTGGGTTTTATCCTTGTAGCTAGCAACTCCTGGAGGAGAGTTATATAACATCCTGAGCCTCAGTTTTCTTATCTATCAGCTCAGATCAGATCAGTCGCTCAGTCATGTCCAACTCTTTGCGACCCCATGAATCGCAGCACGCCAGGCCTCCCTGTCCATCACCAACTCCCGGAGTTCACTGAGACTCACATCCATCGAGTCAGTGGTGCCATCCAACCATCTCATCCTCTGTTGTCCCCTTCTCCTCCTGCCCCCAATCCCTCCCAGCATCAGAGTCTTTTCCAATGAGTCAACTCTTCGCATGAGGTGGCCAAAGTACTGGAGTTTCAGCTTTAGCATAATTCCTTCCAAAGAAATCCCAGGGCTGATCTCCTTCAGAATGGACTGGTTGGATCTCCTTGCAGTCCAAGGGACTCTCAAGAGTCTTCTCCAACACCACAGTGCAAAAGCATCAATTCTTCGGTGCTCAGCTTTCTTCACAGTCCAACTCTTACATCCATACATGACCACAGGAACAATCATAGCCTTGACTAGACGGACCTTTGTTGGCAAAGTGATCACTCTGCTTTTGAATATGCTATCTAGGTTGGTCATAACTTTCCTTCCAAGGAGTAAGCGTCTTTTAATTTCATGGCTGTAGTCACCATCTGCAGTGATTTTGGAGCCCAGAAAAAGAAAAGGCGACAATTACCCTTACCCCCTGAGTTGTTGTAAACCTGACGAGATGGCGTGTCACTGGGGCTTGGTAGCTGCAGTCTCTGGGGCAGTGTAAACGTGCAGGGTTGCAGCACATCCTAAGCCTGTGTTGCCTGGTGTGCTGCAGTCCATTGAGGTCGCAGAGAGTCAGACATGGCTGAGCAATTGAACTGAACTGACTGAAGCCTGCATTAGGAATAATCTTTAGTTTTTAAACTTTTTATTTTATACTGGGGTATGTCCAGTTAACAATGTTGTTATAGTTTCAGGTGAATAGTGAAGGAACTCAGCCATACAAATACGTGTATCCATACTCCCCCAAAGTCCCCTCCCATCCAGGCTGCCCGTAACATCAAGCAGAGTTCCCTGTGCTATATAGTAGGTCCTTGTTGGTTATCCATTTTAAATATAGCAGTGTATACATGTCCATTCCAAACTCCCTAAATATCCCTTCCCCCTGGCAACCATAATTTCAGTTCCGAAGTCTGTGAGTCTGTTTCTGTTTTATAAATAAATTCATTTATATCATTTCTTTTTAGATTCCACACATAAGGGATGTCATATGATATTTCTCCTTCTCTGACCTACTTCCCTCAGTATGACACTCTCTAGGTCCGTCCATATTGCTGCAAATGGCATTATTTCATTCTTTTTAATGGCTGAATAATATTCCATTGTGTATATATACCACATCTTCTTTATGTGGTAGGAATAATCTTGATCTGTACATACATTCATTTATGAAAAACAGCATCACATGTGCGTCTCCAGGGACTGGGGCCTCCAGGGAATGCCTCCCCCATTCAAGCCTTCCAACCATAGTAAACTAGGGAATCCGGCTCTGGTCTGAACTCTATTTTCTTGTTAACTAAAATCTATCCTCACTGAGGACTTTATGTATGAGGATAGAAGTGTTAAGGAAGCCCTCTCAATTAGACCAGATTGTGGAAGAAGCCATACAAATAATGCTGCCCTCCCCCCGGTACACCTGATACAGCTGTGACATCATGGTCCCAAGTGTGCCCAGAAGCCCAGCTCCACAAACAGGTCATGGACACCAGGGCCTCCGGACAAACTTGCTCCTAAAGGCTCCCCTGTGGTCCTCAGTCCTGTGAATCCATCTCCACTCTGCAGGATAATCTCCTCACAAACCCACTCTCTGAGTAACTTGGAGGGTCCCCTCTTGGGCTGCTCATAAGGCTGGTATTATTTGTCTGGGGGAGAGCTTTGGGCAGGCTGCTTAAACTTTCTGGGCCTCAGTTTCTCCAACTACAGGCCAGGGAAGAAGCCAAGGTCACCTCTCAGGGCTGTTAGTGTGACTGAGGCCAGCAAAAAACCCATCCCATCAGACTGCCCTGTCTGCAGAGCCAGCGGTGACACCAGCTTCCTCCTCATCCTCTGTGTCCTCTCCTCAGCCTATGGGATAGATTTGAGGGTAAATTGGATAACAAGATATCTATCAACAAAAGATATCCACGGTGTTCCACCTCTGGCATCCATATTACATTTAAGAACTGCTTGATGGCCAATGAAAAACACCCTTTCCCCAGCTTCAATCCAGCATGGAGAAAACTGGGGAGGTCTCAGTCCCACTCCCCTCAGTCAGCTTTCCTTGATAGTTGAGCTATTTTCCAATCTTTATTTTTCCATCAAAAGAAAAATGGTCCCACCATGGAGCCTCGCTCTGACACGTTGAAAATACACTCAGCATGGCCATGCCTTCACAGCAGGACCTGAGTGTGTTTGCTTCCCAGAGAAATGGCTTTTGTGAACCAACTGGTGGAGTGATTCAATGGAGGCACAAATTTGCAGCTCGTTAAACCAGCCACAGAGAACACGGTGTGCACCAAACACCTCCCTGAGAAGTCCAGTGGGAAGGAATAAGGAAGCCACGGTTGCATTAGGCCATACACAGAATTGGGCATCTTTGAGCACACTGCACAGAGGTGCTGATTGAGAGCTGCAATGCATTGCCCTGTTGGAGTAAATTCTGTAATTGTTAATCAGGCAGGCATTATCACCCCTGATGACACCCCATTCACTGCCAAGGATCCAGAGATGCTCACCTGTGTTTTCGTCATTACATCGTGAGATTATAATTCATGGTGATGACCCTACATTTTTATTTCCTTCTGCCTGTATGCATCACTGAGAAACACACAAGCCTTTTCAGATGTAAAACAACATAGAAGAAAACTGTGCTTACTGTGGGGTTTCAGATCGATGGTAATTAGGATGCCCTTTGCCCTCAGATGAATGCATGTTTATAAACATGACAAGGGCTTGCCTGCTGCGGTGCCAGTGGGAAACAGGGACTCAGTCCTGATGAAACTACCTTGGCGCAGGGGCTCGCTCTTTGGAACCAAAGCCAGTCATATGGGGGAAGGCTGGCCTCTCCTCTCTGGCTCAGGAGGGTCTGTTGTAGGTCAGCCAGATCTGAGAGGGAAGATCGAAGCAAACCCGGACCTACACTCTCAGGGCTGTGAGGGTGTGCAGTGGTCACTGGTGACTCAGAGACATTAAGCATTTCATCCAAGGTAAAATTTCACCCTCGGTGAGAAAAAAAGGATCTCTGGAGGGCCCGATACTGAAGATTGACGAGGATCTGAAGGATGGTTCTCCTCAATTCTGCACTTGGAGCAGCTCACTGACACCCGTTTGGTCATTTAGGAAAGGCATCAGTCAGGGTTTGACCAGAGAAATGGAACCCGTAGGAGGTAGAGCTTCATCTCCATCCACACCTGTACCTGCATCTGTCACTCTATGCAGCCCTGCATCCGTATCTGTGCAGATGTCAGTGTGCGCATCCTTATCTATACACAGATAATAGAAGTATATACAGGTATGGATATGGGCATGAAGATGTATTTTATAGCTCTAGAAATGATAGATAAGGGACTTTCCTGGAAGTCCAGTGGTTAAGACTTCACCTTGCATTGCAGGGGGTATAGGTTGGATCCCTGGTCAAGGAGTGAAGATCCCACATATCTCATGGACAAAAAGCCAGAACATAAACAACAGAAAGAAGCAATATTGTAAGGAATTTAAAAAGAGTTTAAAAAGGTCCACATTAAAAAATACATAGGAAAGTAGGTAGAATGATAGATATTTATATTTTTGTGTTAGTTTAGATAATTATAACAAAATACCACAGACTGGGTGGTCTATACGCAACAGAAATTGATGTCTCACATCCCTGGAGACTGGGCCACCAGGATTGGGCCCCAGCGTGGCTGGGTTCTGGTGAAGCCCTCTTCCAGGCTGCAGACAGCTGTCCTCTCCTGCATCCTCACATGGTGGAAGGTGGGAGAAGGCTCTTTGGGGTCCTTTTCATAATAGCACTGACACCATTCATGAAGGCTGCACCTTCATGATACTGGGGATAGGAGTCCCCACTCCTATCCATACAATCACACTGAAGGATAAAGAGGTATTGTATCTCTACAGCTATATCATACCATCTATCTATATATCTATAAGATATATCTTGTGTATCTATAAGATATAGATATAGAGATCTAGATAGATACAGACATATTACATCTCTATGTCCACATCTATATATCATATTTCTATACATATATCCATGTCAATATCAGTATATCATATCTTTAGACCTATGTCCATATTTATACAGATGAGGCAGAGGAACCAGAGATCAAATTGCCAACATCCGCTGGATCATTGAAAAAGCAAGAGAGTTCCAGAAAAACATCTATTTCTGCTTTATTGACTATGCCAAAGCCTTTGACTGTGTGGATCACAATAAACTGTGGAAAATTCTAAAAGAGATGGGAATACCAGACCACCTGACCTGCCTCTTGAGAAACCTGTATGCAGGTCAGGAAGCAACAGTTAGAACTGGACATGGAACAACAGACTGGTTCCAAATAGGAAAAGGAGTACGTCAAGGCTGTATATTGTCACCCTGCTTATTTAACTTATATGCAGAGTATATCATGAGAAACTCTGGGCTGGAAGAAGTACAAGTTTGAATCAAGATTGTTGGGAGAAATCTCAATAACCTCAGATATGCAGATGACACCACCCTTATGGCAGAAAGTGAAGAGGAACTACAAAGCCTCTTGATGAAAGTGAAAGAGGAGAGTGAAAAAGTTGGCTTAAAGCTCAACATTCAGAAAACGAAGATCATGGCATCTGGTCCCATCACTTCATGGGAAATAGTTGGGGAAACAGTGGAGAAACAGTGTCAGACTTTATTTTTTGGGCTCCAAAATCACTGCAGATGGTGATTGCAGCAATGAAATTAAAAGATGCTTACTCCTTGGAAGGAAAGTTGTGACCAACCTAGATAGCATATTCAAAAGTAGAGACATTACTTTGCCAACAAAGGCCTGTCTAGTCAAGGCTATAGTTTTTCCAGTGGTCATATATGGATGTGAGAGTTGGACTGTGAAGAAGGCTGAGTGCCGAAGAATTGATGCTTTTGCACTGTGGTGTTGGAGAAGACTCTTGAGAGTCCTTGGACTGCAAGGAGATCTAACCAGTCCATTCTAAAGGAGATCAGTCCTGGGTGTTCATTGGAAGGAATGATGCTAAAGCTGAAACTCCAATGCTTTGGCCACCTCATGCGAAGAGTTGACTCATTGGAAAAGACCCTGATGCTGGGAGGGATTGGGGACAGGAGGAGAAGGGGACGACAGAGGATGAGATGGTTGGATGGCATCACTGACTCGATGGACATGAGTTTGTGTAAACTCCAGGTGTTGGTGATGGACAGGGAGGCCTGGCGTGCTGCTATTCATGGGGTCGCAAAGAGTCAGACATGACTGAGCGACTGAACTGACCAATATATATGTCTCGACTCTATGTATCTTCATCTATATATGATTTTTAAATTATCAGATACATATATCATATATGTATATCTCTATATACATCTATCTCTATCTCTATATATGTATATTGTGCTATGATTAGTCTCTCAGTCATGTCCAAGTCTTTGTGACCCCATGGACTGTAGCCCGTCAGGCTCCTCTGTCCATGTAACTCTCCAGGCAAGACTACTGGAGTGGGTTGCCATTTCTTCCTCCAGTGGAATCTTCCCAACCCAGGGATTGAACCCAGGTCTCCCACATAGCAGGCACATTCTTTACTGTTTGAGCCACCACCTTGGAGATACACACACACACACACACACACACACACACACACACACACACACATAATACCTATTTATATAAATTGGCAGCAGGAAGGGCAGGTGGGGGTCTCACATGGGAGCTTCAGCCCACAGGCAGAGCTGCCTCTTGCTCAGGGTGAGTCCAGTTCTAGTCGTGAAGGCTTTCAGCTGAAGGGACCAGGCCCACCCAGAGCACAAGGGCCATCTCCCTGATGGAGAGTCACCTCACTGAGGGGGTCAGGGAAAGTCTGGTTCTGGTCATGAAGGCTTTCAGCTGATGGGACCAGTTCCACCCAGAGCAAAGTTCAGTCTCTCTGATGGAGAGTCACCTCACTGAGAGGTCAACCACACCTACAAGACGCCTTCTCAGCAGCACTCTGATTAGTGTTGGGTTGAATCACTGGGAACTTCCACTGGAAACTGACCATCAGACTACCCATCACAGGAATGAATAGCTCTCTCATTAGGCTAGAGAGAGTGGTAGGTGTGTTGGAAAGTTAATTATGAGAAGATAATTTGGGGAAGAATTTCTATTAACTTTGCAGAATATTGGGTGTGTTACAGATATCTCACTAAAATCAACACCAGCTACCCAGGAGCACAGACCCGTGCATTAGTCCATGCGTCATGACTACCCACGCATCAGGCACTAGTTCATACACCCACAAACCAGCCCATGAACCACACACTCACAAGTGAACCACACACATCCACGTACCCATGCAATATGCACTAGCCTATGCACCCACACTCTAGCGTGTTCACCGTACACTCACCCACGCATTATGCACTAACGCATGAACTTACATGTCACACACTGGTCCACGCACCTGTGTGCTAGCCCATGAAACACACACTGTCCTGTGCACCACTGGCCCCATCCTCCCCTGTGCTGCCTGTCTTGCTGAACAACCCACAACTCTAGGAGGGTGACCCCCTTTCATCCCCATTTTCCTGATGAAAAAACACAGGTACCGTTCATACTGTTCATGGGGTTCTCAAGGCAGGAATACAGTGGGGTCTTACTGAGGTCTTGCATTTAACTCGTGACAGAGACAGGACTTGAGTCCAGTGTTTAATCTCCCTTTCTAGAGACTTCCCAGTGATCTCTGTATTTTGAGTCAATCCTGAATTATTCTTGAGAGGTGGTAAGAGTCAGCGCCGATGTTGCCAACATCCACCTGTGAAGTCTGGACACGTCGGTTTGCCTCCCCAGGCCTATTGCATCATATGGAAAATGGGGGCACACACTCCGTTTTAGCCAGTGCCTACTTGCTAGAGAGCTTGAAAGTCTAGAAGGCATCTCATATGCAGATATATTTCTGTAAACTGTACAAAATGGGAGGGATTCATTTTCCTTATTTCTCATCTGAATAATTTTACTAACCACTCCATCTGTGTTCAGCTTGGCTTGATGAATTGCCCTGTGTTAACAGGCAGCAAGAGTTCCACGGCACATGCGCACAATTAAAAAAATGCCATCTCTAAAACGCCTTTATTTTCAGCTAAGGTTGGAGAGAAAACCTCCGCCATGCACTTTTGGGCTCTTTCCCTCTCTCCCACGTGTCCTAGAACTAGGGGCTCAGGGAGAATCCTGAGCAGAGCCTGGTGGCCTTTATTACTTCTTGTCCTGGCTCAGAGCCCCATTCCTAGGAATCTTCCCTTCCTGAGCTCAACCACAGCATCTTGCAGAGACCCCTGTTTAGAATCTCACCATCAACAGGACTTGTGGGGATCTTGTCTCCACCATGCCTCAGGGAGCCTGCCACCCTTGGGTTTCCCTCTCCTGGGCTTGGAGCATCCCATGTCCAAGGTTTGGGACATTCCCTCTTCTCTCTAGTCATAGTCTGCAACATCTCCCCTTCCTTCCAGGAGAACACAGCCCCGCTGGGCTTCCACCTTCAAGCCTGCTCATGCTAGCATCCCCCATTGCCCTCCTTCACAGGACTGCTCCTCAGGAGAGGAGCTGGCATCCTTAGAAAAGAAAGGGATGCTTTCTCCTCCTGTTTCCTTTCCTCCTTTCTCTCTTTTCTTGCTTAGTCCAAAACACCTCTTCTTTTCTTCAGTGGGCAGCCCACCCTGTCACATCTCTTGGCGTAGACACACAGGCGTAGAGAGCTGCAGAGGAGGCAAGGTCTGCTCACACGCACCATCTCTCACCCACGACGTTTGGGGTGGAACCTGAAAGTGAGGATGAAGCCCAACTGAGGAGTTCTCTGAGGAAGCCTGTTACTATGGAAACTCCAGCTTGGCTTCCTATGCAAATACCTGTCTCCCTTGAAATCTGCCTGACAGTGATGCTCAGCAGAAAATGTGAAACACGGTGAAACGGCTTTGTAACTTTCATGGAGGGACCGTGCGAGCCGTGCCTGTTAATCATGCACGCACACTCACAGGTGCGCCTGGTGGACACGTCTGCAGGTAATGGCTTTTCGACAAATCCCCTTCGACTCTTATTTTTTTCCAAGGGAAGCTTTTTTTTCAATAAATAGAATAAGAGGAGGAGAGGCAGTTTATTTAGAGCTGGCTGCTCCGGGCACCCATTAGTGGAGCCCTCACTGCAAAACTTCTTTCTCCTCATTAGTGTGACGGGAACAAGACCTCGGGTGCCACCTGGCCTGCCTCCTGGGCTCGGGTAAATCCCTTGGGGCCGTCTCTAATCAGTGAAAGGCATGTCAGGAGCCCCGTGTTAGCACGAGCCACTCTCCCTGGGGGCTGCCATCTGAGACCCCCTGGGGGCTCGCCAGGAGGGAGGGACCAGATCCGTGTTCAGTCTCTGGAAGGGAATCTCTGCAAAGCTCAGAGACATGGGACATGGAGTTTAGGTCCTGAGCCCCCCAAGGCTTCCAAGGAGACAGAGAAGAAGCACCTGGGGCCAGATGACCTCTCTGTGCAAGGTCACTGAAGTTTGTCACTGCGCTAGAGGAGGAGACCAGTGAAGGGGGGAGGGGCGTGAAATTTTAGGGAACAGAGTGGAAATCAGCCAAAGGGAGTGACATAAACAGGGGAGCTCCGAGGGCCTGTCCAGACGGAGGTGGCTCTGTCATCAGGACCCTGGGCACGCCCTGGTGAGGAAGCTTCCAGAAGTAGGCTGGGACGCACTGGGGCCTTTAGGCCCACCCTTTAGGGTCTGGGTCCTTCCCATTGGGTGAATAGAATGTGAAGGCATAGCCTGCGGGGTCCCAGAGTCTGAGGCAGTTCAAAAGTCAGACAGACAGGAAATGTGGAGGGGGCTGTGGGGTGGATGGCACAGGGACCTGGGTGTGGGGGCCAGGGAGGGAGTCTGCCTGGAGACCAGGAGGCAGGTCCCGGCAGTTCTGCGAGTCTGTGTCATTCTTGCACTGACTCTGTAGTGTGGTCCCAGATCCGTTTACGGATGAACAGACTCAGGCTGGAGGAGGTGGGGGCATGCCCTGGATGGAAGAGAGCAAACAGCAGCAGCCCTGGGAACCTCCCTAGTCCTTCCCTGAAATCCCCTGGGACAAAGCAAGGGGGTGCTAATGCCTGGGAAGGGAGGGGCCGGCCCTTTGGGAACCAGTTAGCAAGATCGGAGCCATTGCTGTTGCTCAGTCACCAAGTCGTGTCCAACTCTTTTCGACTCCATGGACTGCAGCACACCAGGCTTCCCTGTCCTTCACCATCTCCAGGAGTTTGCTCAAACTCATGTCCACTGAGTCAGTGATGCCATCCAACCATCTCATCCTCTGTCAGCCCCTTCTCCTGCCCACAGTCTTCCCCAGAGTCAGAGTCTTTCACAGTGAATCAGCTCTCTGTCAAATATGTCCCCCTCCCACACAGGCCCTAAGCCTGCCCAGGCTCCTCTGTGGTGAATGAAGTGGCAGGGGTGGGTTACCTTGTGGGTGGAATTGTGTCCCCCCCTGAAAACTCACATATTGGAGTTCTGACTCCAAGGACCTCAGAATGTGACCTGACTCGGAGAAAAGGTCCTTGCAGATGTAATTGGTTGAGTTAAGATGAGGTTGTACTGGAGTCAGAGGCTCTAATCCAGTGGAACTGGGGTCCGTGTGAAAGTGGGGCTGGGACACAGATGCTCACACAGGGAGATGCCGCAGGAATGTGACGGCAGACACGGGGTGTTGTATCCACACGCCAAGAAGCACCGAGGATGCTGGCAGAGCCCTGGGAACTGGGCAGGGGGGAAGCTGGGCCCAAATCCTTCCTCACAGGCTCAGGGGAGCCGCCCTGTATCTCGGGCTTCCAGCTCCCAGAGCTGGGAGGTGAGTTTTCTCAGGTTTGAGCCACCCATCTAGGGGACTCTGCTGGAGAGAGCTGACATGAGACCTGGAATGAACCCAACCTTTCAAGGTTGGTGGTTGGACCACAGTTGCGGAAGGACACGCTGGCATCACTAGCCATCCCTGCCCCCCAGTTTCCATGGGGTTAGGAGTGGCAGTAAGGTCACAGGCTGGGCCTGGGGAGGAAGTGGGCAGCCAGGCTGCACATTGCTCTCTGGGCCCCCAGGACTCCACAGGTGACCATGGACCATGGTGCTCAATGGGGCTGTGGGCTCTCTCCCAGCATTTCCCCTTTGGTTCTCACCACAGCGTGGCAATGCTGGGAAAGATTGAGGGCAGGAGAAGGGGGTGGCAGAGGATGAGATGGTTGGATAGCATCACCGATTCAGTGGACATGAATTTGAGCAACCTCCAGGAAAAACAGGAGCCTGCTGGGCTGTGGTCTGTGAAGTCGCAAAGAGTTGACTTAGCGACTGAATAACAGCAATATGGCAAAGAAAACAGAAAAAAGTGATATCATGAAGACCCGAGGGCCTTGCTCCCACAGCCGCAGAGCAGAGAAGGGATCCTGCCTTCTAGGGGTGCAACAGCCACCCCCGGCACATCACACCTGCCACTCTGCTCTCCCCAGGTCTCTACTGGAAGGCGAGAGCCTTACTCAGTGACATTTCTCCAGGGGAATTTCAACTGATGAACTGTTTGGTAGGTAAAATTCACTTCCTCCATAATTGAAAACCCAAACAGAAGTGATTATAGGCTGATTTGTAGCAATTTGGCAAATTTAAGGAGTGCACCATTCTGCTGGAACAGAGGCTGGCGCTGGGGGCTCTGCCTGCTCATGATGGACTCAGGGACTGCTCCAGGGCCAGTCTGGATGAGAGAGGTGGATTCCTGGAGGGCGCCGTGTGGCCCCCTGGCTGCAGGATTCCATGGTTAGGGAGGTGCTTTAAAACTCAGAGCCAAGACTGTGGCTACCATGGACACACAAAGGAGCTGTCTTCAACCACACTGAACACCCAGGGTTTGTTATTCATACCTCTCTCTGCCCCCAAACACATACACACTCACCTGTGCACACTCACACACATACATGACACACATATGAAAGCCCACATCATGTACATGCACATACCACACCCCAACCACACACACACACACACATACCACTGCGCACATCATATACATGCACACAGACACACATGCACACACACACACACACACAAACCCCATCACACACACACTCATGCACACACACCTCTTCTGCCTCCCTGCTCTTACTCCATGTTGTTCCCCCACGATATTCACTCAGCTCTGTGGGATCAGGACCCCCATGTGGTCCCAGGGATGCAGGGTGCTGGTGGCATGGCCTCAATTTACTGGGTGTTCCTCACATGACCAGGACTTTGTCACATCAGCTTGCTTCAGCCCTTCTCCAGGAAGACAGAGGAATCTGTGTTTTTGAGATGCAAAGTGGCCTGTCCACGGTCTTGCAGGGTCGTTCAAGGTCAGGCAAGGTTGCGCACCTCCTTGGCCCAGTGCCAGGATCTGCGTCCCGTCAGCCTACCTTGGAGTGCCCTTACCCTCCAGGCTTGCTGAGTCCCCAGGCCCATCCTTCCACTTGTTATTTCAGTTTTCCAAGAAACATTGCTGGGGAAGCCAATTTGCTCTTGGGGCTTGGGTGTTTGGTCCCTACTGGGTCCCATCCCAACTCTTGGCTGGAGGGGTCACTAAAGTCTCACGTTCCTGCCTTGTCAGCCCCAGTGGACTCGGGCAATGGCATTACTTCCGCAGTGTTTACAAGTGTGTCACGAGGTCATGGTCTAAAACCGAGAAATTAATCTGTAAGCAGAGAATTCTAAGTTCCGAGAGGCCTGGCCATAAAGTCTGGAAGACAATGGTTGATATAACGACTGTAGGCCTTCCTGTCTAGCTCCCAGTATTAGAATACTCTCACTCCAAATGGTCCTCCTTCTGGGCCCGCAAAGGTGCCAGGCCTTCGAGCGTCAGTGCTGTCCCCACGTGCCCACCTGCCTACAGGCTCCCCAGCGTTCCCCCAAGATGACACCCTGCATCATTCTCCTTTTTCAACCCAGGATGCCACCTGGAACCAGTCCCATGGATATTAGACCCTGCCTGTCACACATTTGGACAGCAGTATACTAAGCATGTGCCAATCGAGGGCACAGAAGTGATTAAGAAGAGAAATCGAAGTGAGAATGATTTTTAAGAGCTCTGCATTGCTGAAGTCTTGGTCTTCAGTTTGGTTTCCAGTATATATTATGCAAATCTCTCCCTCTCTCTGTCCCTCTAATGGAAGAGTCTGGCTGGGTTCGCCTGGATTTTTAAAGTGGAAATTTAAATACAATATCTGAAGCTTTTAGCCTTACTTATGGCAACACAAAAAAATCCAATTATCAATTAGAACTGATAATGCTTTATAGACTGTTCTCTTTATTAGAGCCATATTGCAGCTAATTCAAGAGAACGATTTCTCGGAAATGTCCCTGGGTTATGGTTTCGCTGACTCCATTTTGCAGAAGATTTAAGATTTCGACAAGAGCCAGCCTGAGCATGCAGCAGGGCCCTCCACCACCATCCTTGGGTGGCCTGGTTGGCTCCTGACTGGGGCTGGAAAGGCGACTGCAGACGGGCCCTGAGGATGAGCCTGGCCCTGAGGATGAGCCTGGCCCCAGTTAGGTGGTTCAGCAGCCCCTGTATGTGTTTGGTTTAGGTCTTCCATCACTGAAAGGTGCACCCCTAAGTATCTGCCAAGAGTCTACAAAAACAGGAGGAAGCTGCATCCTTCCTGGCTTTCCCACCAGCATCTAGGACACCAGACAACTACACCCAAGCTCTCAGTGGGACACATCAGCAAACCCACCATTCCCAGCCCCTCTGCTAGGCCCACAAGAATCAGTCTCACAGCATGTGGCGCTGCCTCTGAACTTCTCCCAGCTATGCTTGTCTTCCTGTGGGCAAACCTAACTCAGCACCGGGGCCAGCAGCATCTGCTCTGCACAGGGTCATCCTTCTAGGATGAAGCCATCGGGGAGAATGGCTGGTTTACACCCCAAACGCAAACCCTGCTGGACCAGTGGACAGAAGCAGTAAGAAAGGAACTTGTCTGGGAGCCATGCCTTTTGGGAAGACCTTCCCCTTGCCTCCTTCCATGTTGGTATCTGACACATCCCTGGCAACACCCAAGGGTACGTCATTCCTGGTTTCTGGTGGAAGAACCCTTAGGAAGGCTCAGAGCTTGCTTCGGATGTCAAGCAGGACTCAGACTCACATTTTCTCTGCGCGGAGTCTGGACTCTCCCAGGAGGCCCAGATGCTGGCAGAGATGATTCCCTTTCTGAGCGGAGTGTTCTGCTCATGGCACCTCCGTACCAGCCCCAAGGTCTCGGCTGAGCTCTTGGGTGACCCAGAGTCACGTCCACATGTCTATAATCATCGGCGCTGATGGCTTTGTCTCCACTGTTGTTACATGACTGATTGGTAATTAGGCCTGAGCTTAAATTAACTCACTGTCCTCAAAGCCCCGCACAGCCACCCCTCTCCCCCGCCCAGCCAGCCTGGGCTCATTGGCTGGTGGGTGGTGGGTGAGTCAGCTTCCGAGGGGAGACAAAACTTAGTTCATTCACTCACTCATTCATTCAACACACTGTCACTGTGTTCTAGGTCGATATAACCTCTGTCGTTAGGACCCTTAGAAGGTATGAAGTGTCATCCTGCCCATGAGGTATAAGAGGGGCTGAATCTTGATCTGGGGTTCTCCCACCTCCCCAGGTCCCCCACCAACCCCCACGCAGGACACTCAATGGTGGTGGCTGTGAGGATGGTACAAAACCTGATCTACTTCAGCGGAAAGGGGAAGTTGTTAAATTCAGCCAACATTGGCATGGTGTGCTGGGTGTGGCAAAGCCAAGATCAAGACCAACCCCACCTTCCAAAGTGATAGGCTGAGGAGGGGACCCTTGAAGACTGTTACCCAGCAAATTCCATGGTTGCCCAAGTCCAGGGTTGTTTCCTGTGCAGCCCTGCAGTGGGATCTCCACCAAGGGGAGGTCTAAAGACCATGCCCCTCTTCCTGGGTAGTCTGTGGTGTGGTTCTCTCCTTGCTGGGGGGCCCAGGGAAGACACTCAGACTTTGGCTATTGGCAGTCTTAGAGGGCAGGAATGAGAATGAGTTTGTTATTATTGAAGCTTCAATCTTAGGCAGGTCCCAAGGAATCTGAGCGAGAAAGGAGGGGGCATAGGGAGTCTGGGTGACAAACTGCAGAACAGGAGGGGTCGACCAGGAGGTGGCAGTCCTCTGCTGCCACAGATGTGAGCGCCCCCTCCCCACCTTGTCCTCAGTGCTGGTGGGGCTGCTGTCCCTGTGATCAGGGTCAGCTCACTCACCAAGACCAAGGGGGAAAATAGACTTAGGCCTTGGGAAGTGTAGCGAGAGGACACACACCTCTTGATCACACATCAGTCACACACCTGGCCTCACATAGAGCAGATGGAGAAAGCTTCTGCATGTGGAATGGAGGCTCAAGTCCTAAGGGCATTTGTTCTAGAGGACCAGCCAGGGTCGTTCCTCCAGCCTTTGGAACTTTCCTTGGAAAGTGGAGAGCAGAAGGATGCTCTATGCAAATCCTGCTGTGTTTCTGCTCAAGGCAACCAAAAAGGCACTTTTGCCTCTTAGTGAAAAAGTTAGTAGTGAGGAAGGAAGTTGGTGCCTGAAAACTTGCCTTCAGTTGATGGAGAGCTTCATGCATGTTCTGAAAACTCCAGAGGTGAAGCCCTTTCATATAAATTTTCTTTGTGAATTTTCCACAAACCCCCCAAGCTGATCCGGCTCTATCCCAATGGATTTTAGGTAGATCTTCAACTGCCCAAGTTCTCTGAGCTGAGAGGACCTTGGGGGCTTCTATAAGATGGGAGGTCATGGCAGGACCAACGAAGGAAGCCCTAGTCTGTGAGAAGATGGGCTTTCTCTCTCTTTAGCCCAGGGGTCTGTCCTGCTACAGTGGTAACATGCCCGTCAAAGCTTCTCCTCTGAGTAAACACACACCACTTAATAAAGAAAATGTGGTACATATACACAATGGAAAGTTGTTGCTGAATATTGTCGTGTCTGACTCTTTGTGACCCCATGAACTGCAGCCTACCAGGCTTCTCTGTCCTCTATTATCTCCCAGAGTTTGCTCAAATTCATATTCATTGAGTTGGTGATGCCATCCAAAATCTCATCCTCTGTCGTCCCCTTCTCTTTCTGCCTTCAATCTTTCCCAGCATCAGGGTCTTTTCCAAAGAGCTGGCTCTTCACATCAGGTGGCCAAAGTATTGGGGCTCAGCTTCAGTATCAGCCCTTCCAATGAATATTCAGGGTTGATTTCCTTTAAGATTGACTGGTTTGATCTCCTTGCAGTCCAAGGGACTCTCAAGAGTCTTCTCCAACACCACAGTTCAAAAGCATCAATTCTTTGGTGCTCAGCCTTCTTCATGATCCAACTCTCACATCCATACATGACTACTGGAAAAACCATAGCTTTGACTAGACAGACCTTTGTCAGCAAAGTTTTAATACACTGCTCTTTAATACACTGTCTATGTTTGTCATAGTTCTCCTTCCAATGAGCAACTGTCTTTTAATTTCATGACTGAAGTCCCCATCTGCAGTGATTTTGGAGCCCAAGAAGATAAAATCTGTCACTGTTTTCACTTTTCCCCCTTCTGTTTGCCATGAAATGATGGAACCGGATGCCATCATCTTAATATTTTTAGTGTTGAGTTAAATGGAATATTATTCAGCCAGAAAAGGAACAAAATATTGCAGCAATATGGATGGACCTAGAGATGATCACACTAAGTGAAGTAAAGTTATGACCAACCTAGATAGCATATTGAAAAGCAGAGACATTACTTTGCCAACAAAGGTTTGTCTAGTCAAGGGTATGGTTTTTCCAGTGGTCATGTATGGATGTGAGAGTTGGACTGTGAAGAAGGCTGAGAGCCAAAGAATTGATGCTTTTGAACTGTGGTGTTGGAGAAGACTCTTGAGAGTCCCTTGGACTGCAAGGAGATCCAACCAGTCCATTCTGAAGGAGATCAGCCCTGGGATTTCTTTGGAAGGAATGATGCTAAAGCTGAAACTCCAGTACTTTGGCCACCTCATGTGAAGAGTTGACTCATTGGAAAAGACTCTGATGCTGGGAGGGATTGGGGGCAGGAGGAGAAGGGGACGACAGAGGATGAGATGGCTGGATGGCATCACTGACTCGATGGACGTGAGTCTGAGTGAACTCCGGGAATTAGTGATGGACAGGGAGGCCTGGCATGCTGTGATTCATGGGGTCGCAAAGAGTTGGACACGACTGAACGACTGAACTGAACTGAAGTGAAGTAAGACAGAGAAAGATAAATATCAGATGATATCACTTATATGTAGAATCTAATTTTTAAAAAATGATACAAGTGAACTTATTTATAAAGCAGAAACAAACTTACAGATTTTGAAAACTAACTTATGGTTACCAAAGGGGAATTGTAGGGGGCAGGAATAAATAGGAGCCTGCGTTGAACACACACAAACTACTCTATATAAGATAATCAACAAAGCCTTACTATATAGCTCAGGGAGCTCTGCTCAATATCCTGTGATAACCTATATGAGAAAAGAAACTGAAAAAAAGTGGGTATATGTATACATACAGCTAAATCACTGTGCTGCATGCTAAAACTGACACAACATTGTAAATCAACTATATTCCAATAAAATTAAAAACAAAACCCAAATTGAAAAGAAGGGAAAAGAGTCTGAAATTGCAAGCTCATGGCTTTCAGGTATCACAGGGGACCTGGGGGACTTCTGGGCACAGTGAGTTGGGGGAGGGGCCTAAATGGACACAGACCCTCAAGGCAAGGAAGAGGGCCATGGAACACACCACACCTGGGAAGGGACCCACACGTGGCCCACAAGCTGTGGTCAGAAGGGTAAGGGAGCCAGGTTCAAACCAGATTCATCACTTGTAGTTGCAATGGCAGCTCTCACATCAGCCAGTAGAGGATGAATAAATAACCCAGGAATGCAGAAATTCTGCATGGAGACCCAGTGGCAGTTTCATTGCCTCAGGATTAAGGGTAGAGGTTCAGGTAAGGCAGAGACCAGGGTGTCTCTACCTTAATTATCATCCCCCAGTCCCCAAGGTCACAGAGGTTACATCCACCCATTTTCATCTAGAGACAGTTCCAGAAGCCAGATGCTAACAGGTGAGTAGGGGAGATGCCTTTGAAGGGCTCCCTAATGAAGACTTCAGGAGCTGTTTTTATTTAGAAGTGCAATTCGTCTGATCAGGCCAAGGAGGGCCTGGAGGCAGGCAGGCAGGGCATCATTGCTCCCAATTACTGCATTTGTTCCTTTTAAGCTGGTGCTGGGACCCTGACTTTAAGCGAAGGTCAGAACCTTCAGTCCTAAGAACCTCCCAAGACATGCCCAGCAGGACAAGAAACTCTAATGAGCTTGTGTTGTTGTGTCTTATTCACCAGGAACAGAAGTCATTTCATTCTCTCCTTCAGGATCAGGATCATTTGAACCCCATCTCTTGCTTCCACGTCCCTCCTGGGGGTTCAGAGATGCTCTGAAGACTGGCTTCTTGATGTGGAGATGTGGGGCTATTGGTTAACCTTCTCCCCAGGTAATGTGTTTCTTTGTGTTGAGCCTGGGCAATCTGAAGAGCATGTGGTCAGCACTTTCTCTTCATGACTGTTTGCAAGATAAGTGACTATAGGGAGGGTCAATGGAGGCTCTTCCTCAGAGTCAGCATGAAAGCATCAAGGAGGCAGCATGGAGGTGGGGTGGGGCAGTGAGACCTTAATTTGACTCAAAGGCCTGGGTAGAGATGTGGAAAAGCCAGTGCATCCTCCACACAGACACCCTCATCCTGGCTATTTCTAGACATCTGGCAGGAAAGCAGGTTAGAAAGCGCCCCTCTTCCAAAGCTGTGGTTTTTCCAGTAGTCATGTATGGATATGAGAGTTGGACCATAAAGAAGGTTGAGCACCAAAAAACTGATGCTTTCGAATTGTGGAGCTCAAGGACTCTTGAGAGTCCTGTGGACTGCAATGAGATTAAACCAGTCAATCTTAAAGGAAACCAGCTCTGAATATTCATTGGAAGGACTGATGCTGAAGCTGATACTCTGATTCTTTGGCCACCTGATGGGAAGAGCCAACTCATTGGAAAAGACCTTGATGCTGGGAAAGATTGATGGCAGGAGGGGAAGGGGGCGACTGAGGATGAGACAGTTAGATAGCATCACCAACTCAATGCATACAAATTTGAGCAAACTCTGGGAGATAGTGAAAGACAGGGAAGCCTGGCATCCTGCAGTTCATGGGGTCGCAAAGAGTCTGTTGTTAGTGACTATATAACAACAACTCTTTCCAAAGCCAAAAACAAGACGCTGAGACCTTGAGGCACAGGGCTAGCCTGGGGCCTCTGTGCCTTACAGAGTTTTGAGGCTAAGATGCTTGATCTCCAGACAAATGGATTAGTTGTGCCTTTCTTATTGTCTTAATTTCACTTTATTTGAAATGTGGACTAACGGGACCCAACCATACTACTCTAAGGTATGGCACCTTGAGATACTGAACATTTTAAGAGAAGAAATTTGAGAAACACCAGGGATATAAAGGACTCTCTGACCTCCCCCTGAAGCAGGTCAGGAATTCCTCCTGTGCTATGTGCCCTCCCAGGCTGAGACTGGAATGTCTTCTTCTCCAAGACAAAGAGATGTCAGGAGGAATCTGAAGGTGCAGAACTCCCTAAGGCCCCCAACTGGTTCCCTCCCCTGAGCTCAGAGCCCTTCATGTTTTCAATGACGTCTTAGCCTTCATTAAACCTGGTATCTTATACTCAGTGGTTACTATGCACGTGGATCTTCATTTCCTCACGGAGGTTGTCATGTCACATAATACTAATATTATGCACACTTGCATGCTTTTCTCTTGTTAATCTTCATTCAGACCTCAGCCAAGAACCAATCTAAAAGATAGAAGGAGGTTTTTTTTTTTCCTCTCCTAGGAATGTGAAGTCAAGTGGGCCTTAGAAAGCATCACTATGAACAAAGCTAGGCTCGTGGAGGATATGGAATTCCAGTTGAGCTATTTCAAATCCTAAAAGATGATGCTGTGAAAGTGCTGCACTCAATATGCCAGCAAATTTGGAAAACTCAGCAGTGGCCACAGGACTGGAAAAGGTCAGTTTTCATTCCAATCCCAAAGAAAGGCAATGCCAAAGAATGCTCAAACTACCGCACAATTGTACTCATCTCACATGCTAGTAAAGTGATGCTTAAAATTCTCCAAGCCAGGCTTCAGCAATAGGTGAACCGTGAACTTCCAGATGTTCAAGCTGGTTTTAGAAAAGGCTGAGGAACCAGAGATCAAATTGCCAACATCTGTTGGATCATCGAAAAAGCAAGAAAATTCCAGAAAAACATCTATTTCTGCTTTATTGACGATGCCAAAGACTTTGATTGTGTGGATCACAATAAACTGTGGAAATTTATAAATTCTGAAATTTATAAATTTTTGAAATTAATAAATTCTGAAAGAGATGGGAATACCAGACCACCTGACTTGCCTCTTGAGAAACCTATATGCAGGTCAGGAAGCAACAGTTAGAGTTGGACATGGAACAACAGACTGGTTCTAAATAGGAAAAGGAGTACGTCAAGGCTATATATTGTCACCCTGCTTTATTTAACTTATATGCAGAGTACATCATGAGAAACACTGGGCTGGAAGAAGTACAAGCTGTAATCAAGATTGTTGGGAGAAATATCAATAACCTCAGATATGCAGATGACATCACCCTTATGACAGAAAGTGAAGAAGAACTAAACAGCCTCTTGATGAAAGTGAAAGTGGAGAATGAAAAAGTTGGCTTAAAGCTCAATATTCAGAAAACTAAGATCATGGCATCTGGTCCCATCACTTCATGGGAAATAGTTGGGGAAACAGTGGAGACCGTGACTGACTTTATTTTTCTGGGCTCCAAAATCACTGCAGATGGTGACTGCAGCCATGAAATTAAAAGATGCTTACTCCTTGGAAGGAAAGTTATGACTAACCTAGACAGCACATTAAAAAGCAGAGACATTACTTTGTCAACAAAGGTCTGTCTAGTCAAGGCTATGGTTTTTCCAGTGGTCATGTATGGATGTGGGAGTTGGACTGTGAAGAAAGCTAAGTGCTGAAGAATTGATGCTTTTGCACTGTGGTGTTGGAGAAGACTCTTGAGAGTCCCTTGGACTGCAAGGAGATCCAACCAGTCCATCCTAAAGAAGATCAGTCTTGGGTGTTCATTGGAAGGACTGATGTTGAAGCTGAAACTCCAGTACTTTGGCCACCTGATGTGAAGAGCTGACTCATTGGAAAAGACCCTGATGCTGGGAAAGATTGAGGGCAGGAGGAGAAGAGGATGACAGAGGATGAGATGGTTGGATGGCATCACCAACTCAATGGACGTGGGTTTGGGTGGACTCCGGGAGTTGGTGTTGGACAGGGAGGCTTGGCGGGCTGCGATTCATGGGGTCACAAAGAGTTGGACGTGATTGAGCGACTGAACCGAACTCAATTGAATTGATAGGGCTAACTGTTTTCCTCAACCAAGAACCTATCTAAAACGATAGAAAGAATACATATATTTTTTCCTTCCCTATAAGGCTCCATGTTTCCCTCTCATTGGTTGTTTATTTTCTCTCTCTCTCTCTCTTTTATTTTTACTGCCCAAGAATCAAATCTGGGCCCCCTGCATTGGAAGCATAGACTCTTAGCCACTAGACCCCCAGGGAAGTCCCAGGGTTATTTATTCTCTTAAATGGTTTTTTTGGCTCTGTCCTTCCTATAGCTGGGATGGATGCCACTTTTTCTTAAGGAGAAGGACCACACTTCATGCTCAATAGGAGGTGGCCGTCATGCCAGACAAAGCTGCACACACCCTGAGAAGCCAAGGTTCCCATCACAATAGGCTCCTCACTCAGGTGGGGGTCTGCGGGAGCATTACTAAGTTCCTCTGTCCCTTGTGATCTCACACACTGTGGACATAATAGCATTAACCTGCATCTCATGGGTCTATGTGGAGTTAATGAGCTAATGTACCGAAAGTATTGAGATGCAGCTTGGTGAGAAGTGGGTTTGGGTTTTTGATTATTGCCCTAAGATCGGACAACATTTAATTAGCTATTTTAGAAACAATTGATGCACGCTAAAGAAAAAGATTATTCTGACACTTGTTAAACCCGTAAGGCAGACTTTATGCAGAATCATTGAGAGACAGTTCTAGGGAGCTCTGCCCTGGGGAAACTGAACTCACCTTGTAACACAGGAACCAGATGGGGGCAGTGGGTGGTGGGGTCCATGGTGGAAACTTATTAAGAGGGAAGGGCAATTCTCTGCAGAATCCATCTAACAGGATTCTTGCTGAAGGCAGGCCAGGGTGAGCAGATATCACTGGGGGATGAAGAATGTGATTAAAGGTAGAGAGTGGGGGACCTGGCTAAACCAGTTTGATGGGATTCTTGCTGAAATTGAGTCCTGCACATCTTGTCATATACATGATATTCTTTGAAACAATTTGATGGCTTCCCAAAGTCCTTGTAATAAAGATTAATAACTCCCCTGCCAATGCAGGAGACATAAGTGACTTGGGTTCAATCGCTGGGTTGGGAAGATCCCCTGGAGAAGGGCATGGCAACCAACTCCAGTATTCTTGCCTGGAGAATCCCATGGACAGAGGAATCTGGAGACTAAAGTCCACAGGCTATCAAGGAATTAGACAGGGCTAAAGCAATTGAGCATGCAAGCACATACTGTGGAATATTTAAGTTGTTTTGATTTTTTAAATACTATAATTAGTGTTTGAATGAGCATTGTTGTAGCTAAAAAATAAAAAGATAGGAAGTTCCAAAGTCATGACCTCATTGTAGGGAGGGAACAGAGGGGCCTGCTGAGGCCTGGTCAGAGGGAGATTCTTTGTCAGACAGAAATCTGAGTAGTTATCACATATTTCAGAGCAAATACTTGGCATCAGCTCTGTGCAGCTCTTAGTTTATTTTGTAGCTAATGATTCTTGAGTACCGCATTGTTGTTCAGTCACTAAGTCAAGTCCTACTTTTTGCGACCCCATAGACCAAAGCACGGCAAGCTCCCCTGTCCTTCACTAACTCCAAGTTTGCTCAAATTCATGTCCATTGAGTCGGTGATACTATCTAACCATCTCATCCTCTGCCAACACCTTTTCCTTTTGCCCTCAATCTTTCCCAGAATCAGGGTTTATTCTAATGAGTCAGCTCTTCGCATCAGGTGGCCAAAGTATTGGAGCTTCAGCTTCAGCATCAGTCCTTTCAATGAATATTCAGGGTCGATTCCCTTTAGTATTGACTGATTTGATCTTGCAGTAGAAGGAATTCTCAAGAGTCTTCTCCAGCATCACAGTTCAAAAGCATCAATTCTTTGGTGCTCAGCCTTCTTTATGGTCCAACCCTCATGTCTATACATGACTACTGGAAAAACCATAGTTTTGACTATATGTACTTTTGTTGGCAAATGATGTTTCTCCTTTTTAATACATTGCCTAGGTTTGTCATAGCTTTCCTTCGAAAGACCAAGAGTCTTAATTTCATGGCTGCAGTCAACATCCACAGTGGTTTTGTATCCCAAGAAAATAAAACTAGTCACTGTTTCCACTTTTTGCCATTTATTTGCCATGAAGTGTTGGGACCGGATGCCATGACCTTAGTTTTTTGAATGCTGAGTTTTAAGCCAGCTTTTTCACTCTTCTCTTTCACTCTCATCCAGAGGCTCTTTGGTTCCTCTTCACTTTATGCCATTAGAGTGGTATCAACTTTATATCTGAGTATCATCTGCATCTCTTGAGCACCTACTGTGTGCCAAATCCTTGCTTGAGTGCAGCCCTGCTACATACATTGGCTGTTTGCTCCTCTCTGAACCCCTGGAGGCAAGTCCTGCATGGTGATGTCAGGAGACTGAAGTCTGAAAGGGTTAATTCACATTAGAAATAACCTGGATTCAATCTTCCTGATCTGAAGTCCTGACTTGGAAAATCAGACAACCCAGCAGCCCTTCCTCCTTCTGACCTGGTGGACTTGAAAATAGGTCTCTGAGGACCTGCAGTGTGCAGGCCAGCTGGTGACTGCTGCAAAGAAACAGGTTTCTGAGATCCCATCCTTTTGGAAAATGCTGGACTAAACAGAGCTCTTTGAATCACATGTGTATTCACCTTTACTATCCTAAAGAGCCTGGGAGAGGGTTGAGATGTGGGGTTTTCATATGGAGTTGACTACAGAACATTATTCTTACGGGATCACCTCTTCACTGACTTTCAAAGGAAAATGGTTGGAAAGTATTGTCCTGAATGCCCTCAAAGGCCCTCTGCAACCATCAAGTCTTTTTGATCTGATAATTCCAGAAGACTGAGTAGCACCGTGCGCCTAAGGAAGTATACATTAAAAAAAGAAAAGGCCTTTCTTGCCTACAGACAGCATGTGGGTATGTGTGTGTGCTCAGTCACTCAGTCATGTCCAACTCTTTCAGCCCCATGAACTGTAGGCCACTAGCCTCCTCTGTCCATGGGATTCTCCAGGCAAGCATACTAAAGTGGGTTGTCATTTCCTTCTCTAGGGGATCTTCCTCACCCAGGGGTTGAAACTGCATCTCCTGCACTGCAGACAGATTCTTTACCATTGCACCACTTGGGAAGCATAGATGACACAGGGAGGGTAAATGAATGATGGTCTTTCCTGGTCCCTTCAGTGTGTCTGAATCTGGGCAGACAATCCTGCAGAGCCACCACCTCCTGTCACTCAGACAAGATCCATCATCCTTGGCATTTCAGCCTCTCTGCTGGGCCTTTGAAAAATTGGCCTGTGCTAACTGTTAGAGGCTACGACTTCCGTCCTCTTCCCCCAAGCAGAAGACAAGGGCAGTTGCCTTCACTTCACAGCAACAGTTGTCAGAAAGAAAGACAGCTCTTCCCCAGGATGCGGACTCTGCCTCTCAGGCCCCAGAATCTTCCATCTACAGGAACCACTCAGAACCATTTGACAGTTGAGTGCCTGGGATCTCAAAGAGAAAATCTGCTTGAGCTATGCAGGATGGAAAGACATTTATCATTCTGGCAGGAACCCAACTATGTAAATCAGGAGGTGCTCTGCCCAGACCCTTTGTTGTTATTCAGTCGCTAAGTCATGTCTCGCTCTCTGTGACTCCATGAACTGCAACATGCCAGGTTTCCCTGTCCTTCACTATCTCCCGGAGTTTGCTCAAATTCATGTCCATTGAGTCAGTGATGCCATCCAACCATCTCATCCTCTGTTGCCCCCTTATTCTTTGCCTTCCATCTTTCCTGCCACCGGGGTCCTTTCCAATGAGTTGGCTCTTCACATTAGGTAGCCAAAGAATTGGAGCTTCAACTTCAGCATCAGTCCTTCCAATGAATATTCAGGGTTGATTTCCTTTAGGATTGACTAGTTTGATTTCCTTGCAGTCCCAGGGACTCTCAAGAGTCCAGCAGCCTTGGCACACTACAGAAAAATAGATGAGATGATGAGGCATAATGTATGTGTGTTAACGTGCATGTGTCTGTCAATCAAATTAGAAGTGATCACATACATTCCTGGTAACCAGTGAATGAAATAACAAGCTTTCCTCATCCCTAGTGGCCATATAAACTGATTTGGTGTGGGAGTCAACTGATAAAGATTTTATAAAACCTCATAAAAAGAACAGTTAACATTTATCAGTCACCAGGTTGAAATCTAAGTGTTGTAGACACTTTGAAGCAGGGACTCCCTCAAAATTTCTCTACATGGTGGATATAGCGTCATCTTTATCCTCACCTCATGGATAGAGAGACAAAAGGAAAGTGTTCAAGTAATTAATTGGTCTGAGGTTACACAGCTAGTAAGTGACAGACAGAATTTGAACTCAAGACATATAGCCCCATCCACCTCACTCTACTGCCCTGCGTGACTCACTCAGTGGTTCCACGTTTATGAAGAAGCCTAAATACATATTCATACGGCTTATTTGACACTAAGATGTTCATCGGCTTATCTATGATAGTGAAAACTCAGAAGTAGGTCAATGGAATAATGCTCTTTCATTTTTTAAAAATCAAGATTTCAGGTTATAGAAGTCAAAATGTACACAAACACATTCATCTGCAGTGCTTGCTTAAATCTTACTGAAAAGGACAGTAAGTGGAAACTCACATGATTGTGAGGACAATGAGAAGAGAAAGGCAGACAATACATTATTCTGGATCCTGAGAGGCAGAAAGAAGTGTTTTTCAGCTCAGCCATCCAAGAAAGCAGAATCCAATCAGCATTATAGGAGTCACATAAGAAAATACGGAAGACTGATGGGCATTGTAGGACCTTCAATGGATACAGGACAGAATGCTCCTGAAATTGCAGGAGCAACATGGAGGTATGTTGAAGATGAAGGTTGGTTGATGGTCCATTTGAAAGTGTTTGAACCACTCCCTCACCCAGAGCTGCCTCCCGCAACTCAGTGTGCTGAAAGACTGATCTCCACCACCCTGGCAGGAGACTAGAGGTCTATTTTTTAGATAGAAGCTCAATAAAAGCACGAAGATGCAATGAATGGCCAAGTTAAAAATGTGATAATTAACTGGATATTTTGCCCTGGTTGAATTCCTGGGATCCTCATGGTCAGACCTCTCCCTTCCAGGCAGGAGACTGGAAGACTATTCTTTGGGAAATCTGACCAGCTGAAGAGGAAAGCCCTAAAGACAGTAACAACAGAATCTCCTCAGTGAAATCCCAGGAATATCATGCCATTGCAAGACCACAGTTGACAACTGCCACAATTACTTAGATTTTCCACTCAGTTTTTGAGGGCTTATCTATTAAATATGAAAAGCTTTCAAGATCACCAAATATTTGGGAAAAGCTTGTAATGTAGACAGATACCAAACAAGCCAACAGTACCCCAGAAGGGAAACAATTATGTAAGACAATGAAAACCAAAGCCAAATAAAGAGGAAACATGTCAATAATATCCCCAGGGTTATAACAGAAGATGCTACATCTATGAAATAAGAACAGGATGCTATTAAAAAGGAATATTTAGAAAAGAGAATGAAACAAAACAAACAGTGTTTAGGAGGACATTAAAAAGATAAAGGCAAAAATCAAAACTCAGAAGAAAACTTCTAAGATAAAGCTAAATAAATCTGCCAGAAATGAGCAAACTGACAAAGTGATTAAAAAAGAAAAGAAAATTGAAGACACAGAAATAGAAGGGAAAGAAGGATGAGAAGGGAAAAGGGGAGGACAAGAGATGGGGAAGGAGGAAGAGGGGGGAATAGAAGGTAGCAGGAGGGGAGAGGAAGAAGAGGTTAGAGAAAGAGAGGACAGATCGAGGGGACACTAAATCATAAAGAATAGCAAAGATACTGGTAATTATGTAGTAATTCTATGTGCCTAAAACTATTCCCAGAATTGCCTGTTAACTTAATAATTAACTATTAACTCATATAACTGTAACAAAACTCTTGTAGTAGACATTATTTTTATCCTATTTTAGAAATTAGGACACTAAAGCACAGAGAAGCTAGAAGACTGAGTACCCGAGGTCCCTTAGCTTGTAGAAGTCAGAATGAGGATTTGAACTCGGGCAGACTTACTCTCTCATCGAAGCTCTTAACATCCTGACAAGATTGTCTCTCAGTAAAAAAGCTTCATAAAATTCAAGAATTACTTAAAGTTGTTTTTCAGATCTGATGTTTCCAAATTAAAAGGACCTTTGAGTGTCTGTGAAAATAGGTAAAAAATTATCCTTGTTAATTTATAAAATCATGGCACTGTGGGACTTCAGAACCCTGAGGAAAAAGTTGAGATCCTAAAAGCTATGAGAGAAAAGAGAGAGGACAGAATGAACTGCCTGTATATCAAAGATTAGAATGACATCTGACTTCTGAAGAGCAATACTGGAAATGAGAAGAGAATGGAATAATGCAACATCTTTCAGTTCAGTTCAATTGCTCAGTTGTGTCTGACTCTGCAAGCCCAAGGACTGCAGCACCACAGGAAGCCAGGCTTCCCTGTCTATCATCAACTCCCAGAGCTTGCTCAAAGTCATGTCTATTGAATTGGTGATGCCATCCAAACATCATCCTTTGTCATCCACTTCTCCTCCTGCCTTCAATCTTTCCTAGTATGAGGGTCTTTTACAGTAAGTCAGTTCTTCACATCAGGTGGCCAAAGTATTGGGGTTTCAGCTTTGGCATCAGTCCTGTCCAATGAATATTCAGGACTGATTTCCTTTAGGAAAAGTCTGTCACTGTTTCCCCATCTATTTGCCATGAAGTGATGGGACCAGATGCCATGATCTTTGTTTTTTTGAATGCTGAGTTTCAAGCCAGCTTTTTCACTCTCCTCATCTGTAATTCTGAGCAAAAAATAGTGGAAGAGCAGTCTATACTCAGCCACATGGTCAAGAATGAGTGTAGGGTGACATTTTTAGACACTGAGTCTCATGTCCCTTTTCTCTGAAATCTGCTAGTGGAGGTGCTCCATCAATAGGAGGGAGTCAACCATACAGAAGACGTCATGGTGTCAGGAAATGGAGATGGACACAAGAGAGGTGGGTCCCTAGGGTGTTGTCCCCAGGATGACAGATGTGTGTCAGGACAGTGTTAAGTTAACCAGAACACGCTGGAAGACTGGGAAGATGTCTCCTAGAAGATGAAGGTCACCAGATGCGGTTGAGTGAAATGGCAAGAGATCGTGAGAGATTTTCTATAAGAGAAGGTGGAAAAGTAGACAAACCACAAAAACCAAGAGACAGCATGGAAGATAATTAACTCTGTTGAGAACAAACAGTTGTTTAGGAAAAGAAAAATCATCTTCTGGTGTTCAGTGTATTGGGTTCACACCTTACCATTCATACTTGCATGGATGTGAAGATGTAAATACTGAATGTGGATCTAAGCAGACTGTAACCTCATGGTGGGATGATGAGTAATGGAGGGGTGGGGAGTGGATGTGTGTGGGAGTAAGAAGGATGAGTGGCTGAGCATTTCTTTTTTTTAAATTTATTTTTGATTGGAGGATAATTGCTTTACAATGCCGTACTGGTTTCTGTAATACGACAATGTGAAACAGCCATAAGCATACATATGTCCCCTCCCTCTTTTTTTTTTTTTTCTTTTTCCGGAGCACGAGAGCGCGGCCGAGCGCAGAGCCGGAGTCCCCCGCAGCGAGCCCGGAACTACAATCCCCAGAATGCCTCGCGGATTCGAGACTCGCCCTCTGTCCCCTCCCTCTTGAAACTCACGCTCACCCCCCACCCCATCCCACCCCTCTAGGTTGTCACAGAGCACCAAGTTGTGGTCCCTGTGTTATACAGCAACTTCCCACAGCTATCTATTTTACATTTGGTAGTTTTACAATGCTGCTCTCTCAGTTTGTCTCATCCTCTTCTTTTCCTGCTGTGTCCACAAGTCTGTTTTCTATGTCTGCATCTCTATCCCTCCCCTGCAAATATGTTCATCAGCATAATTTTTCTAGATTCCATATATACATACATTAATATATGATATTTGTTTTCCTGACTTACTTCCCTCTGTGTAACAGGCCTGCTTCATCTACCTCACTAGAACGGACTCAAATTTGTTCATTTTTATGGCTGGGTAATATTCCATTGTATATACGTACCATAACTTCTTTATCCGTTTATTTGTTGATGGACATCTAGGCTGCTTCCATGTCTTGGCTATTTTAAATAGTACTGCAATGAACATTGGGGTGTATGTGTCTTTTTGAATTATGGTTTCCTCAGGGTATATGCCCAGTAGTGGGATTGCTGGGTCATGTGGTATTTTATTTCTAGTTTTTAAGGAATTTCCATACTGCTGTCCATAGTTGCTGTGTTAATTTACATTCCCACCAGTACTAAACAGGGATTCAGTATTTCTTGTTCCTAGTGGTAAGGCAGTCAATAATGATTCAAGTTGAAAAGTCAACAGGTATAGATATGAACAGGTACAGATATTTATGAACATAGGAATAAAAACTAAAAGAAATTGCTAAAAAATGATAAATAAACTTGGGAGTGAAAAGTGGGCAGGAATTTGATTATTGATTTTAATAATAAATCTTATGGAATTAATAGATTTTATAGCCTGGGTCACTTGCAACAATAAAACTCAATTTAAAAAAAAGAAATATTGATTAATATGAATACTATGTAATAACATAAAAAAACATGATGTTGATTAAAAAGCAAGATCCCAAAAGATGTGAGCAGTATGACTGCAACTTTGTGAAAAGTCATAGGAAATGTGGTTGAAGGAAATACACCAAATACTGAGGGTGGGTGGTGAGAGAGTAGAGTATTTTAAAGATTACTTTGTCAGTGATTTCCGTATTTTCTGTACTGTGATGACATCCCTTTTATAATGGAAAGTGGAGAGGAGAATAAGTGGTGTCTGCTTACTTATACACTGCTGGGCGTGGAGTAAATAAGGTCGCTGGATTTGCTTGGAGCCAGCAAAATCCTCTTCTTTATGAAATCTGATGATATCCATGGCAACTCGCTGGCCAAAGGAGCCAAGAGCTTAAACACCTGGGATGGCAGTCAGTACATAGACCTGAGAAGAGTTGGCAAAGGAAAAAGCTGTGACAAAGAATCAAAAGAGAATGCTATGGTAGGTTGCATATGCTGATGACACTTGGCTGGTACCCACCTCCTCAAGTCCTCCCCACTGCCTTGGACCAGCAGAAGCTCCTGGATGTGAACTGTCCTCTTATGTTGCTTCTGGACACATCTTTACTGTGAGAGGACCAGTGTGGGGCAGTCAACAGTGAGTCACCCCTCCCTTCCCCTTAAAGCTTCATCCCACACTCCTGCATCTGAGAGGGGCTGAATCTAAGAAAGACACCTCATTATGGAATGTCTAAGGAGCCTCACCCTCATGGATACAGCTGAAGAATCCTCTTCCACTGACAGGTAATCAGCTCTACCTCCCTGTCTCATCTGTTATGCTGTTACCTTCTTGGGAGAAACTGGTTGATGTTATACATATGGGAGAGACACATTAAAGGAGCAGGTCTGACCTCAGGGTCAAATGGCAGATGAAAATTTTCCAAAGCAGTGAATCTGGAGAAAGCAGATGCTTCCAGTGGTGGCTGGGACGAGCTCACATTGACCTGCAAGGACTGATGGTGAGCATCTCTTGATGTCCTGTGGGTAACTTGGAATTAGCCAATTAACTGCTTGGTGGGAATATTTACACCAGTGTAATGGGGAAACACTACAAGTAAGCTCCCAGGTCCACTGGATTGCTGGCTGGTAAGTGCTCTCTCCTATTATCACTGTGGATCTGGACCCACTTACCTGATGGCCATGAGTGTTTTTCTTGGAAGCAATCAACAGTCCAGTGATGCTGAAATGGTTACACTGTTAGTCCAGAAAGCACGCCAGGGTCTGGACTCAAGCATCCAGAAGGACTTCTTCAGCTGGGAATTGTTAAGAATCTTTATATTTGAAAGAATTGGAAAGGTAAGGAGGGTCTTTACTCCCTGACCATTCTGAGACTCAACTCAGGTTTTTCAGGAATCTCAGCCATAAACACGAGAAAGGGTAAGGAGGAGTGTAGGGTCCACGTCAATTGTCTAATTCAGTGGCAGGACCAAACAAACATTCCACAGCAGACTGTGGAAATTCTAGAGAGCAAGTTTAAATATTGCAATATTTCAGAATTCTTTTTTGTGAGTGTGCTTGGAAGGAAGCTGCAGATCACAGACTATCCATCTCTGCACCCCATTGCCTGGTTTAAATTTTTTTTTTAATGTGGAAAATGAGTCCTGGGTGGAACTGCCAACACAGCAATATAAAGATTGATACCCTCTAGGAGTTTTCATCTCAGAATGCAAATGTTGTCTCTATGAATCCAAAGTATAATCACAGTAAGTGAATGGACAGGGCTAGGTGTAAGAAACACCAAGTCTTGGAGTCAGGAGTCAAGGGGTTCTGTGGGAGACTTTAGATACTCAGGAGGGCCAACCCTGGTGCTTTTGAACCCCAGAATTGAGGCATTGACTAGGTCTCTCAAGGATTTCTCCTTATTGACAGAGGTTCACAATAGTCATGCCTTGAGATAACCTATCATTCATTCATTTTATTCAACAAACACTTACCATCACCTACTTTTTGCCCAGATTTTCTGCTGGCTGTTTCTACAGCAATAGTCTTATTTAAACTTTTAACAGCTCCCTGAGATGGGTACCACACACTCAGGACAAGGAGATGGAGGCTTTGAGCATTGCAGGCCAGCTGACTGACCTCCTTCCTCTCCCCAGGGCATCCTCACCTCCCTCTTCAGCCTCCAGACATGCTCTTCTTTCTATGCTTCATGCTCCTGTGCTTCATGCCTGTCTCAGGGCCTTGGGACAAGCTCTTCTTTCCTTCAGAGGCTGTGTTTTTGCACAGCTTCACAGAGCTGGCTCTCAGCAGAGCATTTGCCCCCTCCAGGCTCCTCCTCCTTCATAGTCTTTCATTCACTTACTCTCTGACCCTGCCCTCCAGGGTATAGACCTTCCACCAACACACACCTCTGCCTCCCCAGACCCACCTGCAGGAGTTGGTAAGGAGAACACACGTGACTCAGGCTATGTTGGATGCACAGTCATGTATGACTCTTTGCAGTCTCATAGACTGTAGCCTACCAGGCTGTGCATGGTCTTTTCCAGGCAAGAGTACTGGGGTGGGTTGCCACTTCCTACTGAGGGGATCTTTCTGACCCAGGGAGTGAACTGGTGCCTCTTCGGTCTCCTGCATTGCAGACAGATTCTTTACTGTTGAGCCACTGGAGAGGCCCCTGGCCCTTCCTGCTACTGCTAAGTCACTTCAGTTGTGTCCAACTCTGTGCGATCCCATGGACGGCAACCCACCAGGCTCCCCCGTCCCTGGGATTCTCCAGGCAAGAACACTGGAGTGGGTTGCCATTTCCTTCTCCAATGCATGAAAGTGAAAAGTGAAAGGGAAGTCGCTCAGTCGTGTCCGACTCTTAGCGACCCCATAGACTGCAGCCTACTAGGCTCCTCCATCCATGGGATTTTCCAGGCAAGAGTACTAGAGAGGGGTGCCATTGCCTTCTCCAAATTAATTATTCAATCATTAATTAATTATGGCCCTTCCTATCCCCTAGTAAAACAGCACATCGTCTCTCAAATCCCACCCCTCCTTGGGTATTCACCTTTTCCTGTGCTGCCCCTGCACATGTCAAATTAAAAAAATGGACAAATGTGCCTGCCTTTTCTCCCACTAAATCTGTTGTCAATCTTAATTCACAGGGTCTCCAGCCACTGAACCTAAGTAGGCAGAGAAGTTATTCCTCCCCTGTGACCACCTATGTGTTGAGAAGTCAGATACTGGAAGCAAGAAGAGAGAGTGTGCAGGATTAAGAAGCAGGGCCCAGAGGATTTTATTTGGTTTGTTTGTAAATAATTCCAGGTTCAACTAAAAGCACTTTGCATCCACATCTGACTTCTCCCCAGTGAGAAGAATCCCTGTGTATCCGGCTCCCTTTCCTCCTCTAGCAGCTCACAAAAGCCAGAGCCTGTGATTTATAAGGACACGATGCTTAATGAGGCCAGAGGTGCTGAGAAGCCACACTTGAACTGTTCGCACAGAGAGCAGGAGGCCAGTAGCGGGCGGTAGAGATGGCAACCGCTGTTTTAACCATCAATATTAGTTAAATTTAATAGTGGGGTCTTATTGACTCTAAGAGTCTTAATTATCGGGAAGAATGGCCCTGTCTGTTAACAGCAGAAAAATGATCAGAACTGAAACCACATAAATTAAATTGTTTGCTTATCCTTTTATAAATAAGATTAATTGGCTAAATGGATCCTATAGGTTAAAAAGGATAAGTGACTGTTTTTTTTTCTCCCGACAATTGCCTTCTTAATACTCTCAGACTTCTGCTCTGGAGGTTTGATGAGGAAACATTCATCAAAGAGTGTTATTGTTATTATGTTTTAATATGTCTCTTATCTGAATTTCTCCCATCTCAGCGCTTTATCTGCTGGTGGGTAGGATGGGGTTTAATGGGCCTGTGGGCTATTAGAATAGGATATTCTGAGGAGGTGGGTGTTATGGAAGTCTCCATGGAAGCTAGCCCCGCAGGTGTGCACACCCACATCCTTGTGTGCACGCGTCCTGGCCTGCACACATCCTAGCCCACACACCTCCTGGCACACATCCTGCCCACGGCCTCGACCAGGATGGGTGGAGCCTGGAAAGACGTAAACCTTTTGTGTGAGCAGATCAGCATCCTGCTGAAACATCCCCCAAAGAGGAAGCCACGCAATGCGTTCCTCCGAACATAAGAGCTGGGACCTTGCTACTGAGACCAAGCTCGTATTGCTCACTGAAGAGAGATGAGGTGGTGGGGCAAGAAATAAAGATACTGTTTGGAAAGGCAGAAGACTGAGAAGATGGTGGACTAGTGATCCAGAGAACCGTCTTTGAGAACTGTCTTCAGGCTTCTAGTTCCAGACGACTAGAATTCAGGTTTTTCATACTAAAAGGGAAGTGGGTGTGGTTAGGTTATTACAAACCTTTTGGTGTTGGAATTCTTTGTTCTCACAGCTCTCCACAGGTCAGATCACCATGTTCCTTTAAACCTCCAGAAAGACAAATGTTATTCTCTATTTTCCAACTTTGTATCTCTCTATGAATGGAAGTGTTATACCTTTAAAAGTCAAAGGTCAGAGCTTTGTGGAGTGGCTGACTTGTATATTTCAGGCTATAGACAGCATTCTTAACTTGTAGCAAAATCAACAGATACCAAGGTTAAAGTGAAAGAGACTGATCTGCTATGGAGTCAGATTTGTTCCTCCCTATTACAGCATTAACTGTAGCCATATTGCTGGCCACTCAGGGATTCAGGTTTTCTGTTATTGCTCTTCCCCATGAGACACCATTGGAGAAGGGGACGACAGAGGATGAGATGGTTGGATGGCATCACTGACTCAATGGATATGAGTTTTGAGCAAGCTCCAGGAGTTGGCGATGGACAGGGAAGCCTGGTGTGCTGCAATCCATGGGGGTGCAGAGTCGGACATGACTGAGTGACTGAACTGAACTGAATGAGACATCAGGTGTTATGACTTGGATGGTGTTCCCCCAAATTTGTATGTTGACAGTTTCAGTCCCTTGGAATGTGACAGTATTTGACGAAGGACACTTATGGAGGTAATCAAGTTAAAATCTGATGCCCTTATAGAAGAGGAGATTAGGATTCTTACCCAAAGGGAGGACCATGAGCAGACATAGGGGAAAATTTGTTATCTATAAGCCAAGGACAGCCTGGCTCAAAAAACTAAGATCATGGCATCTGGTCTCATCACTTCATAGCAAATAGAAGGGGAGAAAATGGAAACAGTGACATATTTTATTTTCTTGGGCTCCAAAATCACTGCAGATAGTGACTGCAGCCATGAAATTAAAAGATGCTTGCTCTTTGGAAGGAAAGCTATGACAAACCTAAATAGCATATTAAAAAGCAGAGACATCATTTTGTCAACAAAGTTCCATATAGTCAAAGCTATGGTTTTTCCGGCAGACATGTAAGGATGTGAGAGTTGGGCCATAAAGAAGCCTGAGTGCCAAAGAACCGATGCTTTCAAACTGTGGTGCTGCAGAAGACTCTTGAGATTCCCTTGGACTGCAAGGAGATCAAACCAGTCAATCCTAAAGGAAATCAGTCCTGAATATTCATTGGAAGGACTGAAGCTGAAGCTGAAGCTCCAGGACTTTGGCCACCTGATGAGTCATTGGAAAAGACCCTGATGCTGAGAAAGATGGAAGGCAAAGGAGAAGAGGGCAACAGAGGATGAGATGGTTAGATGGCATTCCCTTCAATAGATGTGAATCTGAGCAAATTCCAGGAGATAGTGAAGGACAGTAAGCCTGGCATGCTGTGATTGCAATGAGTTGGACATGACTTACCCACTGAACAACAACAACATAAGCCAAGGAGAGAGACTTCAGAAGGAAACACCTCTGCCGACACCTTGATCTCAGACTTCCAGCCCCCAGACTGCAAGAAGTAAATGTCTGTTGTTTCAGGCTCCTGGTCTGTGTTGTTTTGTTGCAACAGACTGAGCCCACTAGGCCAGCAGGTCCCTTCTGATCTCCGCAGGTTTTCTGACGCAGAACTGCTGGGTCCACAGGTGAGGAGGAAAGCAGGTGGGTCCTGCCTGCTTCTTGTCCTGCTGACTGTCTCCTGTGGTCTCAAATTGCAAAGCATTTTTAAGGCTTAGAAAACATTCTTGCCCTTAAATCAAAGCATTATATTTCAAAGGCAATTTGATAAAGCTTGCTTTTGTAGCCTCATGGAAATGTGTCTATGCAAACATAGGAGATCCTTGTCTGAAAGTAATTCTCTCCTGGGTCCTTCAGCCACCAAGGGAATGAAATCAAAAGCTGGGCAGTGGTTCCGAGCTCATCATTTGTCAAAGCAAGGTAGAGCTCAAAGTGGCGGGCTTCTGTGTCCCAGGCTAAATTTAGCTAATCACACCTCTGAATTCTGTTCTCCATCAAGGACCCCCGGCATCCCCTGTGAAAGGACTCACCATGCTGTCAGCAATAATGATAGTTTGTGCTTTTAGTTCCTTGCTCCAGACGATTTTCAAAGAATTCATCCACCCTACTCTGCTCAGGTAACAGTGGTGATTCAGGACACAGCTGATTTGCAGGCTCCTGACCCATCACCACAAACTTTGCTGAAATGGCTCACAGGTAATGCTGGGGGTCTGTATATTTGGTAATGACGGGATGGACAGGGAGGCCTGGCATGCTGCAGTCCATGGGATCAAAAAGAGTTGGGCACAACTGAGTGACTGAACTGAACTGAACTGATAGGCATCACGGAGAAAGCAGGCAACGTGACAACTGAAGGCAAAGAGAAAGTAGATAAAAATACCATTAATTATCTAAGTGAATCAATACAAAGTGACCACAGCAGCTACATTAATTTCAGAAGAGTGGGGTGGCCTTTTCTTTGCTACTTTTCCTTCCATTCTGCGTGTGTATTTTACGGGGGAGTATGGAAATTTCTTCTCTCCTGGTGTTCCCTTTCATAGTGACAGGTAGAAGTGACCTTCTCCAATATGGACTCAACCTTAATCCTAACATCGCTTTTTAATTGTTTTAATCATTTGAATCATTTCTTAAATGACTCAGAATATAGGCAGGGAGAAATATGATATTCAGTGTTCCCCCTCCACCACCACCAAACACACACACTGTCATTCTCCCCACGCATCTCGACTCCTATTGTGCGGAAGTAAATGTGGAATCTGAGCTCTGGTTCTAGATATGTTTAATTATCCGTGTGTTTGCAATGATTCTGGCCAAAAGAAAAGTGTTTTACAGCCTTAAAATCTAAACTAAATGTTTCCAGGGACTGGAGGATGTGAGCTGAGGCCTCAAGGGAGACTCAGGTGACCTAGGGGGTCAAAGAAGTCTCTGGAGCTGCTGCCCAACCAGTGACCCCAACTCCTCTGCCCCCACACTGTGGCAACACACACCAAAATGATATGCAAGGGCAATGGAGATGTCTGTGAAAGGGCATGTGGGTCCTGCGTGTGGCTCATGTTCAATCCATCGAAGACTCCTGTCTGTCCAGGGACCTGACAGCCCCCAGCTCTACGGGCTCTGAGTCCTCAAGGTCAGGGTGACTGTGGCCATGCCAGCCAGCCCACACAGGCACCCTCTGCAAGGGGCCACCGTCCATTTGCCAGTTTCTTCTCTCAGCAGTTCTAAGCTCCTGCATGGTTCTGGGGATGTCAGGATGGTGGAGATTCCATCTCCATTCTCAAGAAGCTCAGCGACCCATGGGTGGCAGGAAGGATGCATGTCAGGGGCGTGATCATGGCTCCATGGCTGTGTCTCAAGGTCCAACCTGGCCAGGCCCTGCCCCTCCACTCCCCTGTGGTTCCCCGGCTCCCTCTGTGCAGCCACTGGCTTCTCCCTACTGTCCCAGGTACCTCTCGCTCCCTCGGTCCCCAGAGGGGCTCCTGGCCAGCCCCCTCCATCCTCTAGTCTTGGGGTTAGATGTTCTCTTCTCAGTGACCATGATGCAGGTCAAGCTGTCATAACAAGCATCACATGCTGGGCAGCTTGAACAACAGAAATTTATTTTCTCCATTTCAGAGGCTGGGAGTCTGAGATTCAAGTGTGGCTAGGTTTAGTTTCTTCTGAGGCCTCTCCTGGGGATGCAGATGGCCGTCTTCTCCCTGCGTCCTCACATGGTCATCCTCCTGTGTATGTCTGTGTCCTGCTCTACTCTTCTTATAAGGACACTGGTCCTATTGGTTTAGGACCCACTCATATGCCCTCATTTTACCTCATTGTTGTCCAGTCGTTCAGTCATGTCTGACTCTGTGACCCCATGGACTGAGCATGCCAGGCTTCCCTGTCCTTCACTATCTCCCTGAGTTTGCTCAAACTCATGTTCATTGAGTTGGTGATGCTATCCAACCATCTCATCCTCTGTCACCTGCTTCTTCTTCTGCCCTCAATCTTTCTCAGCATCACGGTCATTTCCAATGAGTTGTCTCTGCATCAAGTGGCCAAAGTATTGGAGCTTCAGCTCCAGCATCATTCTACCTTAATCACCACTTAAAGGCCCCATCTCCAAATGTGGTCATGCTGGGGGTTAAGTTTTTGTTATAAGGATTTGGGGGAAACTCAAGTCTATCCATTACAACCACGTGATGCACAGATAGAGCATCACTGCTCGGGCACCCCACTCTCTCATCCTAGTTCCCCTGCCCCACTGTGGCCGTCACCCCTGATCTGCCGCACGACTCCCTTATTTGGCATGTCCTGTTCATGGTCAATCTTCCCGTGTGTGTGAGCTCCAAGAGGGGAGAGGTATTGCCAGTCCCCTCCCCGCCCCCTCTTCCACCCCCTGCACTGTGTTCCCTAAGCCTTTCTCCAGGGTTTGGCTGGTAGCTGGAGCTTAAAGAATGAAGTAAATGCACAAACTCTTTTTGGAGAGAGGAGGCAGGCTTACTGGGAAGCAGACTCAGAAGAGGCTCCTTAGCCTGAGTATCCTTGAAGTCCTACAGACACCTGCCAGAGGAATCGTGAGCATTTAGAACAAGAGGGCAACTTGACCCTGAGAGGAAGGATTGTAGAGAATGTGCTGGAAATGTGGGGTTTGGCACAGAGACAAGACGGGGGCCCTGGGGACCTCATCAGCAACAGCCTTGCACCCCTCTCCTGTCCCCTCCTCTCCATTTGAAACTAAGCCCCTTTAGAGTTGGGGAAGGACTGTGTGTGGGATTCCGGGAGAAACCCTGAAGCGCAAGTCCTGATCCTGTGAGTAAGCCAGGCTTTTCCCTCATTGACTGACATCTCCGTGAAAGTGAGCGGGGACCCTGCAGGGCTCCTGGGCACAAAAGTCTTTGTGTGCCACTTCTCTTGATTACAGGAAATAGGCTTCAGTCTTCATGACCTTCCCTGAGTTCCAAAGGGCAGGTTAGAACAGTTGCTAATCAGGGAAGGGAGAGGATGCAGAGACAAGGGAGGAGCAGTCAAGAAACAGTAGTGCAGCCTTGGGGCAGAACCTGATTCCCCCTCGAGGGAAGCACACAGCAATATCTTTGTGCTGTTTTGCAGATACTAAAACCCCCATCAGATGGGAGAAATCACAGACCCCAGGTTGGTTGGAACCAAAAGGTTAATGGTGCTGACTTCTGACTACCTCACCTCCAGCCAACCTCACCTCCAGCCAGTCTGAAGAATGTCCACAAGCTGATTATGCCCTCTTTAACCATGACTATAAAGCTCCTCACTACCCTCTCCAGGCTGGGACTCGCAGTTTTGAGGGCGTTAGATCTCTATGACCCCCTTTTCCTGGCAAAGCAATAAAATTGTCTTTTCTACTTCACCCAAAACTCTGTGTCCAGGAATTATTTCAGGGTTGGGGTACAGAGGCTGGATTCAGCTTCACCAGGAGACACCACTGTCCCTCTGCAGAGGGCAGCCAACTGGGATCTCTTGTGGAGCATTAACTGGGGTGGTGAAAAGGGAGAAATGAAATTAAAGTAAAAAGCCTGGGAGAAATCAGGCCACATATCTACTTACTAGCTTGGCAAATCTTTTGAAGCCTCAATTTTCTCATCTTTAAAATGGGGATACATTTCCAATTGAGGCTTTTGAATTGCAAAGGCTGGAGATGACTCATGAGAGTCCCTTGGACAGCAAGGAGATCAAATCAGTCAATCCTAAAGGAAGTCAATCCTGAATATTCATTGGAAGCTTAAGGAGAAGCTCCAGTACCTGATGGTCACCTGATGTGAAGAGGTGACTCACTGGAAAAGACCCTGATGCTGAGAAAGATGGAAGACAAAAGGAGAAGAGGGTGGCAGAGGATGAGATGGTTGGATGGCATCATGGGCACAATGGACATAAACTTGGGCAAACTCGGAGATAGTGAGGGACAGGGAGGCCAGGCGTGCTGCAGTCCATGGGATCGCAAAGAGTCGGAGATGACTTAATGACCGAACAACATTTCCACTTGTCAGTTATCCATTAAAAATGGATGACATGAGTAACATGGAGATTTACAATACCATATGTAAAATAGATAGCCAATGGGAACTGGCTGTATGACTCAGGGAACTCAAACAAGGGCTCTGTAACAAGCTAAAGCATGGGATGGGGAGGGACATGGGAGGGAGGTTTGGGAAGGAGGGGACTTAGGTGTACCGATGGCTGATTCTTGTTGATGTATGACAGAAAACCACAAAATTCTGTAAAGCAATTATCCTTTAATAAAAAAGTTTGACAGTCGCTTCCCAGGTGGCGCTAGTGGTAAAGAACCTGCCTGCCAGTGCAGGAGACGCAAGAGACACGGGCTTGATCCCTGGGTGAGGAAGATCCCCTGGAGGAGGAAATGGCAACCTGACTCTAGTATTCTTGCCTGGAGAATCCCACAGACAGAGGAGCCTGGAGGGCTACAGTCTATGGGACTGCAGAGAGCTGGACACGACTAAGTCACACACACACACGTATACTATGTTACTTACCTTCCCCCATAAATCGGAATGGAAGCACACTCTAGTGTATTATAGTTTGGCATTTAGCGTCTTTTATTTACTATTGTGTTAGTTTCCTCACTAGTTAGTTTTCAAACCACAGTTTAAATGGGAACGTCACTGAAAGTTTCAGCTGTTTCTCTATCGCTGATTACACGGATGAGTAGTGGGTGTTTTGTTTTCCCAAGGGATGCTACTGCGAGAACCCACCAGTGTAAGTCTTTGCACAGATAAGAACATGGCTTCAGGATGGATTCTCAGCAGGAACCTGCCAGAGGAGATCTTTCTGCTAAATGGTCTTCTACAAAGCGTTCGCTGATTTCCATTCCCACCAGCAGGGCACGGCAGTGATATCTCACCCAGGCTCTTCAACACTGAATACTATTTTCCTTTTTTAGTTTCTTTGTTTGTTTTGGCCAATATAAGTAAAGATTCGGTGATCCTTTTTCATTTACTTTCCTGCAGACTTCCAGGGGTTCACAGAACTCAGTGACTGGACCCGCCCCCGCCCCCCACCCCTCGCCACCCTGCTTTGCTATCCACTGCTCTCTGGCAGTGCTGGGCATTCTTAAGCATTCTGGCACCTTCTAGGTCCTGTCTAGCATCTCCACATCTTAATGTTGCTTTGAGGGTTCTGAACTCTATTTTCTGCTCTCTGGCCAAGTCTCTGCTATCTCCTTGACTCAAGCCCCCTCTGCCCTTCCCCTGGACTTCTGCCATACTTCCTTATCCAGGTGCCCACATCCATCATGCTGGCTCTCAGAGCAGCTTTCCCCTCCCCCACTGCCCTGTTGTCTACCTATAACACAAATCTTATAGCATTTACAAGCCGCTGCAATCAGCAATGCTTCCACTTTGCTCCTGGGCTAAAGATGAATCCTCATGTGTCCTCGTGGTCCTGCAGTCAAGTGCCTCCTCCCTTCTCATTCCTGCTTTCCTTCAACCCACCTGTTGTCATACCCTCCCGCTCCATCTCTCTCCCACCATGCTCCTTCCCCCTCCCCCACCACCACGTCCCTGACTCCATCCTCACTTCCGGTCCAGTGCTGCCTCCATTACATGTCCATTCTCAAGTTAACTCCCCACTCAGTCCTCAGGTTCAGCTTGGTACCTGGCAGATGCTTCTCTCCTATTGGTGAGTGAATAAATGGATGAGTAAATGAATTTCTGGCCTTGATTATGTGGTTGCAATATATTGCACCACAAAAAGCACCTTCTGGTGCTTCCTCAGCTACCAGAAAGAAAAGCCATCTCTTATGGGTTGAATTGTGTCCCCCCGAAAGATATGTTGGGGTCCTCACCCCCAGGACCTCAGAATATGACCTTACTTGGAGATGGAAGATGTAACCGGTGAAGATGAGGTCATCCCAGACCAGGGTGAGCCTAATCCAATTTGACTGATGTCCTTATGAGAAGAGAAAACAGACCCTTGGAGGGAAGACGGTCATGTGAAGATGGGGCAGAGCCTGGAGTGACGCCTCTAACAGCCCAGGGATGCCAAGAAGCTGCGAGAGGCCTACAGATGGACTCCTGACCTCCTGAGTGCTGAGATGACCCATTTCTGTTGTTTCAGGCCACCTAGTTGATGTTTGTTAGGCTGCCCTAGGACTTTCATACCATCCTCCCTCAAGTGGCCATGTACACATGTATTTGGGAACAAGAAGGCCATGACTGCGTTCGGGTGCTGGGAGGGGACCACAGGAGTCAGGGCAGGAGGGCCCATCTCTGGAGCTCCTACCAGGAGATGGAAATGAAAACACAGCTGGTCTGGAACAGAAGGTTGACCGGGTCACTGGGGGCCCAGGGCCACTTCCTTCCAGAAGACCGGGGATCTGTCCACTGTCTCCAGGACCCTGGGCCTACAGCCTGCGAGACAAGGGCTGTCTGTTCCCCCTTGAACGCTGGAGCTGGCCCCGGTAAGGCTGCCGGGCGGATGCAGAGGACAAGGCCCATCACTGTGCCTCCCTGCGCCTCCTTCCAGAGCGGCGACAGGCGGTGGTTTTATGTCTTTGTGCATTTGCATTCACGGATGTTGAAAGAGCCCACTGCAGAAACGCATATTTAACTGCTGCGCACAATGTGTTTTATTGGCCGTGTAGGCCCTTTTGTAATATCCTCTGGAAATTCATATTAAAGGAGATTTCAAACCCCAATGACTGACCTGCAGCCCTATGGTCCCTGTCTGTGAGAAGCCTTTATTTAATAACAAAGCGTCTTATTTAAAGTCGGGCCTATTGATGAGATAGCCCGGGAGGCGCTAGCGTTTCGGGAAGGCAATATTATATGTATTATTGGCAGAATCAACCGCTGTGCCTCTGTCGGGCCAATTTCCCTTTTATGTTCTGGGCGCTTAAAAACCCTTAGAAGACTCTCGTGTACTTTCCAGCAAAAGCGTGTCGCAGATTTCTGCCACTTTTGAAAACCTGAAAGTCTATGTAAATCATGTCCTGAAGCAGCCCTTCAAGCTGAAAGTGGAAATAATGCACATTTGGTTAGAAAGACGTGTTCTCTTAACTCAGTACAAGACTGTGAATGAGGGGATGGAGGTGAGCCGGCTGCAGAGACTGGTATCCACTGGCATCAGAGGATGCCCTGATGTGGGAAAATCCTACACACATCCCGTGTCAGGAGAATAGAGAGGAAGGGCAAAAAGTGGCTTCCTCTTACAATATGGAAGGAAGAATAAGGGGGGGTGTAAAAAAGGGTTTCTACACAGTTCCTATGACCCTGCCCATGAAGCCCTGGTGCTATGCACAGAACCCTATCTCCCCAAATTTATATAATTAAGTGCTAACCCCTAAAGTGTGAACTTGGAGACAGAGCCTCTAAGGAAGAATTAAGCTTAAGTGAGATCATAAGGGTGGAGCCTGAACTCAATAGGATCAGTGTCCCTCTAAGAAGAGACCCCAGGGACTTCCCTGCTGGTCCAGGGGTTAAGACCTCACTTTCCAGTGCAGAGGGTGCTGGTTCGATCCCTGGTCAGGGAATTAAGGTCCCACATACCTTGTGGCCAAAAAAACAAAACATAAAGCAGTATTGTAACAAATTCAATAAAGACTTTAAAAATGGTCCACATTAAGAAAAAGTCTTGAAAAGAAAAGGAGAGACCTCAGACAGTCTTCTCCATCTGCCCCCATGTGAGGACACAGTGAGAAGACAAGCTATCTGCAAGCCAGGATAGCTTGGAATCTACCAGCACCTTGATCTTGGATTTCCAGACTCCCAAACTGTGAGAAATAGAAGTCTGTTGTTTAAGCCTCTGGTCTGCGGCATTTTGTTATGGCAGCCAGAGCAGACTGAGTGATGCCAGGTCAGGCCTATGGCCCCCTCGCTGGTGCCCACCCACAGGAAACCGGCTTTAATCCCGACAGCATGCATGGCCATCCTTGAGCTCTATCCAGGACCTCATCTTGGGACCCTGCAGCAAACAGAAGCCCCCAGTAGACACAGACGGTGGGGTGAGATTCCACAATTAGAGCCTAGCTTAGCATATCCAGGACTTCTGTGTCTCCTTTCATTTGACTGAATACAGAAGGGGTCTGGCCTCCAGCAAATGCCCTTCCGTTCCTCTAAAAGGAGTTTGTTTAAGCCCAGAGAGTCAAAAAGTCAACAAGGAAGGAAGCAGAACCAAAAGGGCATGAGGGCTGCCGGGCTCTTTCTCTATTTCATCTTTTCTGTAATTATGCAGGAAAGCGATGCTGTGGGCTAAGGCTTGGTCTGTCCTGAATAGTTAATAATGCCTGTGATTCACCCTCCCTGGCTGCAGTTTAAAAATGCAGAGTATGTTCAGGGACAGTGACCCCCTTGACCTACTCGCCAACAGAAAAATGAGAACAAAGTAAACGTAATAGAAACTCCTGCTCCAGCACAAGTCTTCCTTGTTCTGAGCCCAGATCTTGAGCTCTTGTGTGATCAGGGCTCTTTGATGAGAGTCTTACTGATGATGGAGGCCAAGAACCCATTTGGGCCCTGCAGCATCTCACCTATCAGGACTAAGTCCATGGGGCAGGTGTGGGTTAGAGCTTTTCCTGCAGGGAAGGTAATAGTTAGCATCAGTAATGCTATCTTAATACAAAGGCCAGGACACAGGGTTGCTTGATTATGGGGCTCTGAAAAGGGAAAGTGTTAGTCGCTCAGTCGTGCCCAGTTCTTTGCAACCCCATAGATTGTGGCCTACCAGACTCCTCTGTCCATACAAGTCTCCAGGCAAGAATACTAGAGTGTAGCCATTCTGTTCTCCAGACAGGATTCTATGATGAAATAAAAAATATATTTCATGTTTGTCTTTGGTTCTTGGCAAGCACTTTAGAAATCTCTGGACTGTCTTAAGTGAAAGGAGTTTGGGTTTATAATGAGGTGATGGAGGTGGGCCCCTGGATAGTTTCACATAAGGACTGGTCACCAGAAAGACCAACCAAGTGATTAAAGGACTGGGGCTTTGAATCAGCCCAGCTTCCAGGAGGGAATGATCCTGGGGATTGCATTTAATCATGGGGCCCATTATTTAATCCATCTGTTCTATGTAGCAAAACTTCAATCAAACCTCTGGGACACTCAGACTCCAGGCAGCTTCTTAGTTGGTGGACACATTGATGCACCAGTTGCAGGGACACACTTGGACTCCCCAGGGAGAGGGTCCAGAAGCTCTGAGCTCTGTCCACAGACCTTGCCCTTTGGGCCGCTTTAGCATGCTTGTCCCTCTGTGTGTCCTTTTACAATGCAGTGCAGTGCTTTCTTGAGTTCTTCCACTAGTGAATTATCCAATCTCCTCTGAGGAGGGGTCTCAGAAGCCCTTGAACTCATAGCCAGTCTGTCAGAGGTGCGAGTGACCTGGGGAATCCCCTTGGAGTGCATTTGAAGCTGGAGAAAGCCAGCCCTTCATCTGTGGGGTCTACGCTAAGCTGGATGGTTCGAGTCAGAACTGTGTTGCTTTCCACCCAGTAGGGGTGGAAACAGTACAGACTCAGAGAACAAAGGAAGAAAGAAAGCTGTGTGGGCATAAAACACAGAAGGGCTTGACTTCTCTGAGGGGCTGCTGCCCTCCCTCTTGGGGGTCTTCGCTCTGCAGAGAGGGCGGGGTTGCCTCTCTGCCATTTAGGAAGTCATCAGCCATCATGTTTCCCCCTTGTCTGAGCCGTGCCATTGCAGGGCAGGAAAGTCCTCAAACTGTTGTCACAAAGAAACAGTCCTGGAAAACCAGTTCTGCCCCTGAAGGCAGGAGGCGGGACAAAGAGAGACAGTCTGTGTCTACCAGCCAGTGGTCCTCATGGGCCCTGGGAGCTGACTGTCTGGATGACACTTGCTTCTGAGGGTTTGGGAGTGCAGACAATAAGTGCTTGCCTGAGGATTTCTTGTAGAATTTTAAATAACAAATATTTAAACGTCCACCACTGCATAGGGGCAGGTCGTTGCTTACAGCTGGGTCGAAGCCCAAGAGGGGAATGGGCGGGGGCTTATTCCTGACAGCCATTGTGGCTAAGGCTGGAGCCAGGCAGCTTCGAATCCAAGCTCTGCTTTTTTGTTGCTGATGACCTTGAGTCCTGCTCCGAACCTCGGGGCGGTGGGGGGGGGGTAGGGGGCAGGCCATATCTAATCACTATAATGTGGTCAGTAATAACATCTCTTACTAAGTAGTGTTTTTTCCAAGACGGGGTGAGATGACAAGAAAAACTTCCAGAACTGGCCTGACATACAGTAAGCACTCACTAGATGTTTTGCTTGCTTTGTCTTTGTATTTAAACCAGGAAGCCCATATGGTCATCCAACTCTGCATCTCAGTGTTCAGCTACAGAACTTGTAGCTGAAATACAGAACACGCCAGCAGAGCACAGAGAGCCCTAGGAAATGGGCGGCTGGTTCCCACATGACTTCCCACAGCCGGCAGGAGACATTGAGGGCATCCATCACTTTTACTCCCTCTTCGAATTCTTGCACGAACACTCCCCATAATGCACCCGCCGTTTGAGCTGCAAGGCGATATTTACAGGTCCAATAAAAGCTGACAGAAATGGAAGCCGCGGCAACAGGTGCAGACTTAACCAGTTCGCTGCCAGCTCCCTTCTCCTCCTCTGGTTTCAGCCCCGAAGCTCAGGGAGCTTCCTCACTTCACCTCTTCTTTCTGGGCAGGGACTTAGCTTCTGGGGAAGAGCTGCCACCTGAGGATTCCTGAACCACAGGCCAGGGTGACCAGTTCACGAATTCCTTCACAGTCACAGGGGAGAGAACATCTAATTCTTTACTACATCAATAAATTCTGTGTCCGATTTATCTTCCATAGGGCCAACATTAATATTTAAATCCTCCATGAATCATAAATCTATCATCCATCAAGAAAAAGCAGTGCCAGGAAATCAAAAAAGACCTCATTAGCTGAGACAGAATGAGTCCCAGGGACCCTTCACGTGGTCAAACAAACCATCTATAGTCAGATCATTGTTCTAATGGGCCCATGGCGGCCTCGGATCAGCCTTCTGAATCTAAATTGGCCTGTGATGGGCTTGTGATCACCATCTGGAATGACTGGGGCAAACGGAGACTCAAACTATCCACACAGGAAGATGGGTAAGGAGGTGTGTGAGAGCTGATGAGCTAGAAGGAGCCTGATTCACAGCCCGGGAGCTTAATGGGTTCTCCAGGTGGGTCCTCCAACCTTGCAGCTAAGACAGCATAGCCCCCACCCTCTGCTGGGTACCTGTGCAAGAGAAGGCCTGGCTGGGGGGCCACCCAGTGGGATTTGCATTCTCCTGGGAATGGACCAGAGCAGGTCCAGTGAAACACTTCCATGGGGACTCAGAAGAATGATGTCAGGTGTGGTCCATGCAGGAGGTCCCATCTTTGGGAATTTCCCCCAGAGGTCATGGACCCTTTCCTTGGATGCAATCGCCATGACAACAGAGCTTCAGATTTTCACACTGGTCTTGTGAAATTAGGCCAAGACATCCAGGCTGATTGTGGGGAGGAGTGGGTAGCTGGTTCCTGGGTTACCTGTGGGAGTCCCATATAGTGAGTCAAAATGTACCATCTGAATAGAGCATGCTGGCCTAGTTTTCAGGGTTGATGGAATGGTCAGCCCAGACCTAGGACCCTTCTGAGAGTAGCCACTGAGTGTTGGGGAAATCAGTCCTGCTCATCTAAAAAGCGAGATTTGTTCTTGTCTTAGGGACTTCCTGCTTCCAATACCTGCTCACAAAAGTTCAAGAAGTCCAGGTTTTCATACTTCAAAATACGTAAATGTTAATCATGAAATTCCAGCAGGCACATTTACACTAATGGAATGAAGTTGGTCACACCTGGAGAAGTTATTATTTGTGGTTACAGGTATGTGCTCAACTGTGGGATCATGGCCCCCTGAATAGATTTGTGATCGATCTACCTTTCAAAAATGTGATATGAAATGATTATCTGCCGTTACTAATAAATATTCCCCCAGTTTTACTGAAATATGATTGACATGTAACATTGTCTAAGTTTAAGGTGTACAATATGAAGATTTTATGTGTATATACATTGCAAAATGTTCACCACAATAAAGTTAGCTAACTCCTCCTACTCACATAACAATCTTTCTCTTTGTTGCAAGAATATTAAAGATCTCCTCTTTTATTAAAAGGACTTTGCTGATAGCTCAGTTGGTAAAGAATCTGCCTGCAATGCAGGAGACCCTGGTTCAATTCTTGGGTCAGGAAGATCCCCTGGAGAAGGGATAGGTCACCCACTCCAATATTTTTGGACTTCCCTAGTGACTCAAAAGGTAAAGAATCTGCCTGCAATGCAGGAGACCTGGATTGAAGCCTGGCAAGCTATAGTCCCTGGGGTTGCAAAGAGTCAGACATGACTGAACAACTTTCACTTTCACTTCTATTAAATAGCAACTTTCAAGTATCTTATACAGTATTATTAACTATAATCACAACACTGTACCGCAAATCCTCAGAACATTTTCATCTTATAACTGGAGATTTGCACATTAGCCCAGCGTACCCCAATATCCCCACCCGCTCACACCCTGGTAAGCACCACTTTACTCTCTGTTTCTATGAGTTCAGCTCTTTTATTCCACCCGTAAGTGACACCATATAGTATTTGCCTTTCTCTGACTTATTGCATTTAGCGTAACGCCCTCAAGGTCCATCCATGCTGTGCAAAGGGCAGAATTTCCTTCCTTTATGGAGTAATATGGAGTAACAATATGAATAATATTCTTTTGGGCTTTCATGATAATTCTGTGGCAAGGAATTCACCTGCCAAACAGGAGATGTGAGTTTGATCTCTGGGTCAGGAAGATCCCCGTGGAGAAGAAAATGGCAACCCACCCCAGTTTTCTTGCCTGAGAAATCCCATGGGCAGAGGAGCCTGGTGGGCTACAAGTCATGGGGTTGCAAAAGAGTCGGACACAGCTTAGTGAGTAAATAATGAAAATATTCTATCATATATAGAGTTCACATTTTCCCTATCCAATCATCTGTTGATGGTCACTTAGGATGGACACTTATCTCTTAGAGATAGTGACTTTGGTTCTTGTAGGTAAATACCGAGAAGTGGGATTGCTGGACCAAATGGTCTAGTCTCTTTCAATATGACTCTTCTCCCAGGAGAGTCACCCTGAATACCCATGGTGATAAACACAATTTTCTGGGGGGATGCTCTCCAGCTTTCACTGGACTATAAAGGCCCTTACTGTTTAGACTTTAGGTGAACATACCTAATAAAAGAGATGTAGGAGGTGCTTACTCACAGGTTAAAAATAACAAAAATAAGCGACAGGTATTTACTGTACAACACAGGAAATTATGTCCAATATCGTCTAATAACCTATAATGGAATATCACCTGCAAAAAAAAATGACTCACTATGCTGTATACCTGAAACTAATGCAGTATCATAAATCAATTATACTTCAATAAAAATTAAATTAATAATAACAGCAAAGGAATTGCTAAATACCAACCAGGGCCCATGACAGAAAGTAAAATAAAATCACAGGTGAGAAATGAGGAAGGAAGTCCAAGGGAACATGGGGAGAGTGAGAGGGTGCCTTTTGTGGGGCTAGGACCAGAGCCTGAGGAATGGCATTTGGCATCCTCAGGGAGTGTCAACTTAGGAAAAATGCACAATGTGAGAGCTGCAAGTTTTATTGGTGGCAAAATGAAGAACAGCCCAGGAGACAGCACCTTTCACACAGCTCTGAGAAACTGCAAAAGAGGCAGGGGGAACAGTCGGAATATATCTGATTTTGGTGAAGGGGGAGTACATTCAACTAAGCACATCTTTTTCCAGAAAGTTTCTACTAGTCTCGTGAAGCCTTCGCTAGTCAGAAGGAACAGTGTCACCATGATGGATTTTAGTGCCTTTCTAGATATGAGGAGATACAAGAATTGGGCTCATAAAATCAGCTCCTGAGATATCTATCTGAAGACCTGCCCTGCCAGTTTTCCCTGAGCACAGAGTGCCTCATCTCTGGTGCCCACCCTGAACTCCTTCAGGGAGTGTTGAAATCAGCAGTTGCAGCTGCACCTGGTTAGTCCTTATGGAGGTAGTTGACAAGTGCCAGTGTGTAGTTGACAGGGGCATCAGAGACTGTGCTGTGCGGACAGGACAGGGGCTCCTGAGTTTGGCCTGGAGCCAGGAAGCCTGCCAGCCCTGCGGAGGGATGAGGAAGGTGCTGGGACTGGACAGTAGCTGGAAAAAGCAGCACCAGTGAACACCGAGACCCCCAGACCATGGTCACACAGGGTGTGGTGTTCATGTGCACCCTCGGTTTTGTTGCAGACACCCAGGGAGAAATTAATAGAACTTTCCGTCTGGGTCTGAGTGGGTAAGGGATTTATTTGTGTCACACAACCAAAAGTGGGGCAGGAGTGGCCACAGTGGGTCATCGGGAGCCCAACAAGATGAGAGCCCACTCTCAGATGTCCCTTACCCACCCATCTCTGTCTGGGTCTGGGTGGCTGGGCCAGTGGCAGTTGCTGGCTGTCTGGGAATGAACATGCTTGAGAGAGCTGATTGCCAGCAGACCTCAACCAAGTTTCTGCTGGTAAAGAGAAGAGAGGGAAAACCCAGCAGCCCCACCAAACTCCAGGGAAAGATCCCCAGAGAGAAGAGACCCGGGTCCAAGACCAGAGCCTGCGGGTCCGATGAGCACCAAATCAGCAACGGGAAGTGGAGATGATAAGAAAAGAGGAAGCGATTTCAGGATGCTGTATAATTCCAGGGGGTGTAAGAAGTGGGGAGAACCAAAGAAAGCAAACATAGCAACAGGCTGATTAGCCACAGACTGTTACCTCTGGAAAGAGACTCTAGCAGACAGACTGACTCAGCTGACAGTGAACAGGGAAATTAGAGAGATGGCAGCTTGGAGAGAGAGGCAATCAGAACCTGCTAGGAAATGGGGAAGGACAGGATGAGAGACTCATGCATTTATCTAAAGGTGTATGACGGAGAGAAAGCATTTGAAGTAAAAAATCACTGCCTGTTTTCAAAAGTGATGGAAGAAGTGAGAACTCAGATTTATGAAACCCAAAAGTGCTGAACAAAAGAGATAAGACAGATGCACACATGCACACGTTATAGTAAAACCACTGCTGACTTTAAAAAAAAAGAAAGCATGACACGAGTATCGTGAATTAAGTTTTCGTTGGGGCAAAAAGAGTTCTATAGCTGGGGACAGCACCTCAGATAGCTCCTAGAAACTTCTCCAAAGAGGCAGGGGGAGGTTAGTATATATGTGATTTTCATGAAGAGGGTACACTCAATCAAGCATATATTTTTTGCAGAAACTATTTGCTGGTCACAAAGAGCAGATGTCACCATGAAGGAAATTCCTGTTTTTCTATATATGAGGAAATGCAAGAATCGGGCTCATAAAATTGGCTTCTAAAAATATCTACCTGAAGACATATCTGCCAATTTTCCAGAGCGCAGAGAGCCTCATTTCTGTTCTCCACCCTGAACTCCTTTCAGGGGTTGCTGAAAATCTGCAGCTGCAGAAGCCCCTGATTCAATCCTTATAAAGGTAGATCACTGTTGTTTAGTAGCTAAGTCATGCCTGACTCTTTTTCAACCACACGGACTCTAGCCCACCAGGTTCCTCTGTCCATGGAATTTCCCAGGCAAGAACACTGGAATAGGTTGCCATTCCTTCTCCAGGGGATCTTTCCAACCTAGGGATCAAAACCACATCTCCTACACTGGCAGATGGATCCTTTACCACTGAGCCACCATGGAAAGTCACAGAGCTACATAGATGGCAAATTCCAATTTGTAGTTGACACTATCAAGCCTCAGTGATCCAGAGAAAGCTGTAAAATCCTCATATCTTCATGGAAAAAGGGAAAAATCCTAAACTGTACCAGAGGCAAGAAAAAAATAACAAAAGAACAGTAATAATATTGAAGGGACAACCTCCCTTAGCAGCATAAATAGTGGAATGCAAGAAAACAAGTCCTTAAACAGGGAAGGAAATAACTATTAACCTAGAAATTCTACATCTTGTTATATACCCTTCAGACAATTTCAGATGCAGATTGTAAGAGTTCACTACTCATTGTTTGCTGGTCAACAACCCTTTTTGAGAGAAGTATTAAGGGATACACCTAAACAAGTAGGAAACTAAACCCAAAGGAAGAAGTAAGAATGCACAAAAACCTATGTAAATAAAGTTGTCAACACATTGGTAACTCTATATAAAGAATAATATTAAAGAATAAATGGAGGGTTTAAAAACAAGATGGTACTGAAATATTAGCCAACAGAAACATGAAGCGAGATGTTAAGACAGTTTGGAACTGAAGTATTCTAACTCCTGGTGACATATAGAAATGTTGTTTAGTGTTACCAGGCTTTGGTAATAGACATGTTAACATTTAATATTGAAATCATTAAAGAAAATATTTTTAAAAAACTGTAGAAAATGTAAGTATAAAACCAATGGATGGGGAAAAAGAGAAATAAAGAAAACTGTATCTACACAATAGGAGATATGAAAGGAAAGAAGAAAGAAAATTACTGTTCTAAATAATTTCAGTGGTGTGCAGTCATCCTTAAAATGTGTTAGACAGATTTTTATTGTTTGGTATTTTTTAAAAAATAATCCCCTATTTTTAGCAAAATGTGTCCTAAATTCCTGGCTCACTCCGTCCTCCTAAAATGACTCTAGATTGGGAGGGAGTGAGCAGCAGTTACTTTGTGGTCTAAAGCAACTGAATGTCAGCCTTCGTGAAGCCCCTCCCCTGTGACACCAGGGGGCCACCTGACCTACCTGCCTGCCCAAATTTTGATGTCACCCCCTATGGCTAGGCTCTTTGATCCATGTATTGACTCAGCCACAGATTTTATTAAAGATCACAAGAATGCTTCATTTCATTAAGTGCCTCCTAAGTGTCAGCCATGTTCACATGTCATCCATTTTTTCACTGGCAAATGCTGACAAGGAAATTATTTACACCATGATCTCATTCGAAAGCATGAATGTGCGTATTTGTGTGTGAGTGACTCAAATGTGTGTCTACTTAGAGAACAGAGTGAAACAAAATATATCAAATGTCTAACAGTAGTTACTTCTGTCTGGTGGGGTTTGGGGTCAAATTTTAAAAATTCATTTTCGTTTTATAATATTTATAACTGTAGAAGACTCTTGAGGGTACCATGGAAAGCAAGGAGATCAAGCCAGTCAATTCTAAAGGAACTCAACCATGAATGTTCATGGAAAGGAGTGAGGCTGAACCTGAAACTCCAATACTTTAGCCACCTGATGCAAAGACCTGACTCGCTGAAAAAGACCCTGATGCTGGGAGAGATTGAGGGCAGGAGGAGAAGGGGGCGACAGAGGATGAGCTGGTCAGATGGCATCACTGACTCGACGGACATGAGTTGGAGCAAAGAATCCCTAAGATTGAAAGGAGCAGGTATGGAGCACATGCACAGTAGCAGCTCATGACACCTTGCTTAACCATACCCTCAGGGAGATAGTAAAGGACAGGGACGCCTGGCCTGCTGCGGTTCACGGAGCTGCAAAGACTCAGACATGACTTAGCGACTGAACAACGCCAACAATATTTATAACATGGATGCATCATAGAAAATGAAGACGATACAGGAAAAGATGTATAATTTTAGAGGATCTAGAGTAACAGAGATTGCTGGATAGGGTCCTTCTTAGACAATTTTGCAGAGTCCTGCTTCTTAATTCTTCCTCTGGGAGACAGCCCCGCCACTATCTTTCCCCCAGGAGCCAGTTCTCCTCCAAGAATCCCGAGAAGCCACGCTCCAGGGACGGCCTCCTGGCCCCACTGGCTTCTCGCTTTTGCTCTGTGGGCTCACCTCAGGCATTTGCTGGCACCTGCCCAGGTGAGCAGACACGACAGAGCAAAGAAGTTGCGAATGAAGGGTGAGAACACAGAAGAGGCATCGTTCCTCAGTGTGTGAGAGAGAGAGACAGTGAAAGAGAGAGAGAGGAAGAGGGTGTGAACCAGGAACTGGGTTCAGGCTGATTCATCTGGACAGAAGGAGGGCATCTTTTATCTCCAAGGACCATCCATCTGGCTATTTTCACAGACACTTAATTCCCCTGAGAGCAAGGCAAATATTTTACCATTCATATATATATATATATATAGTCTGGCTTTAAAACCTAGAAGCCAGGAAACCTAAGCTCAGGCTGAAATTTCCTTTGCAAGCAGGTCTTGGGCCGTGCAAATGACATGAATTATACTCACCATTACCTCAAGACACACTGCTCCGAGTTGGCATAAAATTGCCCATTTCCTGCAGTGATATAAGGGGCCTTATTCTGGACGCTGGGTCGATACCAGGAGCTCCTATTTCGTGCCTGACACATTGGTCATTCTAATCACCGGCCCCCTCATCTGGGCCATGCCCCCCTCTTCTTTGGCCATATTTTTGACTCTGCAGTTTTCACCGCCTGGGTCCTTTGGAGGGATGCATATTATTCAGAAAAGTCAAGGGCCTCATCCCTCTAGGGCATGTCAAGAAGTGGAGGAAACTTTATAAGCAGACAGAATAAATAACAGCATGGTAAGGGCAGTGGTGAGGTGGTGAGGGCTTGGGAGATGTAACTGAGCAAGTGCCAGTGTGCGTGCACATGAGTGTGTGTGTGTGTGTGTCTGTGCATGCACCCCCCTGCCTCCCGCCCAGCACACAAGGAGCCCTGCTTTTCTCCAGCTGCCTGATAGCCAGTGGACTCTCCAAGCAAGAATACTGGAGTGCGTTTCCTCCTCCAGGGGATCTTCCCCACCCAGGGATGGAATCCGTATTTCCAGTGTCTCCTGCATTGGCAGGTGGACTCTTTACCCCTGAGGCATTGGGCAAAGGAGAATTTGTTCCACTTCGGTTGATACAATAGGAACCCATCTTAGCGTGATGTGGTGCTAGAGGTAAACAATCTACCTGCCAATGGAGGAGACACAAGAGATGTGGGTTTGATCTCTGGGTCAGGAAGATCCCCTAGAGATGGGAATGGCACCTACTCCAATATTCTCACTTGTAATATCCCAGAGGAGCCTGGCGGGCTACAGTCTGTGGGGTCACAAAGAGTGGGACACAAATAAGAGGCTGAGCACCCAAACTTGTCTGGAAGAGACAGAGGAACAGAACAGGAGATGGATGGAAGTGAACGCAGGGAGCACTCCGCAACCCACACACGCCCCTCAAACACCTTCCTCAGTGGACCGAGCCCTCTGAGTCACACCCATCCGATCGGGTGTTAGAACTTCCCATCTGATTCCAGACCACCTTCCTTCCAGCCCCACAACGGCTGGGGAGCTGCAGTCCTCCCCACATCCATATCCACAGCAAATTGCAGGGCTTCTCCAGCGTGAGGAGCCGTATCTGTTGTAGTGTGTCAGGAAAATCCCCTGAAGAAGGGAATGGCAAACCACTCCAGTATTCTTGCCTGGAGAATCCCATGAACAGAGCAGCCTGGCAAGCTACAGTCCATGGAGTTGCAAAGAGTCAGACACGACTGAGTGGCTAAGCATACCACTTGCGCTTTTCCCAGCTATTTGACACGGTTTACAGGCACTGCCCTGTTTATTATTTTATTGCTTGCTTCTCCATTGAGGTTTGGGCTGTCTCGCCCCCACCCTGGCTCCTACGCACTCACCTGGTCATGGCAGGTGAGTTAGTTTAACCATGGCTTTTAGGGGCATGTATATTGCACAACAACAAGACTGACTATGCTCTGATAATTCTTCAACCTGAGAGAGGTTACAGGCAAAGCTTCAAATTACTGTGGCCATTTTATCCCCCAGGAAGAGCTGGGGGTGGTGCTGAGAGGTACAAGGGAGAGGAGAAGAGTCCACTCCTGCAGGTCAGAGATTGACGGTCGGTAGTGGATTGTGGGTCGCTTGTTGGGGTGGGCTGAGGGATGCCCCTCAGTGGTCCCCACATCCTAATCTCCCAAATCTGTGTTACCTTATGTGGCAAAAGGAATTTTGCAGATGTGACCGAAGGATGCAAAAGTAATCAGAAGGGTCTTCGGAAAATGGAGATGGAGGCTAAAATGATAGCGGAAGGAGGTGGAGAAAGATATGAAGCAGGGTGCGACCCTGCTGGCTTTGGAGATGGTGGGAGAGGCCATAGAGCACGGAACTAGGCTCTAGAAGCTGGAAAATGCTGGGAACAACCTCCCCTGTGCCCAGCTGAGCTCCGGAGGGAGTGTGGCTCTGCTGACATCTTGATTTGGGGTCAGTGAAAAGGATTTTGGATTGATGACCTCTGGAACTGTAGGAGAACAAATGTGTGTTGTTTTAAGCCACCAAGTTTGATCTATTACAGCAGCTACGGGGAAAGGAAACCACAAGCTTTTTTGGAGGAGGTACAGCCTTGGAAACAGCCTGGAGCTGGAGGCGGGGCTGCTGGCAGCTCCGGATAGTTTTTGTGTCTCTCTGCTTCCTGGATGTCACCGTGGTAGAACGGCTCTGGCAGGGGTGTAGCTGCTCAGTGACAATCTGGTCTCTTTGGGATGCTCAAAGAATTATAAGGAAAAGCATCAGGGGAGGCAGCATCCCCACATCTGACCCAGAGCAGGTGGGTGATGCAGTTGGCTTTTTCCTGCATCTGCTGCTGCTGCTAAGTCGCTTCAGTTGTGTCTGACTCTGTGCGACCCCATAGACGGCAGCCCACCAGGCTCCGCCGTCCCTGGGATTCTCCAGGCAAGAACGCTGGAGTGGGTTGCCATTTCCTTCTCCAATGCATGAAAGTGAAAAGTGAAAGTGAAGTCGCTCAATCGTGTCCGACTCTTAGCGACCCTATGGACTGCAGCCTACCAGGCTCCTCCGTCCTTGGGATTTTCCAGGCAAGAGTACTGGAGTGGGGTGTCATTGCCCTCTCCTGCATCTGAGACATGACCAATTTCCTTTCTCAGCGTTCCTAAGCCTGGCTCCCTCCTGCCCTCACCGCACCCTTCACCCACAGGTCAGGCCCGTGGAAGGAAAGCCTTTCACGCACTCCGTCTCCACCCAGCATCCAGACACCAGCATCCTGTGCCCCTCCTGCCCCCTTCCCAAGCACACTTCTGACTGCCCACTTGGGCATGCCTGTTGCTTCTCAGTAGACCCTTTATTGTAACCCAGAAAAGCATCTCAGAATGTAGGTTGCTGGAGAGACATCATCCGAGATAAAGTCTGATGGCGTCAGGCTGCTTTTTCCAGCATTCATCTTCCAAATGCCATTAATCAACCTGCTGTCCTCAGGAGTGCAGACAGCACACGGGTGCTGGCTTCCATTAAGCACATCACCACCTGCCTGGGCTACTTCCTGGGGTGCAGCGTGGCTTCAGTTCCATTAGATCTAATTTGGGGAGTATACAGGCATGGGGGATGTCTTGTACCCCTGAGCTCTGCCTCAGAAGGCTCTAAGCACCTGATTTGCTTGCTCTCAGACGACTTGGAAGCTGTGGGATGGGGTCACACAAGGTCCTTGGGTGGAGAACAAGGTCTGGCCTGGACAGACAGCAGGGGACAAGCCAGGCATGGCCTGTGGGCTCCATACTCTCACCAGGGTGCTGAGTTCCAGGAAGAGCAAATTTCCTTGACTGATTAACCCTGGGAATGGATTCATCAGTCAGTTAACCCTTTATCCAGCCAATGCCAGGTGCTATCTGCAGAGGTAAGACAACTTTTGGGAGCCAGCACCCCTAATCTGGAGGCAGAGGGGACTTTACAAACAGACAGACCACCAGGAAATTGTTCTTCCATCAGGAGACAGCGTCCATGTATCCAGATCCTCACAAAGACCCCCATGGGGTAGGGGACTTCTGTGATCTCTTCATTCTGAATCACTGAGTCCTAGAGGAGGACACCTGAGCCAGAAGTGATTCAATCAGTGCTGTTCTCAGATGCATCCAGAGTACAAACCAGAGAATCTGTTGGTATAAAAGGAAGAGGCAGAGGAATTTGGGGCTTCGTTGGTGGCTTAGGCGGTAAAGAATCTGCCTGCAATGCAGGAGACCTGGGTTCAATCCCTGGGTCAGGAAGATCTCCTGGAGAAAGGAATGGCAACCTACTCCAGTATTCTTGCCTAGAGAATCCCATGGACAGAGGAGCCTGGTGGGCTATAGTCCACGGGGTTGCAGAGAGTAGGACACGACTGAGCAACTAACACTTTCACTTTTCAGAGGAATTCAACTTAGTGTTGTTGTTAAAGTTATTCTTGTCATTTGTTGTTATTAGTATTATGTATAATCATTCCCGGTATACAGCCTCACGATTTTGAGTACCATTTGCTGTTGTGGAAATCTATTAAAACTGACTTTACGATGTAGCACAGTGCGTAGGACCACTCATATTCCCCTGCAGGGGATGAAGACAAAAACCACCCTCATGTTATCAGATGAGCCTGTGGCTTCATACATGATTTCCAATGACAGGCACATCAGAATCCTCAAATCTCCAAGATTCCACTGCTCAGACAGGAAATGGTTAGATTCCCAAGGAATGGCTTCACCCCAAAGATGCCACATGTTGTTTCTGAATATGCCTGCCTGATGAATTATGAGCAGGGGTAAAAAAAATGATTATGATTAATACATTGTTTAATTCTACATATGGATTATAAAGAAGAAATTTAATAAGCAGGCATTTCATTATTTAATCTTCATCCAGAAAAAGTAAATATTTAAGGTGCCCACAGACTTATTTCCTTGTCTGGAAGACCAGGTCACTTACAGGTGGACATGTATCCTGGACACTGAGTGTCAAGTGCAGAGGTCAGGTGACGTCAGGGTTGGCTGAGGCCAGACCCTTCCGGGGGCACCAGGGTGGGAAGGGAAAATGAGCACAAATCAGGAAAGGGTTTCTGGAAGAAATGACCTCTGAGCTGGGACTGGAGACGAGTCTGGGTGAAGAAAGGAGCAAAGAGAGAGTTCCACCACGAAACAAGGCAGGGGATTCCACATCCTCTGAGACTCTGGGGTCCTGACTCAGGGATGCCCCAAAGCATAAGCTTGCAGAGACTGATGGAGCAGGTGTGAGGAGCCTTGTAGGCTGGGCGGAGGCATGCGGGATGTTTTCCGTGGGCGAGGGTGGTTGACAGAACACTCCGTGGCTCCTCCTCCCTCCAGGATGTCACACATGTGGTTTTGGTTCTTCTTTGAAAATCACACTGAGGTGGGAACTTTCAGATGAACAATGATGAAAATGCTCAACATAAAATGTCCTGGGCATTGTCTGGGCTCACACACCTCTGTGAGACGGTTTAAACAGGTCAGTTTCAGGTTTTAGGGAGAAGTTTGGATTTGAATCGCAGCGGGGTGGGTTGGGTGGGACAACAGAGTTAGGTGGGGTGGCAGAGGAGAGAGTGACCTCAGGAGAGTGGATACCTTGAAGAGCAGGGTGAGTGAAGGCACAGGGCAGGGGAACTGCTGGGAAGTGGCAGGAAAGGGTGTGAGAGGCCTGGTGGCAGGAAAGGGTGACGTCCCGATACTTGACATGCACAAGCCTCACCTTCATGGCTCTGGGGCTTCCTGTCCATTTCAGCATCTGTTTACCCTGGGCCTTGGGCCAGGCCAGAGAGTGGGATTCTTAGCGGGGGCCTTGGGTCAGAGGATATCAGTTTGGCCCCCGGGGGCCTGGATACTGGGCAGTTCAGGTCAGCCCTGTGTGTGCTCCATGCCTACAGGATAGACCCCCAGGATAACCTCCAATACCAAGGCACCATGGGCTTTCCTGGTTGTTGACCCTTCTTATGTGTGGTCACACTTCCTTGCTAGGCAGATGCAGCTCTGTCCACACAACAGCACTGGGAGAGGCCAACCAGAAGCCTGCGTCTGTTTTCTCTCCAACTCCATCCTGCATGCCTCTGCTCCTTGCTGGTTTCAGTCTGTATCCTTTCTCTGTAATAAACTGTAACTGTGAGCACCGTGGCTTTGTTTGAATTCTGTGAGTTCTTCTGGGGAATCATGGAACCGGGGGGTACAGTGGATCTTCTTTACAAAGGAGAGTACTACAGGCACAGTCCTCTTGAGGTCACACCATAAATTACTAGATGTGGGAGAGAGTTGAGTGGCTTTGGAGGAAGCCTGGAAAGGACATGGCAGAAAACACGGCTGCAGAAACAGCAAAGCTTGGCGCGACCAAGGTCTCCATCCAAGTCCCCTTTTCTGCCCCCACAGGTCTTGCTGCTGCACCTATTTCTGGACAAGCCCTGATCTTTCTCACCTGAATCACTGCTTCCTTGTATCCATTCTCTTGAGTCTCCTCCTCTGCCTTTCTTTGGCCAAAGGATTTTTGCTCCTGCCTCAAGAGTCAACCTATACATTTCACTGTGAATGCTTCTCTGACCCACCAACCAGCAGAAAAATAGTTTACACTTAATTCTATGATAGCATCTTCCTTTGCTGCCTTGCATCTTAAAGAGTGGGCTTAATCACATCTTATTCATCTCTGTAATCCTATCATCTAGCCTACTCCCCAGCACAACAGAGATCTGGATTCCTATGTGGTCAGTCAAACAATTTCCCAAATCCCAGAACAATTTCCTTTACTCATGATTTCAAGAAAATATTAAACAACAATCTTGGTTTGGTGTTTTAATCATGAAAAGCCAATGTGTGAATGTGATAGAAGGGCCATTACAAGTTGAGAGCTTGAATTTAAAATGCTACCCAAATTGCAGGGCACCTATTTGTCATTTCCCCATTCTGGCCACCAGTTTCTGTTGGGGATTTCCATCAGGCCAGGGTTGGGAGCTATAAGACCTATGCACCACCATTCTCATCCTGTGCTGATGGAAGGCATGACTAATCATGTCATGATTAATCACCCACCCTCATGTCTTTTCAAGCAGGAGAAACACACTTGGTGTGGAAATAAAGCCTATTTGCCAGCCCAGGATTAGACCATCCCCAAGGTTTTCTCCTTCAGTTTTTCAATCCACTGTGCATGTTTTCCTGAATTCAGCAATGATACTGAAAATGGAAAAGCAGTGGGTAACGTGGGCTCCATTTGAGTCAATAAACAGCAAAAACTCTGCCAGAAAATTCCCCATGGTTATGTCAAGAGGTCAATAATGTTGATCTACAATTCATCTAGTCATCACTGGGCAGAATTGTCAGGCCATGGAGTAAATCATCTGAACAGGAAATTCCACAGTACTGCCCGCACCTGTTATGGGCTGACTCGTGTTCCCTCTGATTTATATACTGAAGACCTAACAGCCAGGATCTCAGCATGTGTCTGTATTAGGCGACAGAGCCTTTAAAAGATGGTTAAATAAAAATGAGGTTGTGTGGGTGAGCCCTAATGCAAGCCAACTGATGTCCTTACAAGAGGAGGTTAGGACAGAGACCCTGAGGGATGACTATGTGGGCCCTCGGGGAGGAGACAGCTGTCTACATGCCAAGGAGAGAGGTCTTAGGAGAAACCAGCCCTGCAACACTTTGATCTTGGAATTCCAGCCTCTAGGATGGGGAGAAAGTAAATTTCTGTTGTTTAAGGCTTTCAGCTTCCCAGGTGGCGCTAGTGGTAAAGAACCTCCATGCTAATGCAGATTTAAGAGATGAGGCTTTGATCCCTGAGTCCAGAAGATCCTCTGGAGAAGGGCATTACAACTCACTCCAGTATCCTTGCCTGGAGAACCCCATGGATAGAGGAGCCTGGTGGGCTATAGTCCAGGGGGTCACAGAGGGTAGGACATGACTGAAGTGATTTAGCACACAAGCCTTTCAGTTGGGAAACCACAGGCAGCTAATACAGAGCTCATTTCCACGATGGGATAGCACTGTCATGGGTGGTGTCTGGGTAGAGAACGTGCCAGGGGCTGTCTTCTCTTTCTCTGCCACTGTTTCCAAATCCCACCTTCTGTCATGAGGGACTGTCTCAGCAGGATGGGGAGGGACACAGGTGGGCTCCTGGATCACATCTTGAGGGGTTTTGCTGGAAGTTTCTTATCATTCAACACCTCATGCTCACCTACATCAGTCCGAACTGGAGCAGGAGGCCTGATGCCTTCATCAGCGAACAGTCATGTCAGCTTAGCTCAGTTTCCTGAGCTAAGAAAGTTTTCAAGTGACTCCTGAGCAGAGTAATTTCATTTGCTGTGAAGTAAAGTTAGAAGTAAATTGCACTAAATTAATATTGATTCAAATTAAGCCATTTATCTCTTTATGCATTTCAACTCCACAGCAAATACAATCATTGCTCAAACTCCTCCACGGCAAATAAAATTACATGTTAAATTGCATCTCGCAGTGGTTTTCCTTTTCTGGGAAACAAACAAAAAAATACACACGTATGCACGTAGTCCAAAGCTTACAGCTGAACCAGACACGGTTTTCCAGCTGACTGAAATCGGAGGGGAAGAGAAAGCTCACTTGCGCTGTTCACAGTGATGAGAGTTGCAAGGTGGCTGGATTATTTCACCTTAAGATGGAATGCCTGCCTTAATTGCTCCGAGAATGGCTCCCCTAGTTCTGGGGAGGCTGCAGGAGCTGTGAATTTGTTTCCAGACGCAGGCAGCAGTATGCTGAGCGCACACCTTCTGTGGATGTGTCTCCCAGGTGGCCAGTCTCTGCTTCCCCTGCCCTCCTGCTGGTGTGCTAGTTCCATTTGCTTCTCGATTCCTCTTCAGGGCAGAGATACAGAAGGGGAGAACAGCTCTGCAGGGAACGCTGGACCAAAGACCAAAACCAGAGACCAAAACCACAGGTAGGAGGCAAGTCCCAATACCGGTTTCCAGAGTTGGGCACCAGAAATGCACACGTGGGCATACACGCATGCACGTGCTGACCTGGCCTCTGCCCACCTGAAACCTGGGATGACACCAGTTGGTGTGGGATGCTGGTGCCATGCCAGGCTGTCCCTGCTGCCCAAAGCCCAGCCAGTGGTGACATCCCAACCCTCTCCTCCTCGCTAGTGAACAAGTGGTTGTGACTTATGGTAAGTAAATATCAGGGGCATGTTTAAGTGACAGGCTTTCAGCTCTGCAGGGAATAAAAATATGATCCTCCCAAAGAAACCTGTGGATCCCTGGATCATGCTCTCAGTGAGTTTGTCTCCTCACTTCCAGGACTCCGGCCTATAAACCCCCTGCCTCAATGCCCCTGGCGGGGAACTGTGCACCCTCCTTGCTGGTAGCTATGGCAACAGGAGGCTGGTCTGGGTCCATTCAGGCAGCTGTAAAAGGGCACCTGAGACGGGGGCTTATAGACACGACACTTACTTCTCACAGCCCTGGAGACTGAGGTCCAAGATCAAGGAGCCAGTAGGACACATGTCCCCACCTGGTGGAAGGGATGAAGGAGCTCTATGGGGTCTCCTGCACCAGGCACCTGTCACCTCCCTAAGGCCCCACTTTCTGATACCATCACACTAGGGCTTAGGTTTCAACAAATGCCTTTACGGGAACACAGTTGTTCCATCCACCGCCAGGTGAAATTGGGGGGCCCTGAGGCTCCACCGGGACCTACCAAGCTGGGAGCCCGTCTCCAAGCAGATAGATGCATCGAATTTCCATCAGAATCAGAATCTTTTGGTTAAAGGGGGTAACTCATTTCGTAAGATGGGTGTTTGAGGTGGTTACTCATCTTTACAGATCAGAGGAAAAGAACACGCAGAATCTGCATAAATATACAGGAGCAAATGCCAAGATTTCCACCTCATTCTTTAGCCAGCAGGGCTGCATGGACAGATGGCCTGACCCGCTGGCCACAGCTGGGGTCTCTTAGAGGTGACCATCAGGCAGGAAACCTGCCACAAGAGTCAGTCCTCTGTGCTGCTGCCCTACTGGAGAGAGAAAGGCTCAGTTAGCGTATGTTTCCCTTTGGGTACACCTGCCTATCTTTCTTTTTCTTTCCTTTCTATCTTTTGATTTTGGGCTTTTTAAAATTTTTCTTTAAAAGACTGCTTTGGCTTTTTTTTCCCTCTTAATAATTTTAATGAATTAATTAATTTTTGACTGTGCTGAACTGAACTGTGCTGGGTCTTCACTGCTGTGAAGGCTTTTCTCCGGTTGTGGTGAGTGGGGACTACTCTCCAGTTGCAGTGCTCAGGCTTCTCACTGTGGTGGTTCCTCTTGTAGAGGAGTACGGGCTTTAGGGTATGCAGGCCAGAAGGGTATGCAGCTTGAGAGCTCTAGAGCACAGACTCAGTAGTTGTGGTGCCTGGGCTTCACTGCTCAGCAGCATATAGGATCTTCCTGGATCAGGGACCGAACCCATCTACATTGGCAGGAGTTGCCATTGCAATTGTAATTGTCCCCCATTAGCAGGCAGACTCTTTACTGCTGAGCCACCAGGGAAGCTCTGGCTTTTATTTTTAAAACTGAATTTTACCAATAGCAATAGGAGAGAAATTCATCAAGTGTGAACTACTTGGTTTTTCTCTCCAACAGGAGACTCAGGGAAAGGCATTGTGGAGACCTGAGAGGAAGGTTCCAGAAGGGGGGCGGGGTAGCTGGAAGAGGTGGAGGCAAGGGAGACACACCTGGTGGTTGCCCAGGACAGTGAAATCCTTTTCTCCTTCAGACCAGGCTTCAGTCCACTAACTCCTCAGAGACCCCTTCTCTGGGGACGTGACCTCATCTCCTGGGTGTGTGATACCAGCAAACATTCACAGCACAGTCATTGAGGGTTGGAAGCTGGGCTCCCTCCTCCCTGTCCCTTTGGAAGAGCCGTGGATTAGTCACTGGGCCCCATCACCAATCCCTGCAACAGAAGGCGCCTTAGGCAACAGAGCACACGCTCCCTGTTCTGGAGGCTGGAGGTCTGAGATCCCAGTGCGACAGGGCTGGCTCCTTCTAAGGCCTCCCTCCTAGGGGTCAGATAGCCCACAGCATCTGGAGATAACTCCTGGTGCTCAACTATTCCTCCAGGGAAGGGAGCTGGACCAGGAGGGGAGGGGTCTGATGTCACTCTCAAATGCTAAGTTGGGATCTGAACAGCTCACAGAGCCAGCCACAGACCCCACTTTCTACTGCTGAGGAAGCAATCAGTCCCGTGGGCTGCCCACATGGGACCCCATGAGGCCACAGGAACACACAGCAGTGGTGACCTCGTAGAGGCGCTGGAGGGTCAGGCTTGCTGGGCTCTCTCAGCTCTCCAGAGGGCACTCCTCAGAAGTGCCATCTCTGTGCTCACAATTGAATGAAAGAGTGCGCTGCCCATATATCCTGGGTAAGTGGCCTTTAGGGTACGTGGCCTTTAGGATAAGTGGACATGGAAGAACAATAAAAATATTTCTATCTTCTACTTGCAAGTTCTTCCCATGAATGGAAGCCATCCACCACCAGAAAAACATGAGACATCCAACCCAGTCCTCCAGGAGCCCTTTCTCAGAGCAAGACCTGTTGGACAAGAAAGCTAGCAATGGGGTCTTTTTTGTTTCTTCAAAAACGAGTCACATTGGGGTGACTCTTTACCTTGTTGAAACACCCGCTTGATTGTTTCAGGTTTTATCTGTTGACCCAAGCTCTCTGCAGGTCACAAATCCATGCTGCTCAGATTCTTAGCCTTAAGGGAGGGATGATGCAGAGTGCTCAGGAGCCCAGGAGCCACAGAGGTCCACGGAGGGCACGTGATCTTGCAGAAGCCGTCAGCAAGTGTGTCCCCTCTGGGTCCCCCTGTAAGTGCTCACACACAGGAGATGGGGAGACACTCTGAAACTACAGAAGTGCTGGAGATAGGCGCTCCTCCATGTCTGAGCGACAAGGAACCTGTGGGACTGCCCACTGCCCCAATGCCACCTGAGTGCGAGGATGGAGTGACCTTTAGAATGTAAAGTAACCAGCTTATAATAAAAGCCAGTTCACACCATTGACTTATGAGTCCAGGCCTCCAGGACTCTGTTACCTCTTTCATGTCAGTTCTGCTGGTTTATTTCATCCACTCACTGGCCTCTGAGCTCTTCCCTGAACATACCCGGGGGTTGGTGGGAGACATTCATCCTCCAGGTATTTTCTCTGGCATTTTCTCAGAGTCTCCCTGGACCCTGCACACAAACTTGCAACCTCCTGGCCTCTGGCACCTCCCTGCTTGACTGCTTTTGTCTCCTCCTTAGCACACATCACGTTTTAACCTCCTATGTATTCTGTGTCCTTACTTTGTTCAATACATCCATCTGCCTTACTAGAGGGCTTCCCTGGTGGCTCAGATGGTAAAGAATCTGCCTGCAATGTGGGAGGCCTGGGTTTGATCCTGGGTTGGGAAAATCCCCTGGAGGAGGGCATGGCAACCAACTCCAGTATTGTTGCCTGGAGAATCCCCATGGACAAAGGAGCTTGGAGGGCTGCAGTCCACGGGGTCGCAGGGAGTCAGACATGACTGAGTGACTAAGCACAGAACAGCCCTACTAGAATGTAAGCAAAGGAGGGCAGGAGGTTTTGTCTGGATTCTCCACAGCTGTGTCCCTGGAACAGTGCCTGTCACAGGGTGGGTGTCCGTTAACCCCTCAAAAGGACTGAGAGCACCTGTGAAAAGGCAAATAGAGAGATGCCCTGGGAATAACAGAGGATGCGGTTGCTGACAGACACAGTGAGGGATCCCTCGTCTGCCAGGCCTACTGGAGACGTTGCTTTTCCCTTGAGGAAATATATTCTGCTTTTCATCGCATAGGTGAGTTGGAAAATATGATTTTTAAATACAGATGCTCAGTTTATAGCCAACTTTATTGGAATATTTCTGTTCAGTAAATTAATTTGCATCACAGAGCATTTTAGTGGCTAGATGGGATTTCTGAGAATACTTAGAATTCTGTGGGCGGTCTTGTACTCGCTTAGATGTACATTGATGGCTATATTTTTCTTTTGATGGGCGAGATCGTTGTAATCACAGCTTGGTCATGTACAGACAAGAACGTTGGTATAATTGGGCTTCATCAGCCATTGTGGAGGATTTGGGATTAGACTGGAGATTGAGGGGATGTCTGGGGTACATCAGTGTCTCTCCCTGGTCAATTTGTCCAATGTTAATTGGCATCGAGAGAATCACAGCCCTTAAAGAGTCTGATGAGAGTGTATAAACTATTTCCTCCTAATATTTTATGCCGAAAGTTGATGGTGCAAAATTTAAGCTCCCTGAAGCCTAACAACTCGTTTGCAATAAATTCTAGAAGGAGAAAAATAATGACTCCAGGGTGTTACCTCATCCCATCTCAGCATAATTTCTTTGCTCTTCCAAACCATGGCTGTGGGGATGTATGCACAAGGCCAGGGATGGTCAGCAGGGCATCTTCTGGACCACAAACCGAGTCCCATGTCCTTGTTTCTAATGTTGAACTGACTTCCTGAGAACAAGAGCTTCATCTTCTGGGGGCCCAGATGAACACTGCCCAGCATCTGTTCGTGGGCACGTCCTCTGCATTAATGGCCGTGACTGGGAGGGGTGGGGCAAAGGGATGGGCTGTCATTTGGAGCCTTGCGATATGAAGTCTCTGCAGCCAGATCACTGCATTGGCAGGCAACCCATAGAAAATGGGCTTCCTAAATTATGCCACACAACTGGTATTTTCACACTTTTTTCAAATGTAATTTCAAAATTAAATTAGGCTGGAGGCAGACAGGAATGCAGTGGGCACTGCTCCCCGTGGACCACAGCCAGGTTCCTCTCAGGCCATGTAGAAGGGAAGGGAACACATTAACTTTCTAGAATCCCAGAACTGGGCCTGTGTGAACTGATTCACTCCCAGCTGCCTCTGATGGAACTTTCCTGCCTTTCCCAAGGACATGGTCAGGCAGCATCTGTAGGGCTCCCAGGGAGTCCATCCTCTCCTGGTGGTCACAGTTGGCAAGGGGCAGGAGGGCAGGGACAGGTGACAGGGGAAGGGGGAGCTGAAGGCTATCTGTGTCTGAGCCTAGATTCCCTTGACTCACCCTCTCAGGCTTCACTTTCCTTACAGGGTCTTGCCTGCTTGCTAAGACTTTGTCTTAGGAAAAGAAAATCTTTACAAAGAGGTAGAGTGTCTCCTCAAAGCTTGCACATGTTTTCTCCTTGGGTGACCCTTGTCCACCTTACGCATCATGAGTCTGGGCACATAGTGGGAACTTTGTGTGTTAAAGGTCATTCCACAGACAGCCTGTGAGCTCTTCCTCTGTAGACAGGAGTGCTGGGCTGTGTGGGGGAAAGAAAAATTCACCCCTTATAGATCCTGACCCCAGGAAGCTTTCAGCAAGGAGGGAGATATAATACAGGCTCTTCAATTCTCAGCACAAGGCAGAGTACCCAGTACAAGGCTAAGCATCCAGCTGAGGACATGGTACCCAGAAAGGACAAAGTACCCAGCTCAGGACGAAGTACCTAGCACAGAATACTCAACACAGGGCAGAGTACCAAGTACAAGGCTGAGCACTCAGAACAGGACAAAGCACCCAGCTCAGGACAGATACCCAGCATAGGGCATAGCAAACACCAATCAGGACAGTCTCTGCCATCATGGCCTCATGTGGATTTGCACCCCAATAGGGGACAGAAGCTGTGCCCAGAGTGCTCAGAAGACAGTGCTGACTCTTGAAGACGGCCATCTGCAAGACAAGGAGAGAGGCCTCAGAGAGACAGCCCTGCCCACACCTTGATTCCCAAAGCCCAGCCTCCAGGACTCTGAGAAAACGAACGTCTGTTGTTGCTGCCACCTCGGCTATGGTACTTGTTACTGCAGTTCCAGAAAACAAATACAGTGAGTTATACATGGGTGTCAATGGCAACCCACTCCAGTACTCTTGCCTGGAAAATCCCATGGACGGAGGAGCCTGGTAGGCTGTAGTCCATGGGGTCACAAAGAGTCGGACACTTACTGAGCGACTTCACTTTCACTTTCATGCACTGGAGAAGGAAATGGCAACCCACTCCAGTGTTCTTGCCTGGAGAATCCCAGGGACGGCAGAGCCTGGTGGGCTGCCATCTGTGGGGTCGCACAGAGTCGGACACGACTGAAGCGACTTAGCAGCAGCATACATGGGTGTCAGTTCCCACTGGTTTCCCTGCAAAAACCATCTAGTACCTTCATCAAGGCCAAGAGTGACCCGCCTGAGGGCAGCCAAGATTTGGTGGAGAGTGAGATCAGAGGGCATGTGGAGCGCTCTAACCACCTAACCGTTGATCGTAAATTACTTATCTTAAAGTGACTTCATTACTGCTCTTTTCAGCAAATTCCTCCTGGCCTATGGGCAAGTGCAGTCTAACTTTCACCCAAGTCTTCATCTCTACTGTTGAATCTTAGGACACTGCCTGGGGATTGAAGGGGGCTTTACTCTCGTTTTACAGGGAGGAAGCTGGCTCATGGAGTGGCCAGGGGCATACCCGAGGTCATGGAGCATCCTTCAGCAGATCTGGATGGAGCTGAGTGAGGAGAGTGTCAGTGAGGAGGGTGCCAGGACACAGAAAATGCTCCAGAAGCACTCGGCCAGCAAGAATCAGACTGGGAGGGAGGGAGGAGAGAAAGAAGAAGGACGGAGGGAAGGGAGTACTCTTCCCCCAGCTCCAAGTTATCAGCTATGCATTTGCATTGCTGACTTGGAAGAAAGACTAAGGTTTTTGCAGAGACCTTAAAGGCAGTTAAGGGCCTGGTCTCCAACTTCATTAGCTGTGCTGGACTAGCGGGAAGCACAAAGTGCACTCCTAGACAAAACAGAGGGCTGGCCCCTTTTCCTGCCACCTCCACTCGAGTGCACAGCACACACACACACACACACACACACCATGTTGCCCCTTCCAAACCACAGTCTTCCAGACTAGCTTCTTTCCAGATACCGAGTCTACCTGCCCTGTTGACACAGGTGATGCTATGAAGACGGAGTGTCAGCTGTGATCTATATGAATTACAGCTACATCTGCTTTCCTTACTGGCCAAAGGGATGAAAACCCCTCTTCTGTTCGTTTTTAGTGCCTGCCTAGCATCCAGCTCATTTCCCAGCATGCAGTAAGCAAATTACAAACACACATGTAGTTTAAATTGAATGAAAACTTTTTCCAATGTTCATCAGCATCACTAAGGGATCCCGACACTGGGAACTCCATGAGTCAGGGGTGGAGAGGACTCTGGTTTCAGAATATCAGAGTTATGGGGCCTTGGCAGCTCATGGACCTCCAACCTCCTCAGAATCACTAGCCTGTTCCTGGGGTTCCTATCCCCACTTAATTCTCCTTTTTGACTAATAATTTATCAAAAGGCTTGAATAGGGTCTGACTGCCACCTGGTTTCCAGCAGCAGTGGGTTCTTAAACAGCATTCAGTGCTTATCTTTGTGAAAAAAAATGGGTAAGGGCTTTGAACATTGATTTCTACCTTCAGGCTAAGGTTATTTCTTTGAGGAAACGATGGTAGAATAAAGGATGTTTTGATCTGTTTTGCATTCTCCTTAAAAAATAAAAATCACTCCCCAGGCTTGACAGCTCATTCATTACACCCATCCCTGCCCTCGTGAGGCAGATACCCAAATGAAGAAAGTCTCTCTGCTACACGATGCACTCCCCTCACTCTGAAAAGGCTGTGGGGAGGAGGGTGCCTGGAATCCTAGTGACCAGGGCATGTCAGGATGGAGGAACACACAGCTGCAAAACAGGCAGACCTGGTGGAAACCCTCCATCTGCTGTTTCCAACTGTGGAACCTCAGCTCAGAGCTTAATTTCTTCCCTGGCTTCTGTTTGTGTGTGTGTGTGTTACTCGCTCAGTCCTGCCCAACTCTTTGTGACCCCATGGACTGTAGCTCACCAGGCTCCTCTGTCCATAGGATTCTCCAGGCAAGAATACTGGAGTGGGTTGCCATTTCCTCCTCCAGGGGATTTTGCCAACCCAGGGATTGAACCCAAGTCTCCTGCATTGCAGGCAGATTCTTTCCTGTCTGAGCCACCAGGGAAGCTTAGCTTCTGTTTATTGAGGCCAAAATGGGCAGGTACTTGTGCTCGGACCAGCCCAGCAAGGCTGCTGAGACCACATATATGGAAGAGCCTGGAACACAGTAAGTTGCTCTTCATACTGTTGTTTATGTTACTATTTTTAACCTTGAAGACACTGGGGCCGAGGTAAGAGGTTGATCCACTCGAGGTTTTGGGGCATACCAGAGGTTTGGGTGCAACAGGCAGGTGCCGAGGCAAGCCTAGAGAAAGGGTTTGGACTCATCATTTAAATGAGTGGGTGTGAAGTGCATACGAAGTCCCCTGGCCGTTGTCCCAGTTAAGCAGACATGCTGTTTATTAAGGGAGCAGTGATTATGTGGATCCTACTGTATTAATAACAATAAATCTAAGTGATACCCTCCTTCCCAATGCTCTCAGTCTGTGCATTAACTCTGCACCACCCTGTGCACAGAATAGAGCAGTTCAGTTCAGTTGCTGAGTCATGTCCGACTCTTTGCAACCCCATGAACTGCAGCACACCAGGCCTCCCTGTCCATCACCAGCTCCTGGAATCTACCCAAACCCACGTCCATTGAGTCGGTGATGCCATCCAACCATCTCATCCTCTGTCATCCCCTTCTTCTCCTGCCCTCAATCTTTCTCAGCATCAGGGTCTTTTCAAATGAGTCAGCTCTTTGCATCAGGTGGCCAAAGTGTTGGAGTTTCAGCTTCAACATCAATCCTTCCAATGAACACCCAGGACTGATCTCCTTTAGGATGGACTGGTTGGATCTCCTTACAGATTAAGGGACTCTCAAGAGTCTTCTCCAACACCACAGTTCAAAAGCGTCAATTCTTCTGCGCTCAGCTTTCTTTATAGTCCAACTCTCATATCCATACTTGACTACTAGAAAAACCATAGCCTTGACTAGATGAACCTTTGTTGACAAAGTAATGTCTCTGCTTTTTAATATGCTGTCTAGGTTAGACCCCCATCAACAAATTCTTTCCATCTCACCCAGGAAACTACCTCTCTGTTCACAACCAGTGGCACCGTCAGCTTGGAATTGAAAGGCAACAAGCCAGTCTATTTCTGATGACATTTAAAGGTGAGCTTGGACCAGCTCGTTATGGAAACGAGACAAAGAGGGAGGGTGGAGGCAAGATTGGGCGCCGACTCCTTTCTAAAAGTTGGGCTGCCTTTCATCTGCCTCCCAGCCACATTTCCATCAAACCCAGAAGTGTAGGAACTGATTTGTGTTTTGAATCAAGACAGTAAATGCTTTATGGCAGACACTTACTTGCTTATTCATTAGATTTGCATTTACATAAAGAACATTTCTCTAAAAAAAAAAAAAAAAAGTGGAGCTGTTCCCTATTAAAATTTTTTAAAAAATGGCAGCAAGTTTAGAAATAATAGAAGATTGTGTTGTGTTCTATCCTTAGGAGAGAAACTATGCAGGAAAGCATTCTGACCAGAGGAGCGTAAGGCGACCAGAGGCTGGTCCAGGGATGAGGATTCAGTGAACAGGTGCTGGAACCACTTCTACTGGAGTACTTTATTGCAGCTAAATGACAAACGGGAGTCTCCGCAATATGGCTCAGCAGCCCATGTCCAGCCCCAGAAGTGGACAACCCTGGAAAAACTGGACATGGGCAAGAAAGAAAGGTCAGGGGCTTCCCTGGCAGTCTAGTGGCCAAGACTCTATGCTCCCAGTACAGGGGGCCCAGGTTTGATTCCTGCTGGAAAAACTGGATCCCGCATGCCACAGTTAGACTTGGCATAGTCAAATAAATAAAATAAATATTTTTTTTAAAAAAGAAAGAGAGATCAAAGGGAGTATGCCAAGATTTCCACCCCTCCTTTTCTCCTTCCTCTTTCTTTCTTTTTTTTTAAATTTTGGATTTACAGTAGGAGTTGGAGCTGCCATTGGTGCAGGTAGAGAAAGGGGTGGGACCCCGAGTGGAAATGTCCAGAGGTCAGGGTGGGACCCAGGAGGGAGAGAATGTGGTGGACACCTGTCTCTAGGATGCCTTCAGCAAGGGTTACAGCCGAAGGTGCCACTGCAGGAGAGAGAAGATGGCAGTTGCTGTTGCATCTCCTGGGGCCCTGGGTTTCCAAGGAAGGGTCTGTAATAACCTTGTAAAAACAGAGAAGCAGGAGAGGTGGAGAGGCGGTGGGATTCCCATCCCTGAGCCTGCTGTGCTGACTCACGTGGGTGCTGCCTGGGCTCCTTTTATTTATGTGGAGCAAGGGTGAGGGCATGGGCAAGAAAGAAAGGTCAGCCTCAGGAGACTGATCCTTAGTTCACTTTGCCTTAGACCATTCATCTTAAAGGTGACTCTGAACAGAGAGCAGTTGGGAAGTAGACAGAAGGAAGTTAAGCAAAAGAATTGCTGTTTTTTAAAATAATGATCAGTTTATTATCATAAGTGTTAGTAAATTTTCGACAAGTGTCATGAAGACTAAAGTAATTAGTTGGACAAGTATATTGTTTATATACTTCAGTAAAGCTTCCAGTCACAGGTAGCCAGTGGGATTGGAGCATGAATAGGAAGTGGGTAAGTAGGAGAGGTGAAGCTGGGAGAGGGGGTGTCCAGAGTGGGTCATCAGGAGTGATTGTCATGGAAGACAGTCATGGAAAGGACCTTCCAGGAAAAGGTGACAGCATGTGCTAAGGCCCTGGGGCAGAGGGAGCTGAGCTTGTTAAAAATGGAAGGAAAATGAGCAAAGGAATTGAATAGACATTCCTCCAAAGAATTTGCAGGAATGGCAATAGGGCACAGAAAGAAATGCTGAACATGACTAATCATCAGGGAAATGCAGATCAGGACCACAGTGAGATGTCACTTCCCACATGTTGTGATGACTATCATTAAAAATCAAAAGATAGCAAGTGCTGGGGAGGATTTGGAGGAAAGGGAGCCCTCAGGCACTGTTGGTGGGTATCAAAATTGGTGCAGCTGCTCTGGAAAACACCATGGAGATTCCTCAAAAAATTAAAAAATAAAACCACGGTATGATTCATCAATTCCACTTTTAGGTATATATCCCAAACGATTAAATCAGGATCAAAGAGTTGTCTACACTGCAGCACTATTCCCAATAATGAAAATTCGGAAACAACCCCGATGTCCACTGACAGATGAATGCATAAAGAAAATGTGATACGCAATAGAATATTATTCAGCCTTTAAAACACTGAGAAATCCTGATGTTTGTGACAGTATAGGTGAGCCTGGAGGGCTTTATGCTAAGTGGAATAAGCCAAATAGAGAAAGACAAATACTGTAAGATCTTGCTTATATTTGGAATCTAAAACAGTCAAACCCATAGAAGCAAGAGGGTAAAGTGATTGCCAGGGGCTGGGAGGAGGTGATGGCCAAGGGGTACCAAGTTCTAGTTCTGTGAGATGAAAAGTCCCAGAGATTTATAACACTGTGTTTAGAGTTACCAATACTGTATTGTAGACTTCAAAATATATTAGAGGGCTAGATTTCATACTGGGCTGAAACTCCCATTTTTAGCCACCTGATGCAAAGAGCCTAATCATTGGTAAAGAGCCTAATCATTGGTAAAGACCCTGATGCTGGGAAAGATTGAGGGCAGGAGGAGAAGGGGGCCACAGAGGATGAGATAGTTGGATGGCATCACTGACTCAATGGACATGAATTTGAGCAAACTCTGGGAGATAGTGAAGGATGGGGGAGCTGCAGTCCATGGGGTCACAGAGTCGGACATGACTTAGTGACTGAACAACAACAAAGATCTCATATTAAATGTTCCTACCCAAAACAAAAACAAAAGCTATAAATAAAGAACACAGGAAATTTTTTGAAGTGATGGGTGTGTTTGGTACCTTGATTGTGGAATTGGTATCACAGGTGTTTACTTCTGTCCAAACACATCAAGATGAATGCAATTGTTTGTATATCTTTCTTTATGTATACTTTTGTTTGTACACTTCAATAAATTGTATGATTCAGTAAAGCTAAAGGCCCCCAATCACAGGCACCCAGTGGGATTGGAGCATAAGTAGGAAGTGAATGAGTAGGAGAGATGAAGCTGGGGGAGGGACAGGCCCCTCGATTCCTGTGAGGAATGTGGATTCAGGTCTAAGCTTGCCTCGGCGGGAGGAATCGCTGACTGTGGTTGAAAAGCAGGAGCCGCCAGCTGGAGGAGGAGATAATGAAGACACAAGACTAAGACTGCTGTGGGCCAGGAAGAAGAAATCTCTGGAAAGGCAATTAGGAATTTCATGGCCTTTCGGTAAATGGGCGATCATCCCTTCCTTTCAAAGCAATCGCTCATAAAATTAGGCCTAAAAGAAAGCGGGAGAGATGGAATGCAAATTGGTTTTCAGAGAATGAAACCTTGCTGTTCTGGTGCAGAGAGGTGCTGCTAGGATGGGTCTTCGGCAGGAAGCAGCCACGGGTCACGCCAGCAGCACATTTGCGATTCTGAACCCCCTCTCCCCTGCTCTGCACTAAATTCTTCACATGGAACTCTACCTCATGCTCCAAGATGGACTATTACCTCCAAACAGGTAATGCATAACAATCCAGCTCTTCAACGTGAGCTGCACAGCCCTACAGGTAACAAACAAGCTGCTACCTGGTGTCGCTCTGCAAATATGTGACAGAGATAGGATTGCTTAGTCAAGGTCAGGCCATGGTCAGCCTTAAGTATTCAAGGCCAGGAAGACAAGCCCAAGGAGAATAGGAAGGCATCTGTGGGGAGACAAAGTGATGCCATCCACACTCTGCCCCAGGGACTCTGCCGTGGGGACAACTGCTTGCTCACTAGGGAGGAATTTTATCCCTGGACACCTGCAGTGCACTGACCATTCTTTTGCTTTTAATAACCTGGGCAAACCACCTCCTTACCCTTGCAGCCTCACCCTCAGGAAGGACTGGAGGGACCTGGGGGAATCGGGGATCTTTCAGAAAAGTGACCCTCCTGCTGAAGCCTGGAATGCTACCACCAGCCCTCTGTGCCTTGAGGCAAGAGTTTTGTCTCTTCACTGCCTGCACTCAGAGGAGAGGTGGTCTGTTAAGTCTCTGACATTTCCCTGTAAATGCTTTTATCCAGTAGAACACAGCCTTGAAAGGTGGTGCTTGAGAGTCCTCTTTGCCTAATCAATTGTTCTTCCAAGGATAAATTGCTGACACTTATAAGAAATTAGACCCCAAGCAGATACAAATTACCATGTATAAAGTAGATAAGCAACAAGGATATATTGTGTCAATACAGCATGGGGAATACAGCCATAACACTCTGCACAAACACTGAACCACTACACCCTACACCTGAAACTAACATAATGTTGCAAAGCAACTATACTTCAATTAAAAAAAAAAAAAAATTGTTCTTGCATCCTGGTAGTCAGCCCTGTTTTATGCTTCGGGTCTCCCACTTGCCTGGTCACTGAAGAGTATATGAAGGTATTCCCTTCTTACAGATGGCACAACCAGGAGGGACGCAGCCTGGACAGACTCTGGTGTAGTGGGCTCACAAGCTCAGGGTGTCCTCAACTCCAGCAGGCATCTTCCAGATCCCATCATTGCATCCATAGTGTCGGGGGCTTGGGCTCGACTCCAGCCACTCACTCCCCCTTTGCTGGTCTCAGGGCGTAGTGTTACTTCCAGGACCTGCCCTACCAGCTACTGCACCAAATGGTCCCTGACTTTCTCTTCCATCAGCACCCCATAACAGCACTCTCTTTATTTAACAGGAGCATCTGTCCCTGATAAGTCATGGAGCGGTGCTGGGACACCTGTTGGAGGGGACATAGGTAAGGCACATATTCCCCTTTTGTGAAGGAAATTTGCTAATGTTAATCTAACTCTAACCCTAACCACAGGGTTAATCTAATCTAACCACAGGGTTAACCTAAACATAGCCCTGAGGAGTTTACAGGACAATGAAGCAAAGCCTCCGGGAAACAGGGACAGAATAAATGCAGAAGCAGCCACAAAGCCTCCGAGGGTTTGAGAAGTACCAGCATTTGCCACTCTAAAATATAACTCTGGCACATGGACAATTTTGAGCTAAAAGCCAATGAGAACCAGCACACGCTAAAAGCAGTCCACAGATTCCCCCTTTTGTAAAGAAAACTTGCTTATGTAGAGGACATCACCGTTTGTGGAGATATATCCCCTCTGCACCTGGAACAGGAGGGCCCTTTACAACTTTTATCCTGGAGAAGGCACCAGCTTCATCTGCACAATGAACCTCAATGAAGAGCACTTGTTTACCAAACTTTCCCCAGTCACCCTACCGCAGCTTGACTCCCCTGTCCAGAAGCCCCAAACTCTTTTAATTTTGTTAGTGTGAAGTCCAAGTTCTATCTGTCCCTTTAGTTCACTTATTGGTGGGTGCTCCCGGATGTTATGCCAAAGGCACATGTTAATATACTTCTGCTTGTTTTTCTCTTATTGATCTGACTTTGGTCCACCCCACTGTGGGTCCTCAGTCGGAGAACCTAAGATATGTAGATTAAAAAGTATCTTCCACCCTCAACCCCTCCTGCACAGACTCATATCCCCACTTCCTTCCCCTTCAAGGCATCCTTGATGTAAGGTGCACACGTCGAGCTCATGTGTCCAAGATAAAGATACTTCCATCTCTGCATCTCTGGGATGTACCTGCAAGACTCCTTCCGATCTCCTTGACTTCCACCAACAATCTCATGAGGAATTATTTGCCCCATTTGAGAGGAGACAGAGGATCCAAGTGATTATATACTGTATACCTCTTTTGAGACCCTTGGAAATGAGATACAGCCAAATGTAAACTCCTTTCCAACCAGCTCCAAAGTGACTCATCCAGGTCCACCCAGCTCATGCGTGGCTGAGCAGAGACACCCCTGGGATGTTTGAACTTTTGTTGCCCTGCAGTCCTGCAGCTTCTGGACTCCACCCTCCCTGGGAGTGACAGACCCTTTGCAAGAGGTGACCAGGCGCTGTCTGCAGTGTGCACACAGGCTTGTCTTTACCTTGGCATTCCTTCCCCCCACACAGTGACCCCATCACCCCCACACACCATGTTCTTTCTCCTCTGGCAGAAGAAGCGAAGGCTCAGATGAGCTGTGATTTGTGACTGGACAAGTTTCAACAACGTATTTCCAAATCAGATGTTTCATCTACTCCATTTATCCTGAATTCCATGATGTTCAGAGCCTAACAGTCTTCAGCTTGGGCAATTGACGCATCTAAATGGACTATTTGGAAGGAAGCTTCCATATGACCAAGTGCAGCCAGAGCACCAGCAAGTGGAATATGCAAACATATGGCAGAAGGAGAGGAGCAGATTTCCAGCCATATTACAAGCTCTGCAACAAATGGGGCTCTTGCAAGGGACAAAACACTTATCGTTTTTGTTCATGGTGGACAGCCTTTGGGGCAGAATAATGATAACTGTCCCTGGAATATTGGTTCAAGGTAACTCTTCCAGGTGGTGTGGTGGTAAAGAATCCACCTGCTGATGCAGAGGATGCAGGAGACACGGGTTCGATCCCTGGGTTGGGAAGATCCCCTGGAGGAGGGCATGGCAACCCACTCCAGTATTCTTGTCTGGAGAATCCCATGAACAGAGGAGCCTGGCAGGCTACAGTCCACGGGATTGCAAAGAGTTGGACACTACTGAGAGAATGAGCAGCACTCAGCTCTTAAACTAGCAAAGCTCTTGAATATTAACATTTCATATTTATTTTCATATAGACTTCTTTTTAAATTAAACACTACAGTCAGTCCTAAAGGAAATCAACCCTGAATAATCACTGGAAGGACTAATGCTGAAACTCCAATACTTTGGCCACCTGATGTGAAGAGCTGACTCATTGGAAAAGACCCTGATGCTGGGAAAGATTGAAGGCAGGAGGAGAAGGGGACAACAGAGGATGAGGTGGTTGGATGGCATCACTGACTCAATGGGCACGAACTTGAGCAAACTCTAGGAGATAGTGAAGGAGACGGAAGCCTGGCATGCTGCAGTCCATGGGGTCACAAAGACTCAGACATGACTGAGCTACTGAACAGTAACAGTATTAGTTGTATGTCTGGTAAAAATTATGAGCCTGGGCATAGTTCTGGCTGAGGGAAAGCCCAGCTCTACTGAAGACAGCATCAGCGGGAAGATGATGGTAGAAGCCAGGGGTGAAGTGCCCTGTGCTACCAACACCATGCCCATGTGTCCTAAAGTTCTCTCTCTGGTTGCAGACATCCTTGGATCTCTGAGCAGTTGAGGGAGAAACATGATAGAATGGGGTTTTAGGATGATTTCAGAACCAACAGATGGTATTCTGGGGGGGCGGGGGGCAGTGCCTCCCTCAGAGCCTCCTGCTGTTGTTAGAGGTCTGTTCAGAGCACAGAGGCATTCCACAGCCAGAGCAAACTTCTCCAAGATGGGACTGAAGGCTGTCTGAGGGCTGGTGGGGGGAGACCAGGGTGTGGCCACGGGGTCTGTGTTAGTCAGAGTCCTCCTAATAAACACAAACAGTAGGGGGTCTGTATCAGCATCTGTATCTGTATCTCCAAATATGTCTCCTTCTATCATCTCTCTGAGATTCTGAGACAGTCAAGTCCTAAATCGGCAGGGCAAGCAGGCAGGCCAGAGACCCAAGGAACACTGATGACGTCGTGGTGTTTCAAAGGCCATCTGAAAACTGTAATTCAAAAAGATACATGCACTGCTGTGTTCACTGCAGCAGTATTCACCATAGGCAGGACAAGGAAACAAGCTAAACGTCTGTGGACAGAGAAATGGATGAAGAAGGTGTTGCACAAACACACAGGGGAGCACTGTGCAGCCACAAAAAAGAAGGAAGTGATGCCCTTCGCAGCAGCATGGGTATTGCCAAACTCAGACTTCAGCTGAAGAAAGCAGGGAATACTAGACCATTCAGGTATCACCTAAAGTAAATCCCTTATAATTAGTGGAAGTGACAAATAGATTCAAGGGATTAGACCTGATAGAGTGCCTGAAGAATTATGGACAGAGGTTTGTGACATTGTACAGGAGGCAGCGATCAAGACCATCCCCAAGAAAAAGAAATGCAAAATGATTGTCTGACGAGACCTTACAAATAGCAGAGAAAAGAAGAGAAGCAACAGGCAAAGGAGAAAAGGAAAGATATACCCATTTGAATGTAGAGTTTCAAAGAATAGCAAGGAGAGATAAGAAAGCCTTCCTCAGTGATCAATGCAAAGAAATAGAGGAAAACAATAGAATGGAAAAGACTAGAGATCTCTTTAAGAAAATTATAGATACCAAGGGTACATTTCATGCAAAGATGGGCACAATAAAGACAGAAATGGTATGAACTTAACGGAAGCAGAAGATATTAAAAACAGGTGGCAAGAATACACAGAAGAACTATACCAAAAAAAAAAAAAAATCTTCATGACCCAGATAACCATGATGGTGTGATCACCCAGCTTGAACCAGACATCCTGGAATGCAAAATCAAGTGGGTCTTAGGAAGCATCACATGAACAAAGCTAGTGGAGGTGAAGGAATTCCAGCGGAGCTATTTCAAATCTTAAAACATGATGCGGTGAAAGTGCTGCACTCAATATGCCAGCAAATTTGGAAAACTCAGCAGTGGCCACAGGACTGGAAAAGGTCAGTTTTCATTCCAATCCCAAAGAAAGGCAATGCCAAAGAATGCTCAAACTACTGCACAATTGCACTCATCTTACACACTAGGAAATTAATGCTCAAAATTCTTCAAGCTAGGCTTCAACAGTACGTGAACCACGAACTTCCAGATGTTCAAGATGGATTTAGAAAAGGCAGAAGGACCAGAGCAGATTGGCCAACATCTGCTGGATCATTGAAAAAGTAAGACAATTTCATAAAAATATCTACTTCTGCTTCATTGACTATGCCATAGCCTTTGCTGTGTGGATCACAACAAATTGTGGAAAATTCTTAAAGAAATAGCAATACCAGACCACCTTACCTGCCTCCTGAGAAGTCTGTATGCAGGTCAAGAAGCAACATTTAGAACTGGACATGGAACAACAGACTGGTTCCAAATCGGGAAAGAAGTACATCAAGGCTGTGTATTGTCACCCTACTTTGGAATGCGTGTTCTTGCATCCCACTGTTGAGTTAGCATTTAAGGAATCCCATCATTTTTAAAGGCTCCCAGATGATTCTTACACATGCTGTCCATGGACTTGAGCTTGAGAACCACTGTTCTGATCCAGTCCTCTCTTTAAGCAGTTGCAGGAAGAGAATCTCCTCCATGACTGGGAGCACACTGGGAGTACAGGGTCCTAGTCCCAGCAATATCACCAACTCCTTACTCACAACGCTTTGATGAATGACTGGTGGATGGGCCAACAGTGTGGGTGAGGGATTTCTCAGCCTTGTCTCCCCTGGCTTCTCTAGAAAACAGGCTCAAAGCTGGGCTCAGGGACCTTGGGGAGGGGACCAATGTCTTTACCTTCAAGAAAGATGACTGGTGCTGACATTCCCACATTTTTCTCTCCTTATCCAAGCCTCCTGCCATTTTGGAGGACCACAGCTGGCTACTGACTTCTCCCTTACCTTTTCTTGCATTGTTTCTTCTTAGATGAGATTCAGGTTAAATGCACTTCCAGGTAGGCCTGGGGAGGAGAGCATCAGCTCCACTTTACTCATTAGAGTAAAAACATAATCTCATAAAGTCCTAAGGACAGCAAGGACAGCCTCATGCAACTCAAGTATCCATCTGTTGACCCTCCCTTCCCCTCAGGCAGAAGAAGGACCTCAGCCCACTGGATAGGGTCAACCTGGGAGCCCTAAGAAGCAGCACTGCTGTTAGACGTATGATTACTATGTCAATATTACTACCACCATTTAGTTAAATTAAATCTACTCTTCAACTATTTTTGTAAGAAATCAATATATGGCACATGTATCTCTCTTTGTCCTGTCTTATTCTTTTCTATTTGGATACACTTTAATCATTCCATATAATTCAAAAAGGAAATCGAAAATGAAAGCTGCCAGGATTAATTTGTCACCAATCAATTTTCTCATATTTGGGACAATCACTAATGCATCGGAGCCCACCCACTCTCACCCTCCCCACTTGTCATAATGGACTTTGGTCGATATGACTTTTGATGGCAAAACTCACCCTCTGTGACCTTCTTGTGAGCCCTCCTGTCATCCTGTCTGTGGCAGAGACAGTAAATGGTTGTGATAAGCTATTTTATGTTATGATGTGCATTCTTTAATCTGAAATATGTTTGCTCCCCCTGCAAATCCCACTGCAAAATGAAAGTCACTTTTCTTCATTGATCAACAAGAGCCTTTACTGACAGTCACAGTGCCAGGAGCAGGAGATATGGATATGAATGAGCCACAATCTTATCCATGGTCTTACTGGGGGACAAGAGGAACTCTGCAATTCCCAGTGTAGAGAGGCCTGTGCTAGGGATACACAGCTGGGGCTTTGGGAGTGCAGAGGGAGAGCCCTGCCACCAAGGAAAGGATGGCTGAGGAAGTGTTTTATGGGGAACTGTAGGTTAACCCAGAAGGACCTTCACATCTGGCAGTGGAGGTTGGCCAGTGGGGAGGCTTCATAGCACAACATGTCCTACGACTCTGAAGACCTGAATTCAAATCTTAAACCCATAATTAAGCAGAATCTCATCCCTGACTCCAAGCACATTAGGAGTTCAGGGTCCTGGAAGAAGTTCTATTACTAATGTCTCACTTGGGGCTTTTTGCTGAATGGTTAGTGGATGGGCCAAGAGTGTGAGTGAGGGATTTCACAGTTTTGCCTCCCCCGATTCCTCTAGACAACAGGCTCAAAGCTGGGCCCAGGGACCTTGGGAATGGGGGACAAATGTTTTTGCCTTCAAAGAAGAAGAAGAAGAAGACTGGTGCTGACATTCCCACAAGCCTCCCGCCACTTTGGAAAACCCCAAATTGGTAACCACTTATCCCTCACTTTATCTTGCATGATTTCCTCCTTAGCTGGGATTCAGTCCAAATGATTTGTGATGCATTGTACTTCCAGGTAGACCTGGGGAAGAGAGCATTAGCTACACTTTAATCATTAGAGTAGTGAAATGATCCCACAAAGTCCTAAGAACAGTGAGAACAGCCTCATGAAACTCAAATGTCCATCCCTTGGCCCTCTCCTCCCTTCAAGACTTTAGCACCATGGATGGGGTCAGCCAGGGAGACCTAAGAAGCAGCATTGGTCTTAGTTATATGATTACTATATTCCTAAGCCTCAACTTCCTCATGTGAAAATGGAAATGGTAATTTTACTCTCTTGGCAGAGTTGTGATGAGGTTTAAATGAGATAATCCATGCAAAGCTCAAAACCTAGTACACGTCCGGCAGACTCTCAATGCGTCAACTGTCACTGCATCATCACAGGCTTTGTCTCCATCATCACAGGCTCTATTTCCATCATCACTATGGCTTCCATTGTCTGCAAACCCCAGTCCCCCAAAACAACATGACAACTTGAGAAATCTTGTACATAGCACCCAACCTGGCCCTGTGTCAGGTTAGGGACATGGTTACCTGGCAGATGTGCCTTCTTCATCCAGTTGATAACACTTGCCTTTTAATGTACCATCAACAGAGAAAGGGCTACTAGGAGCTCCTCATTACAGGACTGATTTTGGTAAATGTTCTGTACATGCTTGGGAAGAAAGCACCTGCTCTGTTTGTTGGATACACACTCATGTACCACATTCATCAGTGACATTATTTAATTTTTTCTTCCTTTAGAAATTTTGCCTGCTTTAGTCATAATTTTGGTAAAGATCCAACAGGATTGTGGATTTACCTATCTCTCCCTATAATTTCATCAGTTATTGCCTTATATGGTTTGCAGCAATTTTATTAGGTGAATACAAAGTGGAATTGTGATGTCTTCCTGGGAAATTGACCAATATATCATAATGTATTAACTCTATTTCTTTTAATGTAGTTTGGTATTATATGCTATTTTTTCCTGACATTAATATATCTATCATACATTCTGCTGCTGCTGCTGCTGCTAAGTCACTTCAGTCGTGTCCGACTCTGTGTGATCCCATAGACGGCAGCCCACCAGGCTCCCCCGTCCCTGGGATTCTCCAGGCAAGAACACTGGAGTGGGTTGCCATTTCCTTCTCCAATGCATGAAAGTGAAAAGTGAAAGTGAAGTCACTCACAGTCGTGTCCGACGCTCAGCGACCCCATGGACTGCAGCCTACCAGGCTCCTCTGTCCATGGGATTTTCCAGGCAGGAGTACTGGAGTGGGGTGCCATTGCCTTCTCCGATCATACATTCTACTGGTTCTTAATTGCATAGTCTAAATTTTTCCATCCCTTTGTTTCTAAACATTTATCCTCATTTTTAAGGTGGGTTTCTTATAAGCATAAGTTTGAATGTCTTTTTAAAAATTGGATCTCACAATCTATATCTTGCAAATTTAGTCCATTTACATTTGTTGTAATTACAGAAATATAGCATTCATTTCCACAATTTTACTTTCTACAATTTGTGTACTTTTACTACATTTCCGTCCTTTCTTGCCTCTCCTTTTTTGAGTTTTGTTTTTTTTTTTTCTAGCTGTGTGACTTTGGGCAAATCGCTCAATCTCTCAGTACCCTTATCTATAAAAGTAAACATGGTAACAGGGGCCCACATCAGTGAAACATTTTAAGGATTACATGAGATCCTATATGAAAAATTTTAGAGTAGTACCTAACATCATTAGCATAGTCTTTGCACTTTAGTTTCTTATTTCTCTTTTTCCTTTTTTTTTTTTTTGGCTTAGAATTTATGTACCATTTCTACTCTTCCAGTAGTTTTCCTTGGAAATTCATCATGAACACTTAATAAAGCCTAAGGCAACATTTCAACCCCCAAGTAACCAAAACAAGAGCCTGAAAACCGTGCTGCTTCTGACCTTGACATTTCTACTCAAAATTCTCATGAATTAGAAATATTATTTTATTCAAATACTTTTCCTATTAAAAATTATTGTGCACCAACTCTGTGCCAGACAGTGTTCTGGGCTCTGAGGGTATAGATAAGGCTTTTTGGATTTACCCGTTTCATTCTTCACCATCCCTTCTGGTGCTCACACCTTCTTTCTGGAATCATTTTCCTTCTCTTTACAGTATAATTACTTCCCAAGGTTAAGTGGAAAGGTGGTAAATTCACTTTATTTTTATTTATTTAAAATATCTTTGGGCTTCCCTGGTGTCTCAGTGGTAAAGAAACCATCTGCCAATGCAAGAGACATCGGTTCAATCCTAGGTCAGGAACATTCCCTGGAGAAGGAAATGGCAACCCATTTCAGTATTCTTGCCTGGGAAATGCCATGGACAGAGGAACCTGGTGGACTATAATCCATGGGGTCCCAAAAGAGTCAGACATGACTTAGTGACTAAACAACAACACTCTTTTTTTTTATCTTTTGCTGAAATCATAGTTCTAGTCTAATGTTAAATTTCTCTCAAGGGTTTGAAGGTGTGACTCCACTTTCTTCTAGTTTTCATTTTGCATTTTGAGATCTTTTCTGTCAAACAAATTGTCACCCCTTTACAGATTTTTTTTTTCTCTTTGGATATTTCTTTAAGTTTTGCATATTTCTGTTTGGTTATCTCTACTTTTACCACAAGGTGCCCAAGAGAGTGGATTTTTTTTCCACTTATTCTTGCGAGGCAGTGTGCTTCTTACATCTGTGGATTCATATCTTCCAAAAATGCTGTAAAACACTTGGCTATTGCATCTTAACATATTATCTCTTCTCATTTTGAGGTCTTTTCCTCCTCTGGAACTCCAGATAGATTTACACTGAAGTCTTCCACTCAACTGTCCATACCTTTTGATCTTTCTTGTTTCTCTTCTTTTTAATTCTCCATGGTATATTATGGGTTATTGCTTGAGGTCTATCTTCCTGTTCATTAATTCTTTCCTCAGTTGTGCCCAGTTTGCTTTTTAACAAAGACACTAAATTTTTCATTTAAATAATTTTACCCTCAATTTCAAAAAGTTCTGTTTTTTTGCTCAGTCTACCTGTTGCTGCTTCCTCATTTTGCAATTCTATTTTCATTTTTTCTTTAAATGTTCCTCACACTGTTATCTGGTACTCTTCTCATAATAATTTTAGCATTTCATTTCTTGGGGAAATAAATCTGGATGCATTGTTTTTGCAGATTTTTATTCTTGGTAGATTGTCCTGGTGATTGTTGATCATGAGATCAAATCAGTGAACCTTCCTGTAGATACCTAAATGGAGAATTTTTTCCTCAAAAGAGGATTTTTATTCACTTCGGCCCTAAGTCTGTGGAAGCCATCACTCATGGTTGCTCTATCTTCCTTCCACAGCTCCAGGCTTTATGTGGAGTCTTGGAGTTAATTTTTCTCCTTGTTCTTGGCTTCCTGCAAGGAAGCTTTGCTACACACATGGTTCACAGCTCAGGGGTTTTGCTTTTCTAGTTCCCCCTTTTAAGTCCTCTTTAAGTTTTCCATGCAAACCCAGTGAGGCAATAAAAATTATGCTTTATGCAAGAACCAATTGTTTTGTAGCTAAGAGGCTCCCAAGAGTATCTCTCCATTTCTCATTGTCATAATCCTTGACTGAACATTAAAGGGAAATGTAATTATGAGTATGATGTCATTGACAAAAAACCAGTAATGTATCACATTTCAGATGATTCCAAATGAAGCTTTGGTCTGTTTCTCTCTGCTCACACTTTCTTATCACCCATTACACAATATCATGATTTAAAGGTGATCCTACAAGGCTGTAGGATCCACTAGGAAGTAAAGTGTAGAAGGGGAGGACTTCTCCCGAGTTATTCACCAATGTTTCCTCATCATATACAGCAGTCTCTGGCACATAGTAGAAGTTCATTAAATATTTGTTGTCTTCTGAATGGATATCAGGTTGACTTTCAAAGACTTCTTCCAAATTAAGAAGAAAACTGAATTCTCATGTGCTATCTTCCCATGCCCACTGCCACACACACACACAATGCTAGTATTTGGGAGAATCTGGGCGTAATTTCAATAGCTTTTTGACATTCTGCATGTCTTGTTATGTCTGTCTGCAGGCTGTGCACACCCACAGGAGAGGACCGGCATTCTACTGTGAGATGTGACTATTCCTAGGCCTGTCTCATTGGGAATGTCTTCCACATCAAGTCACCACTTGTTTTTCAAGTCTCATCTGGAGCAGAGGTTCAAAATCACCTGGAAGACTTGTTCAGACAGAAATTGCGGGCTCAACTCTGAGAGTTGCTAATTCAATAAGTCTGGAGTGGGGCCCAAGAACTTGCAATTCTAGAAGCTTCTGTGCCACCACTGGCCAGTGTCCACGCATTGAGAACCCCTAATCTAGGGTTTTCTCATGTAGCCATCCATTGGGCCATCTCACTCATTTGGAGGTGTCTCCAACTGGAGTCTTAGAAACCTGTGTAACTCCCAACAGGAAAAACAATGCTTGTTCTTTTCTATACTTTCTGTAATGGGGGCATATTTACTTTGTACTTTTAAAAAATCCAACTAAACATGTACTAAACACACACATATCCACAGCACGAGACCCTTCTGGATCATTCTAAATTCCGTCCATGGTTGTGCCTTTACTGAAAATTAACTTTAAAACAAAGTGCCAAAGCAAGAACAGGAGAAGCAAGTTTGATGGGTACAAATTGCAAGTTCTCATATGCAAATGCATAATAATCAGTTGTTTCAGCAGCACATCTTTTATCCCGTCCCTTCTGGAAGGCTGACACCTCCTGCCTTGTTTTGTTGAGAAGATTGATGGTCTAGGGTAGGGATACAGACAAAGCTCTCAGTGTTCTCTTTCATCCGCTGCTCATCCCAGAGCACAACCACTGTAATAAATGCAGTGTAAAAGATGGGGTGTCAGCATAATTAGTTCTTCAGCAGAAAGATAGTTGGTGATTTATAGACAAGCGTCCATGCATCCCTTTGTTCTTAACCTAAAGTCAATAGCAAAATGAGAAAGTCCAGTGGAGATTCATGGACAATCCAGTTTAGTTGTCTTATAGACAGAGTATCACATGTCAATATAATATTACTATCATCCAGAAAAAAAAGAGGTATTATAAAAACCTTGCCTCATTTTTCTTTGATCATTTACTGTATCTGGACCCTGACACATTAGCAATGCTGATCAGAAGTTGTGTCTCTCTTTTCTCACCAGGCCTCCCTTCCTTCTTTTGCCAAATTGAAGACTCACCTGTACAGAATGCTCCTCCCTGTTGGCACAGAATGTGAAAGTGCTGCCCATACACTGGTTGGCTCCTAGGGGCCACAATCCACGGTGCCTTCTATCCATGCCGTGCTGCTGAAGGCCATGCTCTCCCCTCCCTCTGGCTGAGATGAAAAAGGTTTTAAAGTGAAGCAGCTCAAATCCAGGCTGAAGCCATGAAGGGGACTCTGAGCAGGTGAAGACACTTTCTCCCTCTGCCTTTCCCTCTCCCAGCCCAAGGTCTCTTGCCACAGGTACACAGTCAGGGGTGTTTGGGGGCAGTCATTGCTGGGTCCAGAATTTGCATGTATGCTGGTGCAATCGGGTAATAAGACCAAAAAAAACCAGCCCACCAAAATAAAACTTTTTATTCACTGGAAAGACTGATGCTGAAGCTGAAACTCTTGTACTTTGGCCACCTGATACAAAAAGCCAACTCATTGGAAAAGATCCTGGTGTTGGGGAAGAATGAAGACAAAAGGAGAAGGGGGCAGCAGAGGGTGAGGTGGTTAGACAGCATCACTGACTCAATGGACATTAATTTGAGCAAACTCCAGGAGATAGTGAAGGACAGGGAAACTTGGTGTGCTGCAGTCCATGGGGTCCCAAAAAGTCAGACATGACTTAGTGACTGAACAGCAATAACATCAATGATAAGGCAGAAACTGGAGAATGTAGTTTAGGGTTACAGCCACAGGGACATCTTGATTCTCAGCCTCCAAGTGAAACTTACCTACCCCTGGGTCATCACAGGCAGCGCTGTAAATGGAGCAAGGTGAAGACAGAACTAAGCCATCTGAGCCACTTCCTTTTCCCAAACTCACCAGTGATTGTTGTCTAGGGGTCAGGGGAGGCCATGGGTATTATTGTCCTTTCCCAGGGAAACATGAAGCCAAGAGAAGAAGGTTCTGCTTCACCTACAACTTCTGATATGGACTCAAGATACTATAACAAGAGGGTCCGTCTTATGAGTGGTCATGGGGTCATGTGCTGAGTGGTAACTGCTGGCATCCAGCTAAATGCCCGGCAACTCACATTTGTAGAGACATCCATAGGGTGTCACCTCTTCTGCCAAGAGAGCTGGGGCTGGGCAGAGCTGCTGCGGGCCATTTCACAAAACGAGGCACACTGTCCTGCCTTTCTCTTGCATGGTAACGATGTGGGTTGAGGCAGAGGTCTGGTGGAGGAGGGTCACAAAGACTTCCTCTATTCCTAGTGCTGGGGATGCACTGGTCCTTCTGTGCAAACAGGAGCCTCTATCAGCAGAGAAGGGAAGATTAGGCCCAGCCCTCTGTCTACACATTCTCCCTCGAGGCCCCTGCCAACACAAACTAGAATCAATGTCCCTCTCAGGTTCCCTATCCTAACCCCCTTGGTCCCTTAGTCCAGCCCATTCATTTTCATCTCAAAGGAAGAAAAAGTCTCATTTGCCTTGACTGGTGTCCACTGAGCCTCTCGTGTACCAGATTAGTCTTTTTTTAGGGCCAGAAGAGAGACTCCCAACGTTTTCTGAAATGGAAATAGAATTCCCAAGAAAGAAAGAGTGATGGGGAGGGGAAGCTGTGCAAAGGAGAAAGGAGGGGGTCCAAAGGAGATCTCCATCACCAGGCGAAGAGCTTCTAGAAAGCTGGGCGGTGCAGAGCAAGCCTGGCTGAGACTGGCAGCTGCCTCCAAAAACAGACCAGGAGACCTTTCTTCTTCTAGAACTGTCATTCTCTGAGGTCATATACAGCCTCCAGCATCCTCTAGGCTCCCCTCTCTAAACCCATTCATAGTAGGGGAAGGTAGCCTTTCCAGGGGGAAGCTTTGAGCATCCCTCTGGGATGTTTAGCAGTCAGGGTGTATGAGGGTGTGGAGTACAGTGACCAGGAGCACTCCAGAGGGTCCCTTCACTTCTTTACAAGGAAGGGACTTTGATCTCCTAGGCCATGTTCATGTCCTAGGAACCCACACTTTGATAAAGAACATGCACTTATTTAGTATTCATTTGGTTGCACCAGGCCTCAGTTGCGGCATCTTCATTCCAACACACGGTATCTTTAGTTGTGGCATGTAGTTCCCTGGCCAGGGATGGAACCCAGGCCCCCTGCACTGGGGTCCCGGAGTCTTAGCCACTGGACCACCAAGGAAGTCGCTGAAAAAGAAACTAGAATGATGGAAGAGGAAACATGTTGAGAAAAAAATAAAAAGGCCTCCTGGTTTTCTAACACATCCCCAAATCCACACTTTTTTCTTACTTTATGTCTTCCTTATAGCCCTTGCTTTGTGGATGTCCCAATTCATCATTTTCATCCTATCCGTGATGTGGCACCTGGAGGAGGAGACTCCTCAGACTCTCACAATTCAGTGTTTGTGCAGATCACTGGACGGATTTATGTCTTTAATTAAGGCAGTCTTTCTGGGAAAGCACTGGTTAAACCGCGGAGCAGATGTGGCATTGCCCATAGGAGGGTATGCTTTTCCGTTTAATTACAGCTACAAGAGCAGCAGCGAAGCAAGTATTTTCCGTGGATTCAGACAACTGCTGAGGCTGTAATTTAGGCATCCTGATTGTGCTGTTTGTCTCCCCACACTGTCCTTGGGCCTTTGCCTCGTGGTCAAATACAAGTTTATAATCCACTTCCAACCAGATTGCATGCAAGAGAATTATAGGCATTTTTCTAAAATAAAAAACACATCTCCATATATAAGGACAATTGCATTCCTACTAGCTCACATTATAGTAATAGTGGGAAACAGTTTCTATTATAAGTTTCTTTTTGATCGATGTAACTCACTCTGAAAATGTCTTTGGGGCCTAAATCATTTCCTGTTGGTCTTGGCCAGAAAACAAACTCTTCTTCTTTCCTTTTCAAAAGCTTTTAGAACTTAATCCACTTAGCCATCTTGGGAATAATAAAAAGCCAGGGGAGGAAAACAAACCACAACGGTCATGATTCTGTTGACTCACAGCATCATTCAGGAGCGAGCCAGAACTATAGCTCTCAGCGGTGACTGGGGGGAGTGGATCCCAAAACATGGGAAACAGCAGAAGTCCCATCTGAATAGAGAACCACAAAGCTTCTCTTGAGGACTTGAACATGCTATGACCTTGGGCCACAGTACATAACAAAATTCCGATCTTATCCTGGCTGGCCCCATGCACATCGTTTGACCAAGTTAATTCCTTATTGAAATGAACACATCCTTCTTATCTCACCAGAGGGAAAACACATGCTTTCTCTCATCTTACACCAGGGTTAACGACCCAGATGGGATAAAGGCATCCTCGGCTGACCGTGTGGCTGACATTCGTGTCTCTGCTTCAGTCAGTTGGTTTCATCTTCCCTTTGATTTCACATCACGCACTCCAATTAAATTTCACCAATATATTTGGACCTGCTTTTTAAAATGATTTTATTTATTTATTTATTTTTGGCTGTGTTTTCACTGCTGCATGGGCTGTTTTCTAGTTGCAGCGAGTGGGGGCTACTCTCTTGCTGTGGTGTTCAGGCTTCACATGGTGCTGGCTTCTCCTGCGGCAGAGCAGGGGCTCTAGGACACTTGGGCTTTAGTAGTTGTGGCCCATGGGTTCAGTAGTGAGGCTCCCGGGCTCTAGAGCGCAGGCTCAGTAGTTGTGGCGCATGGGTTTAGTTATAGGACCCGCTTTTACAGGTAAGAAAGTGTCCTAGGAACAGACCAAGAAGCTCTCAGGAGACTTGCTGTGTTTGATTTAGTCGCTAAGTCCTGTCCAACTCTTTGCGACCCTGTGGACTATAGCCCGCCAGTTTCCTCATCCTTGGGATTTCCCAGGCAAGAATACTGGAGCGGATGGCCATTTCCTTCTCCCATGGATCAAACCCATGTCTCCTACATTGCAAGCAGATTCTCTACCACTGAGCCACCTGGGAAGCCCTGCTGGAAAACTGGAGTGTCTGTTCAAATCAACCTTGAGGGTACACTCCCAAGATTTTTCCTGTTGAAATTTAAGATGAAGGTCAAGTCTTGATTGCAGTCTTTGTCACTAGCTGAATGGAAGACAGACCTAAGAGCCACCTGACCAATCGCGTGAGTCACGAACTCCACAATACCCTTCCTTGTTACAGAGTTAAAAGTTGCATCACACCCCACTCTCCTAATTGCAGATGAGCTCTGGGAAATTGATGCTAGCTTAACATCCTACCTGTGGATTCCATTTTCATATCAAGAAGGGACAGACTCTGAAGTATGAAACCTACACATTCTATGCACCATATGTAAGCTGATGTCACTGCAAATGTTCATTGCATGATCTGAGAAGTGAAATACATGTACATTGTTTTTCAGTTGCTAAGTCATGTCTGACTCTTTGTGACCCCTTGGACTGCAGCATGGCAGGCTTCCATGTCCTTCACCATCTCCTGGAGTTTGCTCAAACTCATGTCCACTGAGTTGGTGATGCCATCCAACCATCTCACCCTCTGTGACCCCCTTCTCCTCCTGCCCTCAGTCTTTGTGCACATACCCATAACAAGCACCTACAGCATGCAGGTACCCATAGCTTGCACCCACAGCATGCACACACCCTCCTGAGGTGCTGAAGATATTCTCAGAACACTCTGACGTCTGAGTCCCTGCCTGCTCGCTCCCTCCCTGACCCACAATTTTTTCCTCGTGGTTATTCCTTGTGCAAAATTAACTTGCACAAGACCGTTTCCCATAGGTCTTGGAAAAGCTATTTGTCACAGACCTGCGCCTATGATGTCTAAGATGACCCTGCTGGCTTCATTACCCATGAAAGATAAGCTTGGAGCTAGTTCCCAGTGGGGCGCCTTGGCAGGTCCCCTTGGGGATCAGTGATAACTGTCTTCAGGTTGACAATCTATTTCTGTGGAACAAAGCAAGGAGACTTAAAATGTGTGAGCTTTAAATCTGACACTCCCTTGCCCTTGTTTGTTTTTGAGAAGCACCCGGTTCTTGTGGATGGGCTCCAGGGCTGGAACCGGAGACCTGAGTTCAGTGCTCATCCTTGGCCGAGTCTGGCTTCCTCAGCCATGAATCAGAATTGGACATTGCTAGCTTAGCCATGGGAGGGGCCAGGCAGGAGGGTGCTTTAATCTGAAGTTGTGTCTCATGTATTCTATTCTTAAGCACTTCTTATAGTTCATAACCATCACTGTAATTGGTTCCTAGTGATCAATGTGAATGTTCCTAGGACCCAGGAAAGGGGGAGACACAGTGTCCTGGGCTTTGTCTGATCCAAGTGACTTTAAATGTTGGGAGAGATGGGACAGGACAGCAAAGTTGTTTGGTCAGTTTTTCTTCTTGTTGAAGTATCTTTATGCACTCTCTCAGGCTTCCCAGGTGGCTCAGTGGTGAAGAATCTGCTTGCCAATGCTGGAGACCTGAGTTCGATCCCTGGGTCCAGAAGATCTTCTGGAGAATGAAATGGCAACCCACTCCAGTATTCATGCCTGGAGAATCCCATGGGCAGAGAAGCCTCGCGGGCTGCAGTCCATGGCATTAAAAAAAAAACTCAGATATGACTTAGCCACTAAAAAACAACAATGCTCTCTCTCAGTTGAATGAGCCAACACACACAAGAACATAAAGGGTAGAAGAGATTGGATTTGAGCCCAACTCAGCCCTCCTCATTCCCAGGCCAGGGGTTTGTCCGTTAGAGCCCACCTGTGAGCCAGCCTCTGAGGTTTTCACAATTTACCTCCCCTCCGAGGTCTGGGAGAGACCCTGCACCCTCCCTGTGCTGAGGCCCAGCTCTCTAGGAGAATTCTTAGAAGTTTCCGTGTACTTAGAAGTTTCCTTGGGAAACACATGTAAATCCACATTCTGCAACTCTGGCCCATGAACACAGCAAAACATGCTGACTATGCCTCACTGGGGGCTCAGGCAAATGCAAGAAGTCCACCCTTTTATGGGACACATCTGTCAATTAAAGTCAATTTTCCCCATGGAAACTGACTGGCAAATGAAAAAGTGAACCACACACTAGAATTATTTTACCACAGCAATTGTTTTGGCACCAAGTACAGAGAACCACAACTTGTAAACCCAGCCAAGCTCTGACCCACAGACACTACCTGGGTGCCAGCCAGCAGGCTCATAAAATGCCCTCCAAAGCCCTAATTAGTACAACTTTGTCCAGCTCAGGATCTACTGGTGCTAAGCATGGAAATGCTTATTCTCTGGGAATTAATAAATGAACACCTGATAACAACCAGGAGTAATTGCTCTACCACCAAAATCTAATTTCTGTGAAAACACAGATTCCTCAAGCTTATGAAGCATCAGGAACACAACAGGTCCAAGGTCCAGGTTAAGACTGTGCCCAGGACCCTGATGATGGTTGAACAGGAACAGTCCTGCATCCTTCTAAGACCGTGCCCCCAGCCATGATAATGGTTGAACAGGAACAGTCCTGCATCCTTCTAAGACCGTGCCCCCAGCCATGATAATGGTTGAACTGGAATAGCCCTGCATCCTTTACAGCCTGGATTAATAGTCCTGTTAATGAGGAATGTAGAAGATGGAAAGGAGTCATCCTACTGGACTCCATGGCATCAGGAGACTTGTGCTCAATGGTTGAACTAGAGCAAATTGTCTCCCTTGTCTCCAGCAGTAGAAATGACCAGTTAGTCCCCTGGGAACTCCCATGCTTGGCCCAGAAACAAGAGTGATGTGAAGCTCACTGGCCACAATTGAGCTTCCTGTGCCGAAGAAGAGAGTCTACTCGAGTCCTGAGACACCCATGATGGTTAATTCCAGGTGGCAACTTGACTGGTCACTTCGCCCAACTTTCAGTCAAACACTAATCTAGATGTCTTGATGAAGGTATTTTTAAAGCTATTAACAGGGTGCTTTTGAACTGTGGTGCTAGAGAAGACTCTTGAGAGTCCCTTGGACTGCAAGGAGATCCAACCAGTCCATTCTAAAGGAGATCAGTCCTTGGTGTTCTTTGGAAGGAATGATGCTAAAGCTGAAACTCCAGTACTTTGGCCACCTCATGTGTAGAGTTGACTCATTGGAAAAGACTCTGATGCGGGGAGGGATTGGGGGCAGGAGGAGAAGGGGACGCCAGAGGATGAGATGGCTGGATGGCATCACTGACTCGATGGATGCGAGTCTGAGTGAACTCCGGGAATTGGTGATGGACAGGGAGGCCTGGCGTGCTGCGATTCATGGGGTCGCAAAGAGTTGGACACAACTGAGCAACTGAACTGAACTGAACACTTAAATCAATAGCCTCTGAGTAGAACACACCTTGGAGAAGGCAATGGCACCCCACTCCAGTACTCTTGCCTGGAAAATCCCATAGATGGAGGAGCCTGGTGGGCTACAGTCCATGGGGTCGCTAAGAGTCAGACACGACTGAGCGACTTCACTTTCACTCTTCACTTTCATGCATTGGAGAAGGAAATGGCAACCCACTCCAGTGTTCTTGCCTTGAGAATCCCAGGGACAGGGAAGCCTGGTTGGGCTGCTGTCTATGGGGTCGCACAGAGTCAGACTGAAGAGACTTAGCAACAGCAGCAGCAGAACACACCTTGGATTTGTCTTGAGGCTCAGCTGGTAAAGAATCCACCTGGAATACAGGAAACCTGGGTTCAATTCCTGTGTTGGGAAGATCCTCTGGAGAAGGGAAAAACTACTCACTCCAGTATTCTGGCCTGGAGAATTCCACAGACTGTATAGTGCATGGGGTTGCAAAGAGTCAGACACAACTGAGTGACTTTGACTTTCACTTTCAGAACACACATCCTTCATAGTGTGAGTGGGTGGGCCTAGTCCAATTTGTTGAAGGCTTTGGGAGAAAAAGACTTGGGTTCCCCAAGGAAGATGGCCTTTTAAAAACATTATTGAAGTATAGTTGATTTATAGTTGTGTCAATTTCTGCTGTACAGCAAAGTGATTCAGTTATAGAATATAATATATATTCTTTTTCATATTCTTTTCTATTAATGATTTATCACAGGGTATTGAATATAGTTCTCTGTGCCATATAATAGAACCTCACTGTTTATCCATTCTATATAAACCAGTTTGCATCTGCTAACCCTAAACTCCCACTTCATCCTTCCCACACCACTTTCTCCCTTGGTAACCACAAGTCTATTATTTATGTCTTTGAGTCTGTTTCTGTTTCATAGATAAGTTTATTTGTGTTGTATTTTAGCTTCCACATATAGTGGTATCATATGATATTTGTTGTTCTCTGACTTACTTCATTTAGTATCAGTTCAGTTCCATCGCTCAGTCATGTACAACACTTTACGACCCCATGGACTGCAGCATGCCAGGCCTCCCTGATCATCAGCAACTCCTGGAGCTTACTCAAACTCATGTCCATTGAGTTGGTGATGCCATCCATCCATCTCACCCTCTGTTGTCCCTTTCTCCTCCTGCCTTTAATCTTTCCCAGCATCAGGGTCTTCTCCAATGAGTCAGTTATTCGCATCCGATGGCCAAAGTATTGGAGTTTCAGCTTCAGCATCAGTCCTTCCAATGAATATTTAAGACTGATTTCCTTTAAGATGGACTGGTTGGATCTCCTTGCAGTCCAAGGGACTCCAAGAGTCTTCTCCAACACCGCAGTTCAAAAGCATCAATTAATTCTTCAGCACTCAGCTTTCTTTATGGTCCAACTCTCACATCCATACATGAATACTGGAAAAACCATAGCTTTGACTAGACGGACCTTTGTTGTAAAGTAATGTCTCTGCTTTTTAATATGCTGTCCAGATTGGTCATAGCTTTTCTTCTAAGGAGCAAGTGTCTTTTGTTTCATGGCTGCAGTCACCAACTGCAGTGATTTTGGAGCCCAGAAAAATAAAGTCTCTCACTGTTCCCATTGTTTCCCCATCTATTTGCCATGAAGTGATGAGACCGGATTCCATGATCTAGTTTTCCGAATGTTGAGTTTTAAGCCAACTTTTCCACTCTCCTCTTTCACTTTCATCAAGTGGCTCTTTAGTTCTTCACTTTCTGCCATAAGTGTGGTGCCAACTGCATATCTGAGGTTATTGAGATTTCTCCTGGCAATCTTGATTCCAGCTTGTGCTTCATCCAGTCCAGCATTTCTCATGATGTACTCTGCATACAAATTAAATAAGTAGGGTGACAATACACAGCCTCCAAAGCTGCCTCAGCAGTCCTGATGCCGCTAGTTCGCATCTGTATCTGTATTCTTGTCCTAGGGCCATTGTGACAGTGTCTCACAAGCCAGGGGGGCTTTGAAAAATGCAAATTTGTTCTGTCAAAATTCTGGAGAGAAGAAATGTAAAATCCAGATGCTGGCAGCCATCTTCCCTCCAGAGGCTGTAAAAAGAGTCCATTCCTCACTTCTGCTTCCTGGTGACCCAGGTGTTGCTTGGCCTGTAGCTGCATCCCTCCATCCTCTGCCTCCGTCTCCACATGGCCTCCTCCTTTTTCTGTGTATTTCTACTCTGTGTGTCTCTTATAAGGACACTTGCCACTAGATTTAGGGCTAGATTCTTGAGAGTCCCTTGGACTGCAAGGAGATCAAACTAGTCAATCCTAAAGGAAATCAACCCTGAATATACATTGGAAGGACTGATGCTGAAGCTGAAGCTCTGATACTTTGTCCACCTGCTCGGACACTACCTTGCAGAGGCTTCACCTGTGACCTGGCAAGGAGACCACTCTGCTCTCTCTCCCTGCTCTGCGTTTCCTCTTACCCACCACATAAAACACATCACCTAATCACTCAGCTGGTTCTGTCTGAGTGGGTGCTCAGGCCTGGGGGGCCAGGAGGCACTGGGGAATAATGAGTGTTCCCCCCTAGCTGTTCCCGGGGGGGAGAGGCTGCACCCTCCACCCCAAACCAGTGCCTTGATGGCTTCAGCTGGGTAGCTTCATCTCCAACCTGAGTCCACAGGAGTTTTAGTGGGAAAATGCCAGTGAGAAGGTGGCAGGATGACTAGAGCTATCCTGCCTCCTTGTCCTGCAGTGGACTCTGAGAAGCCTCCCCCACCTCCTGTCCTGCATCATCAGCATTTGCCCAAAACTGTTTCCACCACACTGGTCATCCCAGAAACCAGAAACTTAGGGGCTTCTTGCTGAAATGATCTGACTAGTCTCCCCTGGCTGCCTTCCCTGAGCTCTGCCTGGCCCACCTGCCCCTCAGTCCAGGTGGGGTCCTGCTCATCCCTGCCCTTACTTCTGCCTTCAGCAAACACCCTTTCCTCCCAGGCATGCTCTTCCTGCCCTGGAGTTTTTGTGGTTCAGTCTCTCCGCTGTGTCCAATTCTTTGTGACCCTGTGGACTGCAGCATGCCAGGTTTCCCTATCCTTCACTAACTCTTGGAGTTTACTCAAAGTCATGTCCATTGAGCTGATGATGCCATCCAATCATCTCATCCTCTGTTTCCCCCTTCTCCTCCTGCCCTCAATCTTTCCCAGCATCGGGGTCTTTCCCAATGAGTAGTCTCTTTGCATGAGGTGGCCAAAGTATTGGAGCTTCAGCTTTAGTATATTAGTCTTGCCAATGAATATTCAGGGTAGATTTTCTTTAGGATTGACTGGTTTGATCTCCTTGCAGTCCAGTGGACTCTCAAGAGTCTTTTCCAGCACCACAGTTCAAAAGCATCAATTCTTTGGTGCTCAGCCTTCTTTATGGTCCAACTCTCATATCCATACATGACTACTGGAAAAATCATAGATTTGACTAGATGGACCTTTGTTGGCAAAGTGATGTCTTTGCTTGTTAATAGGCTTTCTAAATTTGTCATAACTTTTCTTCCCTGGAGACCCACCAGCATCCTGTCCTTCTGAGGGTCCCATCAGCTATCTTCCTCCTTGATGGCCTTCCAGCCTTCACCTGCCTTCTGCAGCCACAGGAAGTGGCCTCTTATTTTCTCTCTCAGCTCAGTGCTCTATTTTAATGCTGTTTGATGTTGTGCTGATGTCCACTGGCTGACAACACACCCATATCTAAGCCTCCTCTGCAGGCAGCCAAGGTCAAGTTCATGGCTGTCTGTGCTCATCGTGACACATGTGTCCCCAGGGTGACAGGGGCACATGGCCACCTGCACCCCACAGTGACAGTAGAGGGGACAGAAATGCATGGGTCTCTCTCATGTTCTCGGCACCACGCTGGGCATTTCCCCGATGTTGTTGCTTCTAGCACATGGAAGGGGGAAGGGTGCTTGATCAGGGACCTTGGTTACTGGAATGCTTTGAGCTTTCAAGACTAAGCTCTTCCAAAAGCAAGACATTTTCACCAAGAAGTACTACAACAAAACCCAGGGAGCGAGGACAGAGGTCAGGAACCTGGACAACTGACTGGAGTGCGATGGTGTTCTGGGTCCCTTTGGTCCTTGAAGATGGAACCTGTCCTGTCCTGTGGTTAGAACCAGGATGGAGTCCTGGAGATGTTTAGTTCAACTTCTCCAGAGGCTACGGATGACTCTAGGAGCAACCATTTTCAAAGTTCTTTGGCATTATTTTAGGTGTGGCCCTTCTATCATGTCTCTGACTCAAGGAAGGAGAAAACTCGAGCTTCCTGATGCCCGAGAGATGCTTCGTAGGTGTCTCTGGTTCCAGGAATCCAGTAAGATATACCTGTGTGAATGAAAAGTGGTGCTGCAGTATCAGCAGACAAAGGATGCTGCAGCCATCAAGCCACTGCCACCACCCCCCGCCTGCGCCCCGACCCCCCACCCCCCAACGCATCTCCCTCCCCGCTACCATGATGAGCCCTGAGGGGACTCAGAATGGAGACAAAGAAGCTGTCAACTGCCAAGCCCTCAGCGGCGGCAACCACCGCTAACAGTGCACCCTGTGGGGACTCAGGATGGAGAAAGAACAAGACACTGGCCCTGGAGAGCTAAGATGCATATCAAAGGAGTGAGCCCAATGAGCCCAGACTCTTGCAACTTCCCATACATAGAAAAGCACTGGGGCTTCCCAGGTGACTCAGTGTTAAAGAATCCGCCTGCAATGCAGGAGACACAGTTTCGATCCCTGGGTCGTGAAGATTCTGTGGAGTAGGAAATGGCAACCCACTTTAGTGGGTTCATTCCTGCCTGGGAAATCCCATGGACCAAGGAGTCTGGTGGGGGCTACAGTCCATGGGTTGCAAAGAGTCAGACACAACTGAGCAACTGAACAAAACCAGCAACAAGTGATATATCCCATCAATCAAGTGACTAGCATAGTTTACCTCCTGAAAATCTAACTGTTCTCTCTCTTAAAAACAAGAACAAAAACTAAAAACAAAACAAAAAAACTCTTTTAAAAAGAAAACACTAAACTCATTAATCTGAGACGTCTAGTTTTCTTTAGCTAGCAGTAACCTTTTGATGTTCTGACTAGCTGGTCTTTGCCGCAAAAACTCCTGTGTATCCTGTCTCCTCCCTTACCTCTCTGGAGCAGTCCTTCAGAGCCATTTTTGAGAGGCTGCCTCCTGGGCTTAAACCCTCAGAAAATCAACCAAATAAAACGTAATTCTCAACTTTCAGGTTGTGTACTTTTTTCCCTCAGTTGACACCTGGTGCCTTCGAAGCAGAAGCAAGCCTGGTGCAGGTGCAGAAGAGTGTCCACTTGGACAGCTGCTCGTCCATCCGCCCATTCATCTTCCCAGGAAAACTCTGGTTCATAGGGTAAGTTTCTGGAGACACGCTAGAATCCTGACTTATAGGCTGACCCTGACACCCATCCCAACCCAAGCGTCTGCCCAGAAGGGCTGCTGGCTAAACACAGCTGACAAACGCACACCCAGGGCATCAGGAAGGGAGAGGCTCGACAGGAGGGCTTGGCTGCAATCGCTAGTTGCTGTTTGGCTGGAAGAAGAGAGCGTCGACAGTGGAGACGGAGATCCTCAGTTACTGAAATGATGCAGCCTCTGGTCCCTAGGACCACTGGCAGCAGTCAATTAGAGCAAAACCACTCTGGAAAGCAATTAGAGAAGGGAGCCCTGGGGAGCCCCCAGCCTGCGCCCCTGGGAACCGCCTGTCAAGACCCCAAATGATGTGCTGTCCTTCCGAGAAACCCTAGAAAGAAAATGAGCTTTAATCATCCAACCCCTTAACATTAATCACCACCCATGAATAGTACAGACCCTGCCAAAGTGGAGTCACTCTCAATCACACAGGCTAAATAAATGAATAATTATAGGAATAAATGCTGTGATTAATACCAGTGTGTTAGGCACACGATGGCTCCCCTCTGCTCCCCAGTCTGACTGCAGAGTCCCCAGGACTCCCATGGGAGGCGACACAACCTCACCCACCAGGCTTGCCCTGGGAGGTCCTCTTCGCATTCTGCCAAGACATCTGAACCAAGTTGCATGTCCTAGTGGATCAGGAGAGGCCGTGTCCCTCCTAAGAGGCTGAGAGGACCTGGAGGGCAGCTGGAGGGCCTCCCATGACCAGGGACACATGAGAAATGGGGTGCAGCAGCACCCCCTGTGTGGTCCAGGAAACTTATGCTCTCCTGGAGCCCCTGGCCTCCATCGTACCCCAGGCCGCTGGGTTTACCTCTGGGGAGACCGAAGCCTGGAGAGCCACCGTGCCTCTGCAGGGAATGGGGGCGTCAGCGGGGCCCACCGACGTGCCCTCACAACAGCTGAAATCTCCCGTGTGTGCCGCCACTTGCACGCCCTCCATCCAGAGCCTCTACATCAAGTAAAGATGAAAAAAAGGACGATTTTCTTCTCCTGCTCTTTCTTATTGAAGTAATCAAGGGGTGGTGTGTTCAAGCCACTGTTTACCCAAAGGAATGAGCAGCGATCAATATTAATACCTGGACACCTACACACTAATCTTTTCAAAATGTCACACAAAAACAAGGCATCAAGAAACTTTATTCTAGGTGTTTGCCAGCCAAGGGGGTGAATCTCAATCTCTCTCTCTCTCTCACATACCTCCTAACACCCACATACTTCTAAAGATGACACCTGCACAGATGTCAACAATCCACGTGGAATTCTAGATTCTTTTCACTTGGAAAGGCCAGTGTGAACCCACAGTTAGGACCTGAGGGCAAAGGATTGAAAATGCTGAGGGAGTCAGACCCTCCCCTCCCTGGTGTTGGGGGGGCCATGGCCACAGCACCAAGCTGCCCGCTGTCAACACTATTTAAGGTGACTCCTCTAAACTCCACACTGCTGTTTTGTTATTAATTGATTGGAAGCTTAGATCTAAACACAGAAGCTGCCGAGGGGTCCTTGTCTGAGCTTGCAAGCAGTTTGTGAGTCGTGCTTAGGGTCCATGCCTAGAAGATCAGTCTGAAATTGGGGTCCAGTGCGCACCTGGAGGCCCTAGAGCTGATGCCCCAGGAGGCACGAGTCCTGGGAGCGGTTTGTGTCCTTTTTGGAAGCCCCTAAACACAGTCTTAGGGGATCAGCTCTCTACTTCCTTGGCCTGATTTCATTCATCAAACACCGCTCCTTCCTGTGTCTTGTGAGAGAGGATTAGACAGATGGAGAAGCAGGCTAATGGCCATACACCTGATGTAGGGACCACATGCTGCCCTGGGTCCCTCTCTCGTCTCTGTAATTCACACAGGAATTCCACTTCCTTCAAGACAATGGAAAACAAACCCCAAACGCACCTCTGAGAAAATGATAGTCAGAGCCAGAGCTGATTAGCAGTGAAGCATGAAGGAATCCTTGTCAAACCACTTTGAAACCAGCAGAGCTCTTTCCTCAAGGAAATCATGCATGGAAACAAAACAAGGCTGATGTTCTATTAGTACCAGTCTATTTTACAAGTCTCAAATTATTCCGTCTCACTGTCTTCAAGCAAAATCAATAAGAATTGAGAATCAGGAACACCAAAATTGCAACTGAAACCTGTAGAAAGAAAAAAAAAAAAAAAAAACTCTTACAAGAACCTTAGTTTTCAATATTTTGGGGGCAAAACGTTAAATTTTTGATTTCTGTATATAAGTTGTAAATAGAGACAATTTTTAGCCTCTAATTTTCAAGATATTTCTCCTATAGGCTGATCTAGAAGCTTGAAAGCGGAAAAGCAGTAAATGTGGGTCTAGTGTTGAATCACTGAGTCATAACAGCTTACAAGCTTTATCATGAACTCTAAAAAGAATTGGGCAAGAGGCCTCCACAATTTATGACAAGCTCTAAGATGAGTCATCAGTCCCCTGTGACTCCTATGCTCAGCACACCCCCTGTCTCTTGTATTTCCCAGTGCCCCTGGTGGGGCTGCAGATCCGGGGTGAGATGGAGAAGAATCTTCCTTGGCACAGTTTTACAAGGCTGAGCTTGTATCATCCTGATTCAGAGATACAACTTCCTAATCATTGACATTGCATACACAATTCAGATGTGTGCACAGGCAGAAGAAAGTTCATCCCCAATCTGCCGAAAAGGTATTCATCAGTGCCAATAGTTTCCATTGTATTAATAATACAGCATGTAGGAAATGATGTCTGTGGTTTAAAATGTCTATGTGGCTTAAAGACCTTCTTGAGTACTCAGTAGCTCAGTCATGTCCGACTCTTTGCAACCCTATGGACTGTAGCCTTCCAAGCTCTTCTGTCTATGGGATTCTCCAGGCAAGAATACTGGAGTGGGTTGCCATTTCCTTCTCTAAGGGATCTTCCTGGCCAAGGGATCAAATCTACATCTCCCGATCTCCTGCATCTCCTGCATTGGGAAACGGATTCCTTACCAGTGGGAAGCTCTGGCTTAAAAACCATTTCACTCAAATTGTAAATGCTCTAAAAGGTCTTCTGAGCCCCAGACAAAAGCAATGAAGATCAAATTCTCCTTGTAGCGATTCCCAGTCTTGAGGTACAGTGCCAGGAGGCTAGGTTAAGTCCCATTGCCACCATCCAAGGTTGTTTGCATCTGACTTTGTAGTTAAGGAAACCAAGACCAAGAGACATGCAGTGAGGGTGCAGGAAAGCTCAGGTTCATCTGTCTCTCAAGTCCTCATTCCTTTCAATGTGATGAACATATGGAGAAACAAAGAGGCTTCTAGGGGCTCTCAAGCTGGCCCTAAAGACTTCTTCCACCACCATTTCCACCATCATCCCTTGCATCTCCCTGCTTTTCCTTCCCTCACATCCAAAGTCCTTACCCCTGAGTATCTACCTGGATTTCTCAGTTGGCCCCTTCACCCTGGGCTCACATGTGCCTTTTCAAGGAGCCTGACCCTTGACACACTATTTGAAGTCACCCCTTCCCACATACTGCCTAACACACAGCATTACTGTTAATCATCTATCTATACCACAGTCAAGAAAGTTCTGTTTGTGGCCTAAAATAGCTTGGTGTGGTTCATTTTATGTGTCAGCTGACTGGGCCAAGGTACCACCGATGTGGTCAAACATTATTCTGGATGTTTCTAGAAGGATGTTTGTGGATGAGATGAGCATTTTAATCTGTGGACTCAGAGTGATGCAGGTTGCCCCACCCCCACCCCCGCCCAGTGTGTATGGGCCTCAACTAATTAGTTGAAGATATAAGCATACCAAAAGACTGATCCTCCCAAACAAGACAGAATTCTGCATCAGGCAGCTTTTGAATTCAAACTATAATGCCAGTTCTTTCCTGAGTCTCTAGCCTGATGGCCAATCCTGCAGTTGTTGAAACTTGCCAGCATCCATAATCATTTAAGCCAATTCCTTACAATATATCTCCCTGTATGTAGACACGTTCTGTTGATTCTGTTTATCTGGAGAACTCTTGCTACACAGAGCTCACAGTTGTTTGGTGAATGAAGGAGTGAAGAAATGAATGAGTGACCTTACAGAAAATCTGGTCCTGATGACTGCATCATGGGCAGTCCTAGAGGGAGATAGCCAGCATCCTTGTGGGCCTCTTGGTCCTTTCCTGTTAACCATGTGAGGACTTCCCCAAACAATGAACCCCACAAATTTTAGGAGTTCATCACCCAGAGCAGCCACCTTCCCTCTTTCCTCTGGAGAAGCATTTGAGCTTCAGTGTGTCCAGTCTTGTGTGACCAGATTCTCCTTCAAAGTGAAGAAAGGCAGGGTGCAGGGTCTGGAGTCAGGAGATCCAGTGACCCTCTGTGACCAGACACTCAGCCACTCTGAGCCTTCATTGTCTCAAGTCCACAGTGGGAAGAGTGGTAACCCCTACTCCTAAACTGTCATGAATTATTAACAGTTTCATATGCACAAATAGTTAGTGGAACTCCCATTGCAGTAGGCTCAATAGCAGTGAATACAAAAATACCAGCCTTTGGGTAGCTAATTAACAACAGAAATTTATTTCCTACAGCCCTGGAGTTGGGAAGCCCAAGATCAAGTTGCTGTTGGATTTGACATCTGGTGAGCGCTCACTTCCTGATTCACAGATGGCCATCTTCTCACTGTAAAACTCACATGGTGGACAGGGTGAGCTGCCTCTCTTGGGCCTCATTCATAAGGGAACTAAACCTAATCACCCTCCAAAGTCGCTATCTCCCAACATGATTACCTTGGGGATTAGGATTTTAACACATGAAATTTGTTGCACATAAACATTTCTTCTATAGCAATATTGTAAATAAAATGGAATATATTGAGCATACAAGCAACATATCCAGTCCTCCTGCACTAGACTTTCACAATGACTGTCTGAGAAAATCTTTTAACTAAGGATTCCACACTTGATCATTCATTTGTTCATTCATTCATTTACTCATCAATGCATTCATTCCATCTATTCATTCATTCCTTCAACTGAGTGTCTACTCTAGCATCAGCTTGGCTCATGGCTAAGGAGGAATCTGCCAAGGGCATGATCTACTGAATCTCATCTTTAGGAAGGTCGTGGGCAGGTGGCACAGCACTAAGGGGCAGGATGGTGTTGCTGTGCTCTGGGCAGGCCTGGGGGCAAGAAGAGGGACCCTTGCTGAGGACCAGAGCTCCAAGATGGCCAGCCAATATGAGCCCAGCCTTCCTAATTAGATAGCCACTGACTGCTGCCCACTGACCATTTTCTGGTGCTCAATTATAAAGATTGATGATTTTTGTAAAGCCCACCCCTCACTCAATTCTTAAAATGAGAAGCTCACACTTGAATTCAGAAGCCTGGCATCATGCTGCCCCTTCAGCCATATTCTTCAACCATCTGTCTTCACAAGCCTTTGGTCAGATTCACCGTCGGGACCCTGGGCATCGTCAACACACCCATCGTCCATGACTGTATGGTCTCCTGGCTCATGAGCACCAGGGCTCCCCTCCCATTCCCTCCCCTCCCCTAACTTCCAAGGGCCTGAGCTGCACATACATCCTTCTTTTTTGGTAATTTTAAAATTTTTATTTGTTTTTGGCAGTGCAGGGTCTTCGTTGCTGTGCAAGCTGTTCTTTAGTTTTGGCAATCAGGGGCTACTCTCTAGTTGCCGTGCACAGGCTTCTCACTGTGGTGGTTTCTACTGCTGCAGAGCATGGGCTCTAGGGCATGCAGGCTTCAGCAGGTGTGCCTTTCAGGCTCTAGAGCACAGTCTCAGTAGCTGTGGCACATGGGTCTACTTGCTTCGCAGCATGTGGGGTCTTCCCAGACCAGGGATTGAACCCATGTCTCCTTCACTGGCAGGCCAATTCTTTACCACTGAGCCACCAGGGAAACCCTCACATTCTTAACTCAAAAGCGTCGTCAACTGTATGAATGCTCAGAACCAACAAAATGAAGTGCTTGACAACATGCATTGCCCACAGTTAACATCACAGAAACATTCATGACTGTCTTTCATTTCCTCAGATGAAATAAAATCTGAAGCTCCATCCTGCATCTCGAGAATTACTGTCATCAAGGCTTCCTTGGTGGTTCAGATGGTAAAGAATCTGCCTGCAATGCAGGAGACCTGGGTTCTATCCCTGAGTCAGGACCATCCCCTGGAGTGGGAAATGACAACCCATTCCAATATTCTAGCCTGGAGAATTCCACGGACAGAGGCGCCTGGAGGGCTACAGTACATGGAGTCGCAAAGTGTTGGATACGAGTGAGTGACTAACAGGCTCTTATGGGTGCCACCTCCTGAAACTGTAACCGTGAAATGCAGTACATTTCCGGGGTCTGAAGGGAGTCTTAGGAGCCTGAGTTCCCTAAGTCCGCCATCCTGACATGATTGACATTGACCAAGAGTGGCTGTGCTTTATTATTTTCTATCTGATTGTTTCAAAATGGTGCAGCTGCCTTTAAACTTTTTGCGTTTCCTGTTTTGGGTCTCTGTGTTTATCCTTTGAGACGACCTGGCTAATGACTCCTATTTCACCTCCCTCTTTCCTTTTAGAAAAAATGAATCTCATAAAAATCACCAGACTGGAGACTGAGCAAACTCATTGGCATCATAAAATTTTGATTTAGAGGTTTAGCAAATGTGAGGGAACATTTTTCTGTGCCCTTCTGATGTGTGCAAACTATTTTTGGCATGTGGATATTTACATAATATTGCCAGACACAGGCTTATTCAGCTCCCCCCCACCCTTTTGAAATGGGAAATTATGAGTCAAGTCAGGAAGAAACAGGTTCTGAGTCAGAAGACACGGGTTCACCAAGTCAAGCAATTCCAGATGATATTCAGGCACAAAATATTGTAATCAGGTGGCGAGATCAGGGTGAAATACCAACACCCAGAAAAGAAATATGGTTGTGCCCATCACCTGGAAGTTGGTGCTACCCCAAGCTGGATGGAGCAAACTTTGATCATCATTTGAGTGGCAGTAAACATCAAAGTTATGGCTTTTCCAGTAGTCTTGTATGGGTGTGAGATATGGACCATAAAGAAAGCTGAGCACTGAAGAATTGATGCTTTTGAAATGTGATGCTGTAGAAGATTCTTGAGGGTTCCTTGGACTGCAAGGAGGTCAAAGCAGTCAATTATAAAGGAAATCAACCCTGATTACTCAATGGAAGGACTGATGCTGAAGCTGAAGCTCCAATACTTTGTGGCCATCTGGTGTGAAGAGCCGACTCATTGAAAAAGACCCTGATGCTGGGAAAGACTGATGGGAACTGGAGAAGGAGGCAGCAGAAGAAGAGATGGTTGGATGGCATCACTGACTCAATGAACATGAATTTGGGCAAACTCCAGGAGATAGTGGAGGATAGAGGAGTCTGGTGTGCTGCAGTCCATGGGGTTGCAAAGAATGGGACATGACTTAGCAACTGAACAACAACAAAATTGCCTTGAAGTTGGGCGGTGGGTAACCAGTGGATCATGGGAGGCTGCAGGCTGCTGGTGGGGCTATGGGACCACTCTTTGTCCCCTTCATAAGCCCTGGGAGGGGATGCATGCACCATGGGACACATTCTGGGAAATTACTACTCAAAAATTTATGCCCAAATTGTGTGAAGCACATCCAGAAGTGGAGATTCAAGCAACTGGTATAAAAAAAAAAAAACCCAGAATGTCTACAATGGAAGAATGAGAATCATCTCAAGATGAAGGGAGCCTGCAACTGGAAGATGAGATCTAGGATTTGTGGAAAAGAAGAAAATGACATTTATGTGGGTTCCACGAGAGCAGTGGAGAAGGCAATGGCAACCCACTCCAGTACTCTTGCCTGGAAACTTCCATGGATGGAGGAGCCTGGTAGGCTGCAGTCCATGGGGTTGCTAAGGGTCAGACACGACTGAGTGACTTCACTTTCACTTTCATGCAGTGGAGAAGGAAATGGCAACCCACTCCAGTGTTCTTGCCTGAAGAATCCCGGGGATGGGGGAGCCTGGTGGGCTGCCATCTATGGGGTCGCACAGAGTCGAACACGACTGAAGCGACTTAGCAGCAGCAGCAGCAGCAACAGCATGAGAGCAAACCTGGAATGGGTTTGGATGCTTGTAACCAGTTTGGGTGCAACAAGCTTCTGATGAACTGTGAACTCTGCTTATTGTGGGTTTGCTATGTGCCACGGTTAGCTGTTGACTTATATTATTTCACTCTCATTAACCCATTTTGCAGATGGGAAACTGAGGCAAAGCCAGGTTTTTGCTACTTGCCTAAGGCCAATCAAAAGGTAGAAACAGAGTTCAGAGCCAGAAACTCTGCATTTCATGCTGTGTAGTCTGGTTCTAATTTCTAAATCATGGCTGTGTTCTGCAGATGGAAACTGGGGCTCAGAAGATCCAGTGGCTTGTTTGCAGCTTTGCAATGACAGTGAGTAGTGGTGTAGTTCCTCAGTCGTGTCCAACTCTCTGTGACCCCATGGACTGTAGCCCGCCAGGCACCTCTGTGCATGGATTCTCGAGGCAGGAATACTGGAGTGGGTAGCCATTCCCTTCTCCAGGGAAATCTTTCCAACCCAGGGATTGAACCCAGGTCTCCCATGTTGTAGGCAGATTCTTCACCATCTGAACCACCAGGGAAGCCCAGCAATGACAGTGAGGGAGACTGGGCTCACACTCTGACTGACTCCACCATTGCTGCTGTTCCTGGGGCACCCTCATCCTCCCTACCCCAAGCATCTGTCAAACACTGTCTGATGGCCTCCCCTGAGGGCTGGCTGGGTAGCTGTTTGAGTGGGAAGGCATCCTGTTGGCATGGACACCACCCTAACCATGCTGTCTGCTCCCATCTTCACTGCAGGGCCCCTCAGCTGCCCTTACAAGCATCCCGCCTTCTTGCTATCACGTTCATTTTCTTCATTATACTTCAAATTGTGCGATCCACATTGCACTGTCTCACCATTGATTCAATGGTTAAATTAGCTGCTATTTCTCTCTCCTGCATTACAGGCTCAGAATAATTTGTTTATGAATCAAATGCTCTGTGGGTTCGAAAGGAAAGCTTAGTATGCATTCATTACAGCTGAGCCATAATCACCCTAAATCACAGGAACCTCAGTCCCAGGCAAGGCGTGAGTCTTGCTTGGTGCGGAAGCCCATCTTTTACCTTCCGAAGCACACTACTCAGGCCTGAATTTTCATCAAAATTCATGGAAGGGTGTGCAAAGGGGGAGCAATAAGTTTTAAAAATCTGTAGAGTAATTTCAAACTGATGCAAAAAATTTTGTATACATCTTACCCTCTAGATGATCTTCAGAGGGCACCAACCACAGGTCTACCCACCTAGCCTCCAGCTTGGGTCAGTTTCAACAGGCATCTCATGTACAGATAAAGATAAATGTGGGTGAGCTCAGAGCAATTGTCGGTAAGATGCTCCACACCTCTCCTCCCATCTGGGGCCTCGTCCCAGCCCCAGGAAATGCACAGGCAGGCTCACACCATGACACTGCACCCAACTGAATCTTTTTCAGAAGACCCTTCAGGCTCCCCACAGCAGATACTGGCACATCCACACCAGGGCTCTGCTCCCAGTAGATGGCGGTGCTTGCAGGACTGAGTCCAGACCCACAGGGCCTCTCACATCAGACCCTGCCTTTAGGAGGTGCAGGGCCTCTGCCCCACGGGCCTGCTTTTCCTCATCCCCTGCGGTCCCCACCCTAACCATCACCTCCCAAGCCAGAGATGGGATAGCAAGTGGCAGAGAGCACACTTCCTGGTCACTTGACATTTTAACAGGATAATTCTAGGCTCCCAGTTATGGTCCCTGCAATGGACTGAAAGTTTGTGTCCCCCCAGTATTCGTATTTTGAAACCTAATTCCCAAAGTGATGTATGGGCATGGGGCCTTGGGGAGGTGCTGAGGTCATGAGAGTGGAGTCCTTGGGATGGGGTTAGTGACCTTATAAAAAAGACCCCAGAGAGCTCTTTTGCCCCTTCCACCACATGGGTAGACACGGTAAGAAGGCAGCCATGTGGAAAAAGGTTCTGACCAAACACTGAATTTGTCTATATCTTGATCTTGGACTACTAGCCTCCAGAACTGTTGATAAATAAATCAGATTTATTAAATATTTATTAACAGATGAATATATATCTGTTGTTTTTAGAGTGAACTTATGGCTACCAAGTGGAGTAGATGGAAGAAAGGGATAGTTTGGGAGTTTGGGATCAATGTATACACACTGCTATAATTAAAATGAATAACCTATACAGGATTTGGATATGTCAAGGACTCTTAGTTTTTCTTGTTCTTGGCTGCTATTTCAACGAGCCAATTTATTTGTTCAGTTATTTCTCTCAATGCTGACCAATGTAATTGTTATGTGGTAGTATTGCAGGATGGAGAAGGCAATGGCACCCCACTCCAGTACTCTTGCCTGGAAAATCCCATGGACGGAGGAGCCTGGTAGGCTGCAGTCCATGGGGTCGTAAAGAGGACTGAGCGACTTCACTTTCACTTTTCACTTTCATGCATTGGAGAAGGAAATGGCAACCCACTCCAGTGTTCTTGCCTGGAGAATCCCAGGGACGGGGAGCCTAGTGGACTGCCGTCTGTGGGGTTGCACAGAGTCGGACACGACTGAAGCGACTTGCAGCAGCAGCATACAGGACCTACTGTAGAGCACAGGGAACTCCGCTCAATGCTGTGTGGAACTCTGGATGGGAGGAGAGTCTGGGGGAGAAAAGACATATATATATGTATGACTGAGTCCCTTCACTGTTCACCTGAAACTATCACAACAGTGTTAATTGGCTATGTCCTGATACAAAATAAAATGTTTTAAAAATAAATAATTGTCTGTTGTCAATAGGGCACCCAGTCAATGGTGTTCTGTTATAGCAGCCAGGATGGACCAAGACAGTGCCCTCACCCTCCAGTGGGTCTCAAACAGGAGACGCTGGACTCCGAGGCAGATGAATGAGGGGAGATTTCCAGGTGACCTTGCATTGGGGAGATCCTAAGATGCGTCTCATGTTGCTTTTCCTGAAGGTGGGTCTTGAGTTATCCCCAGGAGCATTAGGAAGCTGGCATAGGGTGAGCCTCCTATGAGGCTCTGTGAGTCCGTTATCAGTCTCTTCTCTCCTAAAATGCCAGACTCCAATGCTGAGACTGAGGGGCTAGTGACTTAGATCGGGCTGACTCAGTGGAAAGGCCGGAAGATTATAGGAAGTTGAACTTACCTGGAGGGCCTCTGTCTGTGGATGGTGATCCCACAGCTGAGATGGGCCTGCACCCTGGGGCACCCAGAGCTTCCTGTGTTTTCTCCAGAGCGTTTTTCCTTCCCAATAGGAAAGAAGACTAAAGCATCTCAAACAACACTGCTGGGAATACCAAGAGTAAAACTCCCAAAGCCAGAAGCTCAGGAAATTTCCACTGTGCATGGCAAACACTCCCCATCAGAAATTTTATTTGCAGATTTTATTACAAACTAGTTTATGACACAAATGCTGCAATGCCAAGGAAGTATAAATGAATCAGAACCCACTTATGTGTTTCAATGGTGAAATCCGTGCCGTGCCCGTCTTTATTGCCGTCCATTTAAAACAAAGCTGGATCCATTATGATCTTACAGAAACACACTTTTCTCCTAATCTCATGGACAATATTCTACTTAATGAAATGTCTGAGCTAACTACATCATCAGATTCTTGACTGTGACTTTGCGTGGAGAGAGAGTCTTCATCTGTCTTTGGAAATCATAATAGAAACTCTGGAGTCAATGTTCCAACTGTTATGGTAAGCAGTGGGCACAGAGGCCATGCTGGCCAACAATATGGGACTCTTGGGGCTAAGGATCAAGAGCTTAAAAAAAGCTTAAAAAAAAATTATTCTCCTGGAGGCCGGAAATTTTCTCACCCTCCTCCCCAGCCAGGCCATTCATTCCTCTTCCTGAGCTGAATGCCTCCATGTCTCTGTGGGCTGTGATTCACAGCCAGGGCTGACACTCAGGGGTGAGTCACCTCCAGATCATGGGGGTGTGTGACAGGGTGACATATTTGTGTACAACACCCAAGTGCCCCTGACTGAAGAAGAGTTTTCCTAATTACTATCCTCCCAATCCCATTAAAAAATGTAATGAGGGCGATTACAGAAACTCTTTAAGGTAAACCTAAATGAATGAATTTGTTTAAACTGTTAATGAACTTTCAACTCTCCAAACTGGTAAGCTTTGGTTCTGGAATCACTAATTGCAGCATCGATGGGAGCTGAGGATGGGTGGCCGTTCTGACAACCAGACGCTTAGCTGGGGGACCAGCTCATTTATTATCTGTGTCCCTGGGAAGCAGTGACCAATTACTCCATCTGCTCAACACCTCCCTTCCCTAAACAGACAAATTAAGCCCTAGACCAAAGTCCCAAGCATCAGACCCAGGTGCATGCAAGGTGGCCCCCTGCCTAGAAAGGGTCTGTAAATGCAAAAGCAACCAGAAAGTGGTACCTTGGGGAAAGGGTCGGGGGGTGGAGGGGATGCACCATGGCTTGTTGGCAGGGAGGAGGTCCAGAGTGCTCTCTTATGTTCAAAGAGACTTGCTCTTGCCAGTGGCCACACCGTGGAGGTACTGGATGGCTACCCTCGGGGCTGGTGTCCTGGGACCCCTCTGGATGCCCCTTGGAGCCAGTATCGTTTATGCTCCATGGTCTCCACTCAGAGCAAATGTTCATCGTTTCCTTGATCCTGTTCTGCCCCATTTTTACACACAAGGATTTTCAATACTCTCCAAAGCACTCAAGTCTACAAACATGATCCTTGACCTTCCTGAGATGGGCTTCCATTTTACCAGAATTTGGGTCAAGGGTAATTTGCTTTCCTGCTTCTTCCCCTTAGATTTCTCTTTCCTCAAACTTACCCCACCCATTCTGGACCTTGGAGTCACCACCATCGCTGTTGTCCCTGTGAGCACATCCATCCACCTCACGGAGGGCCTCAGCTCTCCGTCTGTCTGTCTGTCTGCAGGGCTGGGTGTGCACGGAGTGTTCACTGAGGACTCATGAATGAAACTCTCTGGATTACTCAGAAAGGCATCACCAAGAAGCTTAGGAATGCTAACTTTTAGTGGACCCTAAGCCACTTCTGAAGTTTAATGTGTCAAGAAGTATGGGCAGAACTGGGAATAACTTAATTGTCTGTCCAAAGGACTCTCAACTTGACACGGGTTGAGTCCCCAGAGTGCTCTTGGTTTTTGGTCACTTTGAAGGAGCCTGCTTGAGCTGACTGACGGGTCATCAAGATTAATAAATACAGAGGTTTTGGCTGATGCTCAGCCACAGAAAAGTCACCTGGAATTGCTCTTTCATGACTGATTAATTAGGGAAAAACTCAGGGGCGCTAATTAACTGTTGAGTGTTTTCTGAGCGTTAACATTCATGGTATGCAAGTGTATCAATTTCTAACAATATCTAACAAGATCATTTGAAAGTGAGATTCTCCTGAGAAATGCAATCATGGTTTGGGGAAAGTGCAGGGCCCCCTTCAGTTTTGTACAAACTCATATAAATCAACAGAAAGTTTGTTACCAATTGTACTAATGTTCTTCAGTAAACGAACAGATTGGCCAATAAATATGCATTAGATGTAATTCTATCTACCTGTTGCATTTCATCCCAGAAGCAAGGACCATTACATTACGGAAGTTTGATGAATGCTTTCTCGTGCTCATATGACTTGGAAATGAGTGAGTTTGCCCAGTTGTGGGGAGGGAGCTACACGTGAGGCTCACGGCTTCCACGTGGAAAGCTCTAAATTGAAATCTGTACCTTTAGGGATTGTGAGACCAAAAGGAAACTGTTGGGCCCCCAAGGAACCGTTTCCCACCATAATGAGAATTTTAAGTGGCGTGTTTAAATTCTTTGAAAAGCCTTTCAGAAACGTGTGCAAATGATGGTTTCTGAATTACCAGCAGAGATGCAATTAAATTAGAGAGAGAATATCTCCTCGTTCTAATTTCCCAGCCTGAAGACCCTTCTCCCCCTACCCCAGGAGGAGAAGGGCACATCCCAGCTATAAGCAGCCCAGGAACCTAATCGAAGGATTCTTCAAGTGGCCCCAGATGCTGAATTGAAGCCCAGAAGGAAGAGATGCACTGTGGGAGAGCACCATGTAAAGGTGGCAATGGAACCTGAAAATAAAGGGTCCAAGGATCCGCCTTCCAATGCGGGGTTCGGAGGTTCAATCCCTGGTTGAATTAAGATCTCACATGCTGTGGGCAACAGAGCCTGCTTGCCACCACTACTGAGCCCAGGAGCTCCAGAGCCCACAGGCCACAGCTGAAGCCCACATGCAACAAAGATCCTGTGTGCCACACCTAAGACCCAACAGAGCCAGAAAAAAAAGAGAGAGGGAGAGAAAGAAATATCTTTATAAAAAGAATCCAGAGAGAGATTCCCCTGGACATTTCCTTCCCAATGCATCTGCCTCTTCTTCACCTAGTTACAAGCTAACTAACCCTGGGGAACTGTCCAGCATTAGCAGAACCCCCTCACTCTACCCACAAAACTGGGTAGTTATAACAACCATTCACTGAGTATGTACCAGTGTGGAGCTCCCTCAGTCCTACCCGGGTCACCCACTTGCATCTTCAGACTCCCCTGGGCAGTGCATACTTTGAGTTCCCCATGAGATGGAAGGTGATGAATCTGAGAGGCTGGATTTAGAGCATGATGGTTAAGAAAGCAGGAGGCAGCCTGCCTCTTGGGTTAGCTTCCTGCCTCCATCAGTTCCCCACTATGTAGACGGGTTACCTATCTGAGTCTCCTTTACTTCACCTGTAAGTTGGGGATAATAGGATTACCTGTCCCAGAGGATTGTTGTGAGAATGAAATGTGTTCATCTATGCCTTGCATGGGCTCCACAAAAGTGCTCACTGTTACAGAGGTTTAGTGATGTGACCATTACAGAAAACCCCATACGTATAAACCTTCAAGTTGTGAATGTTCAAATATGCAAACATGTGTTCCATCAACGGCTAGTGTGAGTGAAATTGCAACTTGCCCTCCATCTCCTATTGCTGATGATCCTTCACCTCTACCATCTCCTACCTCCTCTCTTTCCTCCAATCAGTAACTCTTCTTGCCAGTTCACTTGATGCCAGCCCTGTATGCCAGCTGTTGGGCTGTACTGGTATACTTTTCGAGGTACTGTACTATAAAATTAAAAATATTTTGTGTGTGCTTGTTTTTAATGGATTATCTATGTGAAAAGTATTATAAACCTATTACCATACAGGACTATACAGCCAACTGTGTTAGTTGGGTACCTAGGCTAACTTTGTTGGACTTATAAACAATTTGGACTAAGGAATGTCCTCTCAGAATGGAACTCATTCAAACAGAGGGGACTTATTGTGCAAGTAAGTGTGGAAGCTGGGTTCCTACCAGATGTGAATCCACTTCATGTTGTACATTAAGAAAGGGAAGGTTGAGAGAAAAATGTTTTCTGACTTAAAAAGCCTTTGCTGGATGACTGGCTGAAGGATGGTTGAAAATGTGGATGGTTAGCTGCAAAGCTGTGGTAGTAAAAAAAAAACAAAAACCTTTTTATTTTGCATTTGAGAATAGCCAGCTAACGATGTTGTGATAGTTTCAGATGGACAGTGAAGTGACTCAGCCATACATATACATGTATCCATTCTTCCCCAAACCCTCCTCCCATCCAGGTTGCCATATAACACTGAAAGAGTTCCATGTGCTGTACAGGAGGACCTTGTTGGTCGTTCATGTTGATTTTAGCGATGTGTACATGTCCATCCAAAACTCCCTAACTATCCATTCCACTTATCGTACCACAGCAACCGTAGGCTCATTCCCTAAGTCTGCAAGCCTGTTTAGGTTTTGTAATTAAGTTTATTTGTGTCATTTCTTTTTAGATCTGCATATAAGGGATATCATACAATAGTTCTCCTTCTGTCTGACTTACTTCACTCAGTATAACAATTGCTAGGTCCATCCACGTTGCTGCAAATGGCGTTATTTCATTCTTTTAATGGCTGGGTAAGAGTCCATTGCATATGTGTACCACATCTTCTTTATCCATTCCTCTGTCAATGGACGTTTAGGTTGCTTCCATGTCTTGGCTATTGGTAATAGTGCTGCAATGAACTTTGGCCTGCATGTATCCTTTCAGATCATGTTTTTCTCTAGATACATGTCCAGGAGTGGAATGGGTGACTATCTACAGGACTGTTGGTTGCTTTAACTTCCCAAAGCCCAGAGAGTGAAAGATATGGTCATGATAAGGGTAGTTGGTTCAATAAGTGTTTGGGAATCTGACCTGAGTTGAGACTCAGCAGAATGTACAAGGCTTTTTGCAGCCCAGTACCTGCCCTGCCTCTGGTGCTACCATAGTCCCTGCTCTGAGCCCCACTTATGCTGACCCAAACAGCTGCCAGGTCCCATCCCCACGAAATGATGTGATGGGGGAATAACAGCCCCCAGGTTTAGGTTCTAATATCTGGAACCTGTGAATGCTACCTCACTTGGAAAAATGGTCTTTGCAGGAGTGATTTACTTAAGGATCTTGAGATGCAGAGATTATCACAGGTCATATAAGTGGGTCCAAATGCCACGCAGGTGTCTTTATAAGAGGGGGCAAGAGGGAGGCTTGACACATGCACAGAGGAGGAGCCACATGACTATAGGCACAGAGATCGCCAGCAGCCATCAGGAGCTGGAAGACGCAAGGAACAGATTCCCCTCTAGACCTTCCAGAGGGGGTGCAGCCCTGCTGACAACTTCATTTTGAGCTTCCGGCCTCCTGTAAGCACAGAACTGTGTGCTGTTTTAAGCCATCAGTTTGTGAGAATATGTCACAGTAGCTCCAGGAAACTAACACACATAGGTCTTTCCACTTTTCTGCCTTTGATCAAACTGCCTTATTCTACCCAGAAATCACTTCCCATTCTCCTATGTCTAAGTGGTTCCTTCAAGTCCTTCAAGGCTCATCACCACCTCCTCCAGAAAGCCTTCTAAGACTATGCCTTCTGCTCTTTACCCCTCTTCTCTTTCCCCATCACAGCAGCACTGGATGGCCATCATCTCTTTGCTTGTGTTTCTTCCTGACTAAACCAAGGGCTCTTTAAGGTTGGGGATTACCCTTCCTGCCAGTGGCATGTGACTGGGGAGGAATGATATGTTTTCTATTTGTTATTAAAAGTCCCCTTTTCAGGGGTGGGATGGTAAGGGAGATGGAGGGATGTTCAAAAAGGAGGGATATATGTATGCCTAAGGCTGATTCATGTTGAGGTTTGACAGAAAACAACAAAATTCTGTAAAGCAATTATCCTTCAAAAAAAAAATTAATTAAGAAAAAGGTCCCATCTTCAAGATGGAGAGGTGCAGCCACTCAAGGGGTGCACAAGATTTCCAGGGGTCTGCACCTCCACTGCTCTAGGGTACTAGTAGGGCTAGGTTCCTTACAAAGAGACCACAGGTAGAGGTTAGCTTCTCAAAGCCACTGCCAACTATGAAGACTGGGGTTGGGAGACACTACCAGGTCACAACGGGAACCATAGAAGCCCTGGAGAAGCTCCTGGGGGTCTTCTAAGAGTGGAGTTCAGTGCTTCATATTGAGAATGCAGGTTCAGCTCACCAAGGATCCACTGTAGCTTCTTCCTGTGCTGGGAATAAAACAAACATCCCCATCAGTGTGGAGGTTACAGAAAGGGGCAGGAATGACCCTCACCATCACGGCCGCTCAGTAGGCATTGAATTGGGACTTGGATGAGTCACTCTGTACCCCAGGCAAGGTCATTCAGGCTAGTTGGGCCTCAAATGCCCTGCTTCTAAATAAGGGCCTTGAACTTGGTGGTATACACATCCTTTCCAACTCTTAAATGAGATGACATTTAATGAGGGCCTCCAGTGGAACAGTGCTGTATTGTTGATGGATTTGGCCAGAAGCCAGTGATATGTGGACTTGCTTCGGCATGTCCTGGCTGTGGCCTCCACTTGGCAGCTTCTAGACAAGAGATAGCAGTGTGTCCCAATGTATCGGGTGTGGCTTTTTCTTCCAGCATAGAAAAGATTCTTGTCTGCACTGCTCTGCTGTCAGGGTGCCTGCCCTCGCTCTGACCATCATGAATCTTTTTATTTTTGGTTTTTGGTCATGCCACACAGCAAGCAGGATCCTAGCTCCCCTGACCTGACCAGGGATTGAACCTGTGACTCCAGCAGTGGAAGTACAGAGTTGCAACCACTGGACCACCAGGGAAATCCCTGACCGTCATGAATCTTAACTCCATGGGATGGTCTGGGCAGAAGGAAAATATCAGGGACCCCTCAGAACATGATAACTGAGATCTCATTATGGAGGGATTCAGGGCTGGGGTGTTATTGGGTTTGGTTTTCCTGGCCCAGGCTGCATCCCTCACTGGCTGTTGGGTTCTGAAGACACTTTAATGATGTTTGATGCCTTCAGAAGTAGATGAGACTCCAACTGGACCTGAATAATTAGGGTGTGGAATTAGACTAAGAATCGGAATTGTAGAATTAGAATAGAATGGGATTCCGCACCCTCTAAGATGACTGTGACAGGGCAATGACAGTGGTGGAGCATATGGTCTGAGTCACTGGTTCTATTCTTGCTGGCTGTTATCGTTATCGTTGGGTGAGTTATCTCACTTCTCCAGGACTCAGTTCCCCAACTGAGATGTGCAAGAAGCCATAGTAATTGCCTTATTGGGGTTGTGGTTAACCATAAAATGCCCCTTCTCCTGAAGATATTCACGTCAAAACCCTGAATGTTACTGTATTTGCAAAGTCTTTGTAGATACAAGTTTAGGATCTTGAGAGGGGATTATCTTAACCCAGTGGGTCCTAAATGCAGTGGTAAGTGTCCTTACATTAATTAACAGAACCACAGAGGAAGACAGACAAGCAGACACAGAAGGCAGAGACTGGAGTGATATAGCCACAAGCCAAGGATGCTGGCAGCCACAATTGATTCAGATAAAGTAAATGGAAATCACCAATGACCTCTTTCTTACTTTACTAAATAAGTACGTCAAATGTCTATTCAATGCCTAGTGAAAGTTGCTCAATCGTGTCCGACTCCTTGTGACCCCATGGATCAAACCCAGGTCTCCAGCATTGCAGGCAGGTTCTTTACCAGCTGAGCGAATATCTAACACTGTGTTAGTTTAATTTATGATATAGTATTAGTTTTCCACAAGTCCATTCATTAATTTAATGAGTATTTTGTGAGCACTGACCACATGCCAATTATAATTCTAGGTTTTGGGGATGGAACGGCAAACAAAATACACAGAACTATACAAAGCTTCCCATGCTTGGGGAGTTAACTTTATTCTGAGGAGAAGAGGCAATAAGCAACATAAATGGGTAAAATAATAAAATGTATTAATGTGGTGGTAATGAGTATGGAGAGAATAAATAGAGATGGTAGGACTTCCTTGGTGGCTCAGACAGTAAAGAATCCGCTTGCAATATGGGAGACCTGGGTTGGGAAGATCCCCTGGAGAAGGGTATGGCAACCCACTCCAGTATTCTTTCCTGGAGGATCCCCATGGACAGAGGAGCCTGGTGGACTACAGTCCATGAGGTTGAAAAGAGTCTGACATGACTGAGCGACTAAGCACACTGTAGCACAGTACAGGAAAGCCTCACCAGGAACCTGACCACTGACCAAGGTGCTGAAAGTGAGAGGGCAAGGCATGAGGAGCATCTGGCGGAAGGGCCACCCAGACTGAGGCAAAGTTGGGGGAGGCATAGAAAGCACAAAGGTCAGCAGTGAGGTGGGTGAGGGGATTCAGATAGGGATGAAGTCAGAAAGGAAAATGGGCCATGGCGTGTCCTTGGGGTTTGATTCTGAGCTTGTTGGAACCATCTATAGGGTTCAGGCAGAAAGGGGACTGGACCCCACTGTGTTGATGAATGCATGTTCTATTTGGGATGAAACTAGAGGGGAGTAGTGGTGAGAGAAAAACCTGAAAAGGGGCCATTTGGGTGGTCTGGGGAGATGTGATGGGGAGTCTGGCCTCAGGATAGCCAAGTTGAACAAGGATGGATCCCTTTATCCTAGAACTGGGAGGAAGCAGCCAGGGAGTGGAAAGAAACTGAGGAAGATGCGGTATGAGTGAGCCAACTGACAAGTGTGTTCCTAGGAAGGGTAGGAGACTTATGAGGTCAAAGACTGCCACAGGTCAAGGAAGGTTAGCCCAGGAACTGGTCACCGATCAGTGTACTTCAAGAACCTCAGAGAGGGACATGAAACTGAATGCCAATTCCCCTTTTTGGTGACAGCACCTGGATTTTCCTTGAAGGGAACTCCAGTTCCTTAAGACATGCATCTCTGTGGAGCTGTCACATCAGTCAAAAGCCTCCTGTGTCCCTTGGCTAATGCAGGGCATGGGGTCCAACTTCGACATACCTCCTCACCTTCTCTCTCCTGGAAATTCTCATCTTCCACTAGCATGAAAGTGAGACTGTTATTCACTCAGTTGTGTCTGACTCCTTGTGACCCCATGGACTGTATCCTGCCAGGTTACTCTGTCCATGGAGCTCTTCAGGCAAGAATACTGGAGTGGGTTGCCATTCCTTCTCCAGGGGATCTTCCCAACCTAAGGATTGAACCCGGGTCTTCTGAACTGCAGGCAGATTCTTTACCATCTGAGCAACCAGGAAGCCCACTGGCATAAGGGAAAACAAATCACACTACAAAAAGTCATACTTAATCCTATCAAGAAGCACATGAAGCTATTAATATTTTCCATTCATTCATCCTTCTACTTCCTTAAGTTTGGGTGAACTCCAGGAGGTAGTGAAGGACAGGCAAGCCTGGCATGCTGCAGTCCACAGGGCCACAAAGAGTCAGACACAACTGAGCAACTGAACAACAACAACCATTACTTCCTTAGGGCTGTCCTAATTCCTGGGTATTAGAAGAATTTCTCCTTGATTCTACTTTCCAGTGTCATTCCAATGAATGTTCTCCTTGAAGCTCAGACTTCTACTTGGACAGATAAGGAGACCTCTTAGATTGGTTGCATGCCTGCTGATCATCCACCAAATACAAACTTGGATTGGGAGTGAGATCCTGAAATTGAGAATTGCATCAATGGCCACAGCAAAAGGACAATTCTGTTGGATAATTTCTGCAGTTTATTCTTATTAGCAAACCTAAAAAATCTCATTTTGTCTCTGCTTTGGTTAAGGAACAAAAAGTTGAATGCTAAACCACATGTCCCTGCACTGGTAGCACTGGCGTGTTTACCCTGACTTATCCATCCTTCAGGGACAACATTCTTCTGGGATGGGTGAATTTACTCAAGTGTAGTTTAAATAGTGCCTGTCATCTACTATAAGTCTGTTCCACACTGAGAACCCCAAAGAAGTTGCCTATCTCAGATTTCTTAATCATCCATATTTATATGTACTCAAAACAATATTTGACTCACATCATCCTTATTTCTGTCTCTGAACACCACTAGTGCACACACAGGCACATACATGTGCACACGTGCACACACACACACACTCCTGCATCCACAAACACATGCACATGTACCATACACACCACCCACACCCCTGAGTTTCCTGATTATTCACTTACTTTTTTGGTGCGCTTTATTGTCTAAAAGGGCTTCCCTGGTGGCTCAACTGGTAAAGAATCCTCCTGCAATGCAGGAAACCTGGGATTGATCCCTGAGTTGGGAAGATCCTCTGCAGAAGGGAAAGGCTACCCACTTCAGTGTTCTGGCCTGGAGAATGCCATGAACTGTATAGTCCACGGGGTAGCAAAGTGTCAGACTAAGAGACTTTCACTTTCATTGTCTAAAAGGTCCCAATTATCCCCTCACTTGATAAAGTTAGAATTCATGCCTTGAGTTGCCAACTTTGAAAGGAAGAATGGAAGACAAAACTTTTGATTTGGCTCTGTTCCTCTCCCAGTTTCATCACGCATGCTAAATTTTTAGTGTCGACATTCTCATTTAGGGGGAAAATCATTGGTTTGGCTTTTTAAAAACTATCAGATGTTTTATAGACCTTCTAATGGCATGTTTGGTGTGAAATTAATTATCAACGATGCAAAGAGTTTTAAATTAGATTTTCTCTGTTCTTCAAGGCAAACAACTGATTCTGCTTTTGTCACTAATATAAGGTTCTCATTGCTGCCTTTTTTCCCTCTACAATGAAATGATAAAACAAATCTTCAACTTATTTTAATGTGCTAATTGGGGGTTATTACAGCTCATTTTATTTACATTGAAATAAAAAAGCACCGATTCATTTTCTTTGCACAAATAACTTAGAAAAGATTCTAATTGCCTCCTATACAAACACATATTTGTAAAGAGAAATGGTATATAAAACTAAAAGCCTGGGAAAAATTTTTGTTTGGGCAACAATCTAAATTGAATCCATGGTTTTCCAAATAGATATCTAATGCCTTTAATGGTTTCCCTTTCAAACGGCTAATTCATATGGGTGATGTTCCATACTTTGCAAGAAATAAATGCTGGTAGGAGGTAGAAAAATGAATGGATATGCAAGCATTTCAGAGCTTTCTGGGTGTCCCACTCAATATTAAGTGTTTGTTTTGTTTTTTTTTGGTAATAGATGAACAAACCAGTGTTAGTCACTCAGTTGTGTGTGACTCTTTGCGACCACATGGACTGTAGCCCACCAGGCTCCTCTGTTCATGGAATTCTCCAGGCAAGAATACTGGAGTGTGTAGCCATTCCCTTCTCCAGGGGATCCTTCTGATCCAGGGATCAAACCCGTGTCTCCTGCATTACAGGCATATTCTTTACCATCTGAGCCATGAGAGAAACCTGGACACACCAGAGTGTAGATTAATTAGAAGCTGCAATTTATGCTATTGAGTCCCACACCCATGGACATGAGAAGATGCATGAATCCAGTCCTTTATGCTCACCTTTGACCCTCTTACAGATTCATCCCTGTCAATCTCCCTTCCGGTCCTTCAAATCTCAGAATAATCTCTCAGGTTTTAAACATGCCATAGCTAATTATTGTGTGGGATGACAGATGCAAAGACATATAATTAGAAAATAATTATCAGATAATGCTTCTAATTAATACTTCAAGTCAAGCAAATACTTGTGGGAAACACTCAGAAGTCACCAGCTTCTGCAATTACATTTTCTGCCCTTGGACTTATCCTTCCTACCTTTTGCCTCTTTCAGAATTAGAATCTTTATTTACAAGGCTGGGGGAAGTCCTGCTCCTTATGCTGTGCTTTGCTTGTATAGAAAAGGCGGGAAGTAATGCTCAAAATTCTCCAAGCCAGGCTTCAGCAATATGTGAACCGTGAACTTCCTGATGTTCAAGCTGGTTTTAGAAAAGGCAGAGGAACCAGAGATCAAATTGCCAACATCCGCTGGATCATGGAAAAAGCAAGAGAGTTTCAGAAAAACATCTATTTCTGCTTTATTGACTATGCCAAAGCCTTTGACTGTGTGGATCACAATAAACTGTGGAAAATTCTGAAAGAGATGGAAATACCAGACCACCTGATCTGCCTCTTGAGAAAATTTGTATGCAGGTCAGGAAGCAACAGTTAGAAACTGGACATGGAACAACAGACTGGTTCCAAATAGGAAAAGGAGTATGTCAAGGCTATATATTGTCACCCTGCTTATTTAACTTAAATGCAGAGTACATCATGAGAAACTCTGGGCTGGAAAGAAACACAAGCTGGAATCAAGATTGCTGGGAGAAATCTCAATAACCTCAGATATGCAGATGACACACCACCCTTATGGCAGAAAGTGAAGAGGAACTAAAAAGCCTCTTGATGAAAGTGAAAGTGGAGAGTGAAAAAGTCGGCTTAAAGCTCAACATTCAGAAAACTAAGATCATGGCATCTGGTCCCATCACTTCATGGGAAATAGATGGGGAAACAGTGTCAGACTTTATTTTTCTGGGCTCCAAAATCACTGCAGATGGTGACTGCAGCCATGAAATTTAAAGATGCTTACTCCTTTGAAGGAAAGTTCTGACCAACCTAGATAGCATATTCAAAAGCAGAGACATTACTTTGCCAACAAAGGTTCATCTAGTCAAGGCTATGGTTTTTCCAGTGGTCATGTATGGATGTGAAAGTTGGACTGTGAAGAAGGCTGAGCGGTGAAGAATTGATGCTTTTGAGCTGTGATATTGGAGAAGACTCTTGAGAGTCCCTTGGACTGCAAGGAGATCCAACCAGTGCATTCTGAAGGAGATCAGTCCTGGGATTTCTTTGGAAGGAATGAGGCTAAAGCTGAAATGCCAGTACTTTGGCCACCTCAGGTGAAGAGTTGACTCATTGGAAAAGACTCTGACGCTGGGAGGGATTGGGGGCAGGAGGAGAAGGGGATGACAGAGGATGAGATGGTTGGATGGCATCACTGACTTGATGGATGTGAGTCTGAGTGAACTCCGGGAGTTGGTGATGGACAGGGAGGCCTGGCGTGCTGCGATTCATGGGGTCGCAGAGTCGGACACGACTGAGCAACTGAACTGAACTGAACTGAACTGAACAATGACATGCAAACATGGTCTTTGCAGACTCCCTGACCCTCCAGCTCCCTCTTTCCCATCCTGACTGCAGAGGACAGCAAATGTCAAGGGGCTGACACTGCTAGGGGCTCCTACTCCAGGCCAGCAGCAGTTCCAATCTCTCATTCACTCCTCGTGACTCATGACCTTGTGGGATGTAACTTGGGTTTCTCACTTTGAAAAGCAAAGCAGTGAATGGTTCCTGCCTTTCCTTGTGGGAATGATTGGTTATAGATTTATGAAAGAAAACTTGTAGTGGACAGAGTCCAGTGGGCAAGGAAGACACATGTTAGCACTGTTGCCATGGGGGTCAAGGCTAACACAGTGAAGGCAAGAGACTGAACTCAGGTCAGTTACAACAGGAGACTGGAAAAGGGGTTTAGAGCCAACAGGAGGGCAAAGGGGTCACTGGATAAAAATATCATCAGGAGGACCTTGTTTGGACCTTGAAGAAGTGGTTAAAACCACATTCTTTCTTAGGTGGGCCTCAAACTAAGACTCAGATTGGTTTGAGCCCACAAACCCTGACCAGGAGGGGACTCAAACACATTGCCTTTTAATTAAAACTGCACATTTGGTGTCAGGACTTACTGAAGCTCAGATTCTTCTGTCTAGTCACAGAAAGAATTCAGTATGAGGCCAAGTGATAGGCAAAGAGTAAGTCTGTTAACATGGGACACTTGTGAGATATACAAGCAGGGAGGCAAGGGAATGTAGCCCTGAGAACAACGAGGGTTACATTTTTATAATTTTTTAAAAAAAGGAGGTGAGAGGAAAGAAGACCACTATCTTCCTCATTCTTGGGCAGATGTCAAGGCTTACATCATTAGTTTCTCCTTTGACTCTATATGGTTTAACTGGGACTATCACAGTGTGATTTAAATCATATGTATATTAGTGAAAGGGGCTTCCCTGGTGGCTCAGTGGTAAAGAATCCACCTGCCAATGCAGGAGATATGGGTTCAATCTCTGGATGAGAAAGATCCCCTGGAAAAGGAAATGGCAACCCACTCCAGTATTCTTGCCTGGGAAATCCCATGGACAGAGGAGCCTCAAGGGCTACAGTCCATGGAGTCTCCAGTCGTGAGACATGACTTAGTCACTAAACTACCATCACACCACTCTATCTCTATCATGGGGATTCTCCTAGACTGCCTAAGCCAGACTCTTGCTAAAACTAAAGTTTGGTCAAGAGAATTCCTTATCACTGTGCGGAGAAACCTAGAAGCTTGTTGGGGAGAAAGAAAAGGTTACTGGGAGATGTTTTAGCAATATTCTTACCTTGGCTCAATGAACAGGCAGAGCTTCACGTGGGAGAAGGTGAGACATAAACTGACCTCCTTCTAGGATTGCTAGAACATCTAGCAAGAAAACAGGCTTGACTGACAGCCCTATTGTCTCATATTGTCTTCCCTATAAACTGGAGTTCCTGAGAATGGGATGCCAAGACCAGTGTTCACTCAGGTCTGCAGAAGAGGGGCTCTGGGCTCCTATCCGCACCTTTCCAAAGCCACTCTCTGGCTCACTCTTACAGTAAGGAAAGGTGCTCCTGGGGATGTAAGCATCTTGCTAGGGTTGGGTCACAAGGCACTGCCAGGATGGAATTTGGACGTGGTGGGGTTTGGATCCACCTTGTAAAGGATGGGTCCACTCCCCCACACAGTTCCCCACCTGACCTTGGTCCCCAGGATCACCCCTTTCTCTCAGTTCCCAGATATGTGAGAAGTGTGACTATGAACATTCTAAAAGAGACCTTAGATATTGGATAACAAAGTCTCTGTCTGGCTGACTTTCATTTCCTTCTCATCTGTTTTGAGACAGTGGAACGTTCCACACTGCTGGGACCCTGGATGCCCCCTGCTCGGATCCAGCATCTGTGTGTTCCATCTCATTTCACAAGCATCCTGACACAGAGCCTGCAGTGTGCAGATCCCCCTGGGGCTCAGGAGGAGAGGCGGCCGGCTGTGGGAGGATGGGAAGAGGAAGATTGACCATCAAGGGAATTAATCATACCCAGACTGAGTGAAGGGGCTGCAGGGGCTGCTGCCTGCGGACTGGCTCAAAGGCTACCGCCTCACTTGTGTGACACCAGATGCTGTTCTCAATCCTACTGTTAGTGCGCTGCAGGAATGAGTGAGCAGTCAGCTTAGAACTTGAGTTTAGAGTTTCTTTTGCCATCATCCTGGGAGGAATTGAATCTGCTATCTCCTCTAGCTGGTTGGCCCCATCTGGTTGCATCTGCTCACAACCTACCTAGACACTGCAATTTCCTATGATCTCCCAAAGAGCACAGTGTCGAACCAGAGGGTCCTTTAAATCCCCAGACATACCAGGCTTATGGCACCAAACACCCCCTAACTGTGTTCTGCCTGAATACCTCTATCTCCAAGGAGACACCCTCTCTTCAAACACTGAGTCCCAGCTGAGATCCATGGAGCAGATTTGAAGCTATCTCATTTTGCAAATTCCTATGAAGGGTGGGAGAATATGATACCCCCAAATATGCCCTTTTGGCCTAGAATTATTTTGAGCTAAAGGCACTTGAAAAATAGCAGGTGCAAGAAAGATGCTCTGAACCCCTTTTCTCCCTGAAAGCAGGACATAAAACTCCTAAGTGGAAGATACACTGTCTGTATCAAGAGGAAAGAAAAGTTCTTATCCCCAGAGATGGGAGTTGAGGATGAGAGAGAAATCTGTACAGATTTGTCAGAATGTCTCCCGCCATCCTTGAGTCTCCCCCTCTGTTCCGATTTCTTTTCTGCAATCATCCTCTTTATTCAACCTGGTTTATGGGCACTAAGTTTTATCCTCTTCCTTGGGTCTTCATTTTCCTGTGGGGGCTCCCCTGTAAATGTGAACATCTGTATGCTTTTCTCTTGTTCATCTGCCTTATATCAATTTAAGTCCTAGGTCCAGCAGAGACCAGAGAGGGAGGAGGGCAATTTTCGCTGATCTTCTACCTTCCTTGGTCTTCTGGGGCATTCACTCCCACTTCCCCCATGTCCACTCCTTACACAGCCTCGGTTCTTCAACTGATTCAACTCTGTTTGAAGAGTAAGGCAACTTGAACTTGGCCTGTATCACTCATAGCTGAACACCTAATAGGTATTTTTAAAAATATGTTACTCAAGTCTCATAATCTTGGGAGAAAAAAAAAATGATGCCGAAAGCTCAACTTCTCTATGCTGCTGCTGCTAAGTCGCTTCAGTTGTGTCCGACTCTGTGTGACTCCAGAGACAGCAGCCCACCAGGCTTCCCCGTCCCTGGGATTCTCCAGGCAAGAACACTGGAGTGGGTTGCCATTTCCTTCTCCAATGCATGAAAGTGAAAAGTGAAAGTGAAGTCACTCAGTTGTTCCCGACTCTTAGCGACCCCATGGACTGCAGCCTACCAGGCTCCTCTGTCCATGGATTTTCCAGGCAAGAGTACTGGAGTGGGGTGCCATTGCCTTCTCTGTAACTTCTCTATATTCAGGTGTCAAATCAAATGTCACAGACAGAGTTTCCAGTGAAGTAGAAAAGGGTAGCTTTATCACTTTGCCAGGCAGACAAGGGGGGCCATAGTGGACTCAGGCACTCAAAACCGTGTGTCCCCACTTGGGAAAGATAGTAAGTTTTATATTAACTGTCCAAAGAGGGCATGATCAACTTGTGGACACTCTTCTGATGGTTTGTGGTGAGATAAACAGGGGGCTCCATGTTGTCAGCTTTCAGGTCCCACTGGCCTGGGGTCTACATGCTTGTGGGCAGTATTCCATTGTTAATTGTTAATTTCTCCCAACTGAAGGGGATTTCAGTATCTGTAAAATAGCTCAAAGATACTGTTGTGTGTATCCATTGATGGGGAAACACAATCTTGTGCCAAGGCTGCTCTTAACTGCTTCTCCCTGGTCTCGCATCCCCTCCCTTCCCTAATTAACAAGTGTTTGAGTCTGCCCATTGGAACTCAGGGAAGGTCATGGAGGCTGAATGAAGGCTGTTCCCTATAGTCAAAGAAATGGGGGACACAAAGGCCTTATGCCCAGGAGCCCCAGAGGGCCCTGCACGCCTCCAAAAATACCCCAAAATGCTAATAATCCCCCGGTTTCTTGATTATTGTCCTAGGATGCTGCGCTGAGGAGGGGAGCATGAGGCTACATCGTTGGTCCATCTGGGAAAGAATTTTGCTGTAAACTTGGTGAAAGGCTACTTCCATGGTCTGTGTGGCACCAGCAGATAAGGGAGACTATTAGCAAAGAGCCCTGGCCTCCTCTGATTCTTACTGTTTGGAGAGATGGTAGCACTCGGAGCGGATGGCTGATGACTGGTGAGGGCCACAGATTCTAAGGAGGTAAAAACAGCTCAGTTCTAAAGCCCTCTCTTCTTCCTTCTCCTTCACCTAGCCCTGCTTGATCTCAGCACAAATCCATCCTTCATTGCCTGGACGAGAGATCTTATTAAACACATAATGAGTCAGCAGAGGTTACCTTGAGCAGAGATCAGAGACCACTGGCTGTATATCTTCATTTTAAAACTGCAGCCCCGGATGCCAGCTGTATCAAGAATGTGATTTTCTCCCCAGGACCCATAGGGAGAAAAGATGCTGATGATGTTCCAAATGTTGCTGGTGCTCTGGCCCCAGGAGACAGCCCGCAAGGAAGGGCCATTTGCTTTATTGCAGGGAGCTGGGGATGGGGCAGCTTTCCGAAGTGGGAACAGCTGTGTCTCCCACCAGATGTGAACTGTCATATTGGTTCCCCCACCCCACTTCGTTCCAGGGACCTCAGGCTATAATTAATTTCTGAATATGGCAATAAATCACAGCTTTGGAAATTACAGAAGACTTTCCTCTCTTTTCCAAATGGCTCTGCTGCTTTCCTTCCTGTTTCTCCCCTTTCACCGTGTTCTTCTAACCACCTAAAATGTGTGCAGACATCTCAGGAATCAACGCCGAGAACAAATCCGTGTTTTAGTCTATAGCATTTGGAGTCGGAAAATAAAAATAAAACCCAAAATAGCATCCATCAGCCAATCTGGGTCATCTCAGTTTGTGTTGGATCTGACGTTTCCCTCAACGCTAAGATGCAGAGTCAGGAATGACTCTCCACTGCAAAGTCAAAGGCTTCACTCCAAGCAAAAGCTGTTTATTTCCATTTTTAAGAGGCACACTTTGCATATAAAAGCATCCATCGCCCAATCTCTGCTCACTGTCGTCTCTTGCAAACGGGCCTCTGTAATTGATGAGGAATAATAATAATAAAAAGAGTGGGAGAGGCTATGCATAAAACCCTCTGTGTGGAAGGGAAAGATGAAAACAGAGAACAGCCTCTGGGCTAATCCGTGCGCTTTCAAAACTGCTATTTCTTTTGTTTTCTCCCCCATGTCCCCTCAGCGCACCCAGATTTAAATCTCTCGCCTCTGCAGCTTCAAGCAGGGGAACAAATATGCTTGGTTCTCTTAATGAGAAAGCCCCAGCTGAGGAGCAAGGCAAAGGGAAACAGAAAATTCCAGATTAAACCTGAGATGACAGTTGAGCAAGAAGCTGGAGCAACTCTTGACTTGTCACCAACTCCTCTTCAAACCTTACCTTCATCTAAAAAGTCTGGGGTGCTAGAGGCAACAGGTAGCAAGTCAGGTAGGGGGACACCCTCTGAGGGAAGTTTCATTTGACACCAAGGTTGGAATCTTGGCTGCCTCTCATTGAAGAGCTGTGTGATTTGGGCAAGTGGTTTTAGCTCCATGGGCCTCAGTTTCCTCATCTATAAAATGGGCCTGAAAAAGAGCATCTCTCCTTAAAAATATTTTTGAGTGTGAGGATGAAAATAAATGACCCAGGTCAAGCATTCAGGGTCTGTGCTTTTATTATTTTAAGAAAAATGGTACAGATGAACCTATTTGGAGGGCAGGAATAGAGGTGCAGATGTAGAGAACAGGTTTGTGGACACAGGGCGGGGATTGCGGGAGAAGGAGAGGAGGGTGAATTGAGAGAGTAGCATTGACAAATATACACGATGTGTAAAATAGATAACTAGTGGGAAGCTGCACAGGGAGCACAGGGAGCTCAGCTCGGTGCTATGTGCCGACCTAGAGGGCTGGGTGGGAGGGAGGCTCAAGAGGGAGGGGATATATATATGGCTCAGTGGTAAATAATCCATCTGCCAATTCAGGAGACTTGCAGGAGGCACAGGTTTGATCCCTGAGTTGGGAAGATCCTCTGGAGAAAGAAATGGCAACCCACTCCAGTATTCTTACCTGAAAAATCCCACTGGCAGAGGAGACTGGCAGGCTGCAGTCTATGGGGTTGCAAAGAGTTGAGCATGACAGAGCAAATGGGCAATAAGCACATGGCTGATCACATTGTTGTACAACAGAAACTAACACAACATTGTAAAGCCATTATAGTCCAATTAAAAAAATTAAAATACTATCAGCCCAATACTACTGACTCATTGGTAAAGACCTTGATACTGGGAAAAATTGAGGGCAGGAGGAGAAGGGGACAACAGAGGATAAGATTGTTAGATGGCATCACTGACTTGATGGACATGAGTTTGAGCAAGCTCCAGAATGATGGACAGGGAAGCCTGGCGTGCTGCAGTCCATGTGCTCACAAAGAGTGTGACACAACTGAGTGACTGGACTCAACTGAACTGAACCAGCCCTATGGGGTTGTAGGCTCCAAAACATTACCCTGGTAGATCTGGTCCCTCCTGGCCCTCCAGGGAACCATGAACTTTGGTCAAGTTGGCAAAGCCACCTGAAATAACAGTATGACAAAGGAGGACAAGGCAGGATGCTCATACACTGTCAATTCTGGAAGTGTGTATTATGGAAATTTGGATGAATATCGAGGGAAGCTTTCTAGAAGAGGCAGGTGCCTGATTTGGTCTAATTCAGGAAAGTGTTTTCTAGCTCTACTTAAACTGCGTTCCTGTGTTGATTTCTAAGCAGTACTTGGACAAGCCGGGCCTCTCCTGGGGCGCTTCAGGAAACTCTCTCTTAAAACTATGAAACTGCTCAAGAAGTTAGTGGGGATAAAAATATCTGGAGACACTCCCAGGTGTGTGCTAAGTCACTGACAGCCCTTGGAAAGTTGCTGGTTTGCTGTCCTTGCCTCCAGAAAATGATTGATGATTGCATGCCAGGAACTTACTCTTTTGAGTATGGGTAGTTCTGGAAGGTTATGGGTCTTAGTGGAAAGGCTGTAAACTGAGACATGTGGGTATGCATTCTGCATCCCATCTTTGCCAAGGACCAGCTGTGGACCCTCGAGCACGAGGCTCCCCATGTGCTGTTGGGGACCCACCTGCTCACTCAGAGGAGTAGTTGAGAATTGAGATGGAGGATGCTTGAGAATCTGGCCCTCAATGGGATGGCTGTCACTTTGCTTCCTTCCCTGACATTTGTTACAACACTCTCCCAGGTGTCCAACCCTCCAGGGCAAGAGAGAGCTCTGGTGTTAACTCTCAATTACTGACATGATAAAATGCAGTTAGTTTTCCTCTTGCTATGAATTCATCTCATGATTACAGGGCTGTTTAAAACAATGTGTGTATAATGAATGAACCTTCCATTAGTGTGCATCTCTGCTTAGGTGTAAATATTTGAAACACAGCTGCGTGAAATGGAAATTAAATGACATCATTTTGGGTGAATTTGATGCTGGAAACTGGGGGATATGCTTCATCCACATCCAGCAGGTTTTATTGGGGACCTACTGTGTGCCAGACCACTTTCCCAGGGGCTAGAGATGCAGGGACAGATATAACTGACAGCTCCTTGGCAGCATGGCATGGATGATGCACGTATGTGAAGCCTGGTTCTTGGCAGGTGTGCTATCTTTGCTAATGGACAGGGTGGCACCTTGCCTCTCCCCCCAGCCTCACATTACCCTCTCCTAGTTGGCTTCCATCCCCAGCTGCACCATCCAGGCAATTTTGGTTGAAGCCACCAGTTATCTTCAAATCTTAAATCCAAGGTATGTGTCTCAGACTTCATCACACCCCACCTTTCTGCATTCATCACATTAAACTATCATCATCTCCTCAAACTGACAACCCCTCTGGGCTCTGGGCTGCCATACCCTGCAGGTGTGTGTGCGTTGACTCAGGCCCAGATGACCATCTCTTCTCATTGCCCCCAGCCCCCTGGCTCTCTCACCCACACTCGCGGCTTTGCCAAAACTGCACACGGGCATTTCTGAAAGCTGCATCTCTAGCTCCCGTGACTTCTTTGAGCACCAAGACCACATGGCTGATGTCTCCTTGACCAAGAACCTCCAATACACCACCGAGTCAAAAAGTGAAGAGCCCTTACTTATTCAAGAGGACAAATCACCATGAACCTAGGAAGTAAACCAGAAATCTAGGAATCCTGGGACTTTTCTGGTGGTCCAGAGGCTAAGACTCCATGCTCCCAGTGCAGGGGACCCGAGTTCAATCCCTGGTTGGGAAACTAGAGCCCACATGTGGCAATTAAGAGTTTGCATTCCACAACTAAAGATCCTGTATGCCCCAAAGAAGGTGGAAGATGCCAGGTGCTGTGACTAACACCCAGTGCAGCCAAATAAATAACGTGTTAAAAGAAAAAAAGAAATCTAGGAACCCCTCGCCCAACTCTCTCTCCTCACCTCCCCATCTAATCCATCACTGAATCACCCCAATTTTATCTCCAGACATCCTGCTGTTCATACAGCTTCCTCTGTCACCAGTGCCTGTACCCAAAAGCCACTGACCTTGTGGCAGGGGCCCTTCTCTGAAGTTTTTCACCCACTCTTCCCTTTCAACTCTCGTTATTCTTTCTTTTTAAGACAAATTACAAAGGGGGCAACTAGATACCCAAGAAACAGATTTTGGCCAGGGTCTTAGAGGGCCTGTCCCTCCTTCATTCCTTCCCCAATCATACTCTTGCTCCTTTGCAACAACAATTCTCTTGCTTTTATCTATTGCCTTGCCACCCACATACAGAGCCCTATACCACAGAACATAGATTCCACCGGCTACTGATCATACATAAAAAGAATTAGACCTCATGGGTTTTCTGTGACTTGCTTCTGTAGCTTATCATTTCTTGGTGAGTGTTTTTGGCTGTAACATTCATTTCCATTTCAAGTACTCCTTGATTCACTTCTCTGCCACACAGCTGATAGACATCCAGGGTGGTGTCAGTTTGCTGCTCTGAAAATTCCTTTTGCGGGTCCCCTGTATAAAATGTATAGCCCCCAAGAGGAAATGGGAACCCCTGCAACTCCTCATCTTTCTCATCACCTCCCGTTGTCAGGTCTTTAAGCTTTTACCCTTCTGAGGTCTGCAGTGTATCTTATTGTGGTTTTACTTTGCATTTTCCCAATCAGTAATGAGGTTCAGGGTCACAATGAATGATAGTCACTCAGTCGTGTCTGACCCTTTGCAACACCATGGACTGTAGCCTGCCAGGCTTCTCTATCCAGGGGATTTCCCAGGCAAGATTACTGTAGTGGTTAGCCATTTCCTTCTGCAGGGGATCTTCCCAGCTCAGGGACTGAACCCAAATCTCCCGCATTGCAAGCAGATTCTTTACCATCTAAGCCACCAGGGAAGCTCCTGGTAATCGGGTTGGTGGATTTTTATTTACTTTTATTGACCAACTGCATTTCATCATTTTTGGCATGCCTATATAATGCCTGTGAGGCTTTTGGTGCTTTTAATACTGTAGATGCTTTTAATTTTGTGCATATTAAGATGTTATAGCATCCTAAAAAAAAGTCAAGAGAACAATAACAAAAGAATCTTTCTAGCTGGGAAGAGATTGCCCCTTCTTGAGCCAGCAGATTCACAGAGAGAGCAAAGGACCCAGCAGGGAGCAGGCCTTTGATATGCAAAGTGACTAACCCAGAGCCAGACCTTCTTTCTCCTGCCCAACATCCCAGGAGGCAATATTCCTGCTGAACTGTAGTGCTTTAATCAAAGGAATATTGCTAGGCACCAGGTAACTAGAGACCACCCCTATAGCCCAAAGCTAGCCAGAATTATTCAGATGTAGCCAGTCCTAAGCTATTCATCCTATTCTGCCTTTTTTGCAGAAACCCCAATAAAGACCTTACCTAAATTCTCCCTGGGACTTCTCTGGTGGATCAGGTGGTAAAGAATCTGCCTGTAATGCAAGAGGAGGCCAGGCTCCATCCGTGGGTCAGGAAGATCCCCTGGAGAAGGGAATGGCAACTCACTTCAGCATTCTTGCCTGGAGAATCCCATGGACAGAGGAACCTGGCAGGCTACAGTTCATGAGACCACAAAGAGTCAGACACAACTGAGCCACCAACACTTTTTACTTTCAAAAAGCTCCCCACTCCCACTCTGCTCCTGCCTTCTGCCTCCTGACCACTTTGGTGCTTCCGCATGTGGCCCCACGTGGCATGCTAGCTCCTGCGTCTAGGACTCCTAAGTGTAATAAACTTTGTTTTTTTTTCTGGGTCTCTCCTCTGCCTCCTCTTGTGGCATATCCAACTGACTATCCCATAAAAGAAAACAGAACAGTGGCTGTGGATGAAGCTTGATGGGCTGTCCATCTTCTCCAGGTTGATTCCTACAACCTCTCACTATCATCCCATCACCTACAATTTGGCACGTGCCATCTACTTTTTCAAGGATTAAATCATGTGCTGCTGTAGCTGCTGATTTTTAACAACCCCTGAAAGGAGTTTAGAGTGGAGATCAGAAAAGAGGCCCTGTGTGCTGGGGACGTGGGCGAGTGGAGGTGGGACTGACAGAACAGGTCTTCAGACAAATATATTTAAGAGCTGATTTTATGAGCCCAATTCTTGTATCTCCTCATATCAAAAAAGCACCAAAGTCCTTCATGGTGACATATGCTCCTTGTGGCTAGCAGAAACCTTCTGGAAAAAATATGTGCTTGATTGCATGGACTCTCCCTTCACCAAAATCACATGTATACTGACCTTCTCACCTGCCTCTTTGGAGCAGTTTCTCAGAGCTATCTGGGGTGTTATCTCCCTGGCTGCAGCCCTCATTTCGCTTCCAATGAAACATGCGTCTCTCACGTTGTGTAGTTTTTTTAAGTTATCATCATCCCATAAAAGAATACAGAACAGAGGCTGTGGATGGGTCCTGATGGATCATCCATATTCTCTCAATCATCTGGACAAGGACTCTTCCATCAGGTCCAACTCTTTGGGACCCTCTGAACCGTAGCCCACCAGACTCCTCTGTCCATGGGATTCTCCAGGCAAGAATAATGGAGTGGGTTGCCATTTCCTCCTCCAGGGGATCTCCCTAGCCCAGAGATCCAACTGGCATCTCTTGCATCTCCTGTATTGGCAGTCAGATTCTTTACCACTGAGCCACCTGAGAAGCCCCTTATCTGGACACTAGTTCTCTGTTGATGAAACAACAACAAAAACAAAACAAACAAATGAAAAAACCTCCAGATATATTATTTCTGATACCTAATTTTAATATTATCAAATTTATACATCCTGTATTTCATAGTTAGTGCTGTTGACAACATGTTTTTAAAAAAGTGATCCTTTTTCACCATTTGTGATAATTCTTGGTAAGGCAAATTATCCCTCCTTGTTCTTCAATAGCTTCATCTGTTTCATCCTTCCCTGCTGTTGTTGTTGGCTTTAATGTGTTGCTTTTTTTATGCCTATGTCAATACAACACTATCTTACTCATTTTAAGATTGTTGTGGTAGATTGTGGGAGTAGCAGTCCCCAGTAGATCAGTCCACTGTTCACTTGTCTGTTTTCATCTCACGCCGTGGCTTGCTCTGGGCAACGGCTCATCAGCAAATGGGACAGAGAGACTAGATAAGTGCTCCTTCACTGGGGCTTAACCCAGTCATCAAAGATGACCATGGCATGAAGGACCACAAGGAAGGAATGGTTGGGCCATGCCAGGCACTGCAGCTGACCCTTAGGTAAGCACCTCCAAATGCAGCCAATGAGATGAGGCAAGCCTAGCAGCACTGGTGGGTCATTTCACAGAGCGGGAAAAGGTTTCTCTTGTTTTGGGGTGTGTGGTTGTCAGCAGTAGATAAGTGATACAGTGGCCTTGCTGTTCTTGGGTCCCTGTGCTTCTGTCTGGACCACAGCCTCCTCTCCAGGTGCAGCCCTACCGTCCTGGTGTGAACAACTGACATCTCTGCCAGAACCTCTCACTGCTGCCTCGGTGTCTACCTTGCCTCATCCAATCTATTGAAATTCAAAGCATAGAAAAATACATAGAAAACTGTCACAAACTCCTTTGTATTCAGCATATTTTTAGAATGTCATTTGCTGTTTCAATTCAAATTGTTTTGAACATAAAAGCAATAAAGTCCCTTTGATTCCCCTTGAATCCATTTTCAGAATCATCCCCACCTTTCCTCTCCACAGGAAGTATTCCAGTAGGAACCATGATCCAACTCTTTGTAGTGATTAAGACTCTCCCCTTGACCAAACAGTGGGCAGCCTCTTTAAGCCTTGTCCTCCACCTGGCCTCATCCTTGGGCCCTATCTTCAGTCTGCTAAGTGCAGTGGTAATAAGAATCCTGATGAGTCAATTAGGTGAGAATGCTCCCACCTTTGGTAGCTGATTACCTTAGTCTGCCTTTAGCAGAAATCCTGTTAAATCACTCTAGCAAGAACCCCTCCACCCTAATGTTTTTGTTCTTCATAATTTTCCATCCACTCACACCTACACCCGCATCTTAGCTATAAATCCCCACTTATCTCTTATATTTGGGGTTTAGTCCAACCTTTCTCCTATATTGCAATAGTCTTCAGTAAAATCTTCCTTACCACTGTAACAAGTCTCAGAATGAATGTTTCTTTAACAAATAACATCCTTTTAGTCAAAGCTTTTATATGCCTACTATGCACACGCTCCAAAATCACTGCAGATGGTGACTGCAGCCATGAAATTAAAAGACACTTACTCTTTGGAAGAAAAGTTATGACCAACCTAGATAGCATATTCAAAAGCAGAGACATTACTTTGCCAACAAAGATCTGTCTAGTCAAGGCTATGGTTTGTCCAGTAGTCACGTATGGATGTGACAGTTGGACTGTGAAGAAAGCTGAGCGCCGAAGAATTGATGCTTTTGAACTGTGGTGTTGGAGAAGACTCTTGAGAGTCCCTTGGACTGCAAGGAGATCCAACCAGTCCATTCTGAAGGACATCAGCCCTGGGATTTCTTTGAAAGGAATGATGCTAAAGCTGAAACTCCAGTACTTTGGCCACCTCATGTGAAGAGTTGACTCATTGGAAAAGACTCTGATGCTGGGAGGGATTGGGGGCAGGAGGAGAAGGGGATGACAGAGGATGAGATGGCTGGATGGCATCACTGACTCGTTGGACGTGAGTCTCAGTGAGCTCCGGGAGTTGGTGATGGACAGGGAGGCCTGGCATGCTGTGATTCATGGGGTCGCAAAGAGTCGGACATGACTGAGGGACTGAACTGAACTGAACTGAACTGATGCACACATACATACACATGTATAATGTTACAAGATGAAACATTTTTAGCATTATTTTGTATAACATTTTTATAAGGTTGACAATTCTGTATATGTCAGTCTATTAATATTATGCTTCTGAAAATTCAACTTCATTTTTTGAGTTGATTCAAGCAAAACACAGTCATCTTCCCAAGGACTGGGCAGTACTCCATCATAAGACTACACTATAATGTATTTACATACTTCTCAGTTGGTGACATTAGGTTTTTTCACATTTTCCCCTCTAATTGACCTCATCACAAAAGAGATCTTTGCATACATCACCTGCTGCATGCAAGTAAGTGTTTCTTGTTGTTCAGTTGCACAGTTGTGTCTGACTCTTTGCAACCCCATGGACTGAAGCATGCTAGGCTTCTCTGTCCTTCACCATCTCCCAGAGCTTGCTGAAACTCATGTCCACTGAGTCAGTGATGCCATCCAACCATCTCATCCTCTGTCATCCCCTTCTCCTCTTGCCTTCAATATTTTCCAGCATCAGGGTTTTTTCCCAATGAGTAGGCTCTTAGCAGCAGATGGCCAAAGTGTTGGAGCTTCCGCCTCAGCATCAGTTCCTACAATGAATTTTCAGGATTGATTTCCTTTAGGATTGACTGGTTTGATCTCCTTTCAGTCCAAGGGACTCTCAAGAGTCTTCTCCAACATGATTCAAAAACATCAGTTCTTCGGTGCTCAGCCTTTTTGATGGTCCAGCTCTCACATCCATACGTGACTGCTGGAAAAAACCATAGCTTTGACTAGACAGATCTTTGTCAGCAAAGTGATGTCTCTACTTTTTAATATGCTGTTTAGGTGTTCTGTCATACCTTTTCTTCCAAAGAGCAAGCGTCTTTTAATTCCATGGCTGCAGTCACCATCCACAGTGATTTTGGAGCCCAAGAAAATAAAGTCTCTCACTGTTTCCATTGTTTCCCCATCTTTTTGCCATGAAGTGATGAAACTGGATGCCATGATCTTAGTTTTTTGAATGTTGAGTTTTAAGCTAGCTTTTCCACTCTCCTCTTTACTTTCAACAAGAAGCTGTTTGGTTCCTCTTCACTTTCTGCCATAAGAGTGGTATTATCTATAAATCTGAGGTTATTGATATTTCTCCTGGCAATCTTGATTCCAGCTTGTGCTTCATCCAGCTTGGCATTTGTCATGATGTACTCTGCATATAAGTTAGATAAGCAGGGTGACAATACACAGCCTTGACATACTCTTTTCCCAATTTTGAACCAGTCTGTTGTTCCATGTCCAGTTCTAACTGTTGCTTCTTGACCTGCATGCACATTTCTCAGGAGGTAGGTAAAGTGGTCTGGTATTCCCATCTTTTGAAGAATTTCCCACAGTTGTGATCCACACATTCAAAGTCTTCAGCATAGTTAATGAAGTAGAAGTAGATGAAGTTTTGAAATCCTCTTGCTTTTTCAATGATTCAGTGGATGTTGACGATTTCATCTCTGTTTGTCTGCTTTTTCTAAATCCAGCTTGAACATCTAGAAGGTCTCAGTTCATGTACTGTTGAAGCCTGGCTTAGAGAATTTTGAGCATTACTTTGCTAGCATGTGAAATGAGTGCAATTGTGTGGTAGTTTGAATATTCTTTGGCATTGCCTTTCTTTGGGGTTGGAATAAAAACTGATGTTTTCCAGTCCTGTGGCCACTGCTGAGTTTTCCAAATTTGCTGGCATATTGAGTGCAACACTTTCACAGCATCATCTTTTAGGATTTGAAATAGCTCAGCTGGAAGAGTTTCTAGTGTAGGATATAAGGAAAAAACAGCATTTCTGGTCTTGGGGTTACATACCTCAGTCAATCCTAAGGATATTACAGAAATATATTATTATTATATTTATTGAAAGGACCAATGATGAAGCTGAAGCTCCAATGTTTTGGCCACCAGATGTGAAGAACTGATTCACTGGAAAAGACCCTGATGCTGGGAAAGATGGAAGACAAAAGGAGAAGGGAGGTGGCAGAGGATGAGATGGTTAGATAGCATTATTAACTCAATGAACATGAATTTGAACAATATCCAGGAGCTAGTGGAGGACAGAGGAGCCTGGAGTCCATGGGGTCACAAACAGTCAGACATGACTTAGCAATTGAACAACAGATCTCAGCTTTCCTAGGCAATGCCCTGTGCTCTCTCAGAGGGTAATCACTATGTCGCATCCCACCACTACAGCTGAGAGTTCTTGTCTCTCAACATCATTGCCAACACTTGATATTTTATGTATTTTATTTTAGTTTACATGTTTTATTTTATAAAAATAACTTCCTTTTGAGGTTATTTAAGGAAGAACCAATGAATATAAAAATCTCTTGGTCTTTATATGACTGAAACACATGTGTGAATATTCTTATTCAGCTTTCACGCTTGAATCACAATTATTCCAACATTGAAATCTAGATTGATTATGATTTCCTCTTTGTCTTTTGAAAATCTTTTACCTTTCCAAGATTTTGTGGCATTTATGTGCTCTCATTCTAATTGCTATTCATTTATACATAATTTTCTTTTCTTTCTGGAAATTTTTAAAATTCCCTCTCCTGTTTTTTAGCCTCCTGAAATTTCATTACACTTTCTAGATTTGGATTTGTTTTTATGTCTTACCCCTACAACACCTAAACTTTTTTCATGATCTCTTTTTAAGCTTCTTTTAGAGTGTCAATCTTCATTGTCAATCTTTATTATCTCTTTGTTAGCAATCTCATCTCTTCCCTTTTTTCCCCTTCTCTTCTGTGCAATATTTATCCATTTATAACAACATTTATCCATTTTATAACATTTTAGCTGATTTCATTAATGTTCTCTTCAGCTCTATCTAGTTTCTTGAATTCATTCATCGAGTAGATTTTTTCCCCCATAGCTTTGTTTTTTAGACTTTCTCTTTGGTTAATTTCAGAACTACCTTTCTAGGTTTCTCACTGTCTGATTTTGCCAGCAGCTGCTAGTTATTCCTCTTCATGTCTTATGCTCTCCAAAAAAATTCCTAGAGCAAATAGATGAGTTCATTAAAGTGGCAAGATACAAAGTAAACATGTAGATGTTAATTGTATTTTTATATATTAGCAATGTGTTATACATGGACACCAACATTTAAAATACAATGCAATTTATAGTTACTTAAAATTAAATATTTAGTTGTAACTCTAACAAACCACATAGAATTTGTTTACTTAAAACTATGAAATGCTGATGAAAGAAATCAAATATCTAAATAAATGGAGAGAGATACTGTGTTCACTAACTGGAAGATTAAAAACAGTAATATTTCCATCCTTCCTTAATTGATACACAAGTTTAGCATAATTCACATAAAAATCTAGCAAGAAAAGACAGCCTTCAGAATGGGAGAAAATAATAGCAAATGAAGCAACCGACAAACAACTAATCTCAAAAATATACAAGCAACTCCTACAGCTCAACTCCAGAAAAATAAATGACCCAATCAAAAAAATGGGCCAAAGATCTAAATAGACATTTCTCCAAAGAAGACATACAGATGGCTAACAAACACATGAAAAGATGCTCAACATCACTCACTATCAGAGAAATGCAAATCAAAACCACTATGAGGTACCATTTCACACCAGTCAGAATGGCTGCAATCCAAAAGTCTACAAATAATAAATGCTGGAGAGGGTGTGGAGAAAAGGGAACCCTCTTACACTGTTGGTGGGAATGCAAACTAGTACAGCCACTATGGAGAACAGTGTGGAGATTCCTTAAAAAACTGGAAATAGAACTACCTTATGATCCAGCAATCCCACTGCTGGGCATACACACTGAGGAAACCAGAAGGGAAAGAGACACGTGTACCCCAATGTTCATCGCAACACTGTTTATAATAGCCAGGACATGGAAGCAACCTAGATGTCCATCAGCAGATGAATGGATAAGAAAGCTATGGTACATATACACAATGGAGTATTACTCAGCCATTAAAAAGAATACATTTGAATCAGTTCTAATGAGGTGAATGAAACTGGAGCCTATTATACAGAGTGAAGTAAGCCAGAAGGAAAAACACCAATACAGTATACTAACGCATATATATGGAATTTAGAAAGATGGTAACGATAACCCTGTATACGAGACAGCAAAAGAGACACTGACGTATAGAACAGTCTTATGGACTCTGTGGGAGAGGGAGAGGGTGGGAAGATTTGGGAGAATGGCATTGAAACATGTAAAATATCATGTATGAAACGAGATGCCGGTCCAGGTTCAATGCACAGTTTTTAAAAAATAAAAAAATAAAATGAGACTTGTAAATGAAAAAAAAAAATCTAGCAAGATATTTTTGTAGATATAGAAAAATTATTTTAAAGTTTATACCCAAAGATAAAGGAGCTTTTGTTGTTCAGTCATTAAGTCATGTCCAACTCTGCGTGACTTCATGGACTGCAGCACACTGGGCTATTTTATCCTCCACTATCTCCTGGAGTTTGTTCAAATTCATGTCCATTGAGTAGGTGATGCTATGTAACCATCTTATCCTTTGCCATCTCCTTCACATTTTGCCTTCAATCTTTCCCATCATCAGGATCTTTTCCAATGAATTGGTTTTTCAAATCAGGTGGCCAAAGTATTGGAGCTTCAGCTTCAGCATCAGTCCTTCCAGTGAATGTTCAGGGTTGATTTCTTTTAGAATTGACTGGTTTAGTCTCCTTGCAGTAAAAGTGACTCTCAAGAGCCTTCTCCAGCACCACAATCTGAAAACATCACTTCTTCCTTGCCTTCCAATCCCAAAGAAGGGCAATGCCAAAGAATGTTCATTTGCACTCATTTCAAATGCCAGGAAGGTTATGTTCAAAATCCTACAAGCTAGGCTTCAGCAGTACATGAACCAAGAACTTCCAGATGTACAAGCTGGATTTAGAAAAGGCAAAGGAGCCAGAAATCTAATTGCTCACATTGACTGGATCATGGAAGAGGCAAGAGAATTCCAGAAAAACATCTAATTCTGTTTCATTGACTATGCTAAAGCCTTCGATTGCATGGATCACAACAAACTGTGGGAAATTATTAAATAGGTAGGAATACCAGACAAAGGAAATATAATAGTTAACATAATGTTGAAAATGAATAATAAAAAGGAAAGATTGTCTATTCAATGTCAAGACTTATTATATAGCTATAGTTATCTAGAGTAGGTGGTATTGTCAAGGTAGACACATAGAGCAATGGAACAGAACAGAAAACTGGAAGTACGTCCAGAAAAATATTCCAAATTGACTTTTGAAAAGGGTGCAAAAGTGATTCAATGAAGGAAAGACAAACTCTTCATCAAATGGCATTTTCAAGCATTGAATTGCATCTCCCCAGTAAAGGTTTGTGGCAATCTTCAAACTCAGCACCTCTGACTGTGACCTTATCTGGGGAAAAGGTCTGTATATAAGTAATCCAACTAAAATTAGGTTACTAGGGTGATTTCTAATTCAATATGACTGGTGTTATTATAGTAAGGGACATCTGAACACAGAGACAGCCAGACACAGAGAGACAAGGAAGTCAAGAAACAGAGAGAGGCCATTTCTCTGAAGATAAAGGCAGAGGTCAGGATGATGCTTTTATAATCTAAGGAACATAAGATCACCAGCAACCCCCAGAGTCTGGGAGAGAAGCCTGGATAAGAGTCTCTCTCCTTGACTCAGAAGGTGCCAACCTGGCTGCAACCTTACTCTTGGACTTCTGACTTCCAGAGCTGTGAGAGAACAAATGTCCACCGTTTAAGTCACCCAGGGTGGGGTGCTTTGTTAACAACAGACCCCTCACCTCCCAGAAACTAATACAGTAGTGGAACAAGTAGACATCCACAGTAGAAAAAAAAAAACAAAGCTTAACCCAAGTTTCACACCTTATACAAAATTAACTCAAAATGGATCATGGAATCAAATGTAAAACTATAAACCTTTTAGAGAAAAGCACAGGGAAACACTTCAGTGTCTAGGACAGCCAGAGAGTTCTTAGATTTGACACCAAAAGCATGATCCATAAAAGGAAAATTGGATAAATTAGACTTAATCAAAATTAAAATCTTATGCTCTGTGAAATTCCCTGTTAAGAGGATGAAAAGGCAAGTTACAAACTGGTAGAAAATATTTGCAAACCACATATTTGACAAAGAACTAGTATCTAAAATACACAAAGTATTCTCCAAAGTCAATAGTGCTTGGGAAAAAAAAAAGCAATTCAATTAGAAAATGGGCACATGCCATGAAGAAAGATTTCACCAAGGAAGTTACACAGATGTCAAATTACCACATGAGAAGATGTTCAACATCATTAGCCATGAAAGGAATGCAAATTAAAATCTCAAGTTGATAACACTACACACCTTTCAGAATGGCTAAAAGAAAAAAGAAAAAAAAATCCACAACTCCAAATGCTGGCGAGGATGCAGAGAAACTTGATCACTCACATTGTTAGTGAAAACTGAAAATGGGACACTCACTCTGAAAAAGCTTAGAATTTTCTTTACAAGCTAAACATGTAAATAGCATAAAATCTAGCAACTGCACTCTTGGGCATTTATCCCAAAGAAATAAAGACTATGTTCACATAAAAACATGGGCAGAAGTGTCTATTGCAGCTTTAATCCCCTAATAACCCCCAAACTGGAAGCAATCCAATGTCCAATCTCCTTCAATAGGTAAACGGCACAAAATCTGTAGTACAACCACATCAGGTAATACTACAAGCAGCGGAAATGAACAGACTATTGACACACTCAGCTGCCTGCCTGAATCTCCAATGAATTATGCTGAGTGAAGGAAGCCAGTCCCAAAGGTTACATATTTTATGGTTCCATGTATGTAATATTCTTGAAATGTCTGTGGTTGCCAGGGGTTGAGAAGGAGTTGGAGATCTGAGGGAGGTGGATGTGGTCATAAAAGGGCAACAGTGTTAATGTCCCTGTGGAGGTGGAATGTTCTGTATTTTATCAACATCAATATTCTGGTTGTGACACTGTCTGGTAACTTTGCAGGATGTTACCATTGTGGAAAACATGGGGTGTCTGTGTATTTGTTCTTACATTCACAGGTCAATTATAATTATGTCAAGATGAAAAGTTTAATTTTAAAAATGAGGATATTTATGACTCTCCATTGTGTAAAACCCTGTGTGAGCTTCCTACTTGCCTGGGCAAACATACTTGGCTATTATCATGACTCAAGATTCCTGTGATCTTGTCTCTACCCACCTTCACCCTCTCTCAGAATTTCTGGTTGCTGTCCATGCTCTAACCACACTGCCCTTCCTCTCCCTCCATCCTCAAATGTGCCGTGTCTTTCTTGCCTCAGAGTTTGCAATGCCCTCCCCTCTTCCTGAGAGCTTATGATGTGTTACACAGTGGATTATTCACTTTAGAGTGACAATTTTTGAACAGTGAGCATCCAGGAGCACCTGCAATGTACCAGGTCCTGTTCCATGAAAACAGGAAACAGCAGTGAGCAACATAGCTGAAATGCTTGTCACCACATAGCCCATCTTCTGAGTTGTCCATTGGTGTCTCTGAGGAGGGCAGAAGATGCAGGACAGCGCAGGATAAATATATTCCATGCAATATTGGAGATATACTAAAAGTTATTTGTTATTTATCTGAAATTCAAATTCAACTGGGTGTTCTGTACTTTATCTGGCAACTCTAAAAGGTAAGACCTTCTGAGAAACGTCATGAAATGTGTCTTTAACCCAACTGTTCAGGGGCTGAATGGAAGCATTCATCCATCTCTTCCTGTCCCCATTAGTGAAGATTGCCTTGTGGTATGTTAAGTCCTCCATACGTCTAGCTGTCTACAAGGTGCAAAATAATTATACCAAAAAAGTGTTTATTTCTTGTTCTATAACGAAAGTCTCTCATGCTCATCTGCACCTAGCAAGTCCATGGTCAGTACGTGTTCAGTGAACCAATAAATGAATCATTGAGACCTACACCTGCTCTCTATCCTTTCTAGGGATCTGTGTGCTTCAAACGTCTCTTAGATCCTATAACAGGCCCTCTTGGCTTCACTTTTCTTCCAGCTGCTGCAATGGGGACGAGTTTTGCCTTGTCTTGGCTGGCTTTATGAAAGTGCCAGCACCTTGACTGAGGCCCATGGCACACTTGCACTGCCATCCCCAAGGTTCTCTGATGCCCAGTGGGTGTGGGAACCCTGTGTAAACCTGATGCATTCTCTCACTTCAACAATCAGAAGTGTGGAAGAGATACCATGCAATATGGAACACTTGTCTGATGAGGACAGACACCCCTCCACTCAGCCCCTGACTAGGTGGTTCTAAGACCCAACTCATCAGTTCAGCTCAGTCACTCAGTTGTGTCTGACTCTTTGCAACCCCATTGACTGCAGCACAGCAGGCTTCCCTGTTCATCACCAACTCCTGGGGCCTACTCAAACTCATGTCCATTGAGTTGGTGATGCCATCCAACCATCTCATCCTCTGTTGATTCTTAGAAGATCCTATTTGTTGGGGTTGTCAAATAAAGTACAGCATACCTGGGTAAATTTGAATTTCAGTCAAAGAAATGGTGGAAGTGTAGCCTAAATATTGCATGGGATATACTTATGCTAAGAGATGTATCTGTCGTTCATTTGAAATTCAAACTTAGCTGGGCAGCCTGATTTTTTATTTGCTGAATTTCATAACTAGCATGTGTTTTGTGTTGGTTCTTCCTCCTTTCCTGGTCCTCTCTCCCTCTACCTGGAACCACAAATAAATTACTCCCACTGAAGATGGTCAATACCAAAATAAGATTGATTATATTCTTTGCAGACAAAGATGGAGAAGCTCTATACAGTCAGCAAAAATAAGACTGGGAGCTGACTGTAGCTCAGATCATGAACTCCTTATTGCAAAATTCAGACTTAAATTGAAGAAAGTAGGGAAAACCACTAGACCATTCAGGTATGACCTAAATCAAATCCCTTATAATTATAGAGTGGAAGTGACAAATAGATTCAAGGCATTATATCTGATAGACAGAGTGCCTGAAGAACTATGGATAGAGGTTCATGACATTGTATAGGAGGCAGTGATCAAGACTATCCCCAAGAAAAAGAAATGCAAAAAGGCAAAATGGTTGACTGAGGAGGCCTTATAAATAGCTGAGAAAAGAAGAGAAGCTAAAGGCAAAGGAGAAAAGAAAATATATACCCATTTGAATGTACAGTTCCAAAGAATAGCAAGGAGAAATAAGAAAGCCTTCCTCCATGATCAGTGCAAATAGAGGTAAACAATAGAATGGGGAAGACTACAGATCACTTCAAGAAAATTAGAGATACCAAGGGAACATTTCATGTAAAGATGGACACACTAAAGGACAGAAATGGTATGAATTTAACAGAAGCAGAAGATATTAAGAAGAGGTGGCAAGAATACACAGAAGAACTGTACAAAAAAAAAAAAAAATCTTCATGACCCAGATAACCATGATGGTGTGATCACCCACCTAGAACCATACATCCTGGATGTGAACTCAAGTGGGCCTTAGCAAACATCACTATGAACAAAGCTAGTGGAGGTGATGGAATTCCAGTTGAGCTATTTCAAATCCTAAAAGATAATGCTATTAAAGTGTTGCACTCAATATGCCAGCAAATTTGGAAAACTCAGCAGTGGCTACAGGACTGGAAAAGGCCAGTTTTCATTCCAATTCCAAAGAAAGACAATGCCAAAGAATGTTCAAACTAGTGCACAATTGCACTCATCTCACACTCTAGTAAAGCAGTGCTCAAAATTTTCCAAGCCAGGCTTCAATAGTACGTGAACCGTAAACTTCCAGATGTTCAAGACAGATTTAGAAAAGGCAGAGGAACCAGAGATCATATTGCCAACATCCATTAGATTATTAAAATAAAACAAGAGAGTTTCAAAAAAACATCTGCTTTGTTGACTATGCCAAATCCTTTGACTGTGTGGATTACAACAAACTGGAAAATTCTTCAAGAGATAGGAATAACAGCCCACCTTACCTGCCTTCTGAGAAATCTGTATGCAGGACAAGAAGCGACAATGAGAACTGGAAATGGAACAACAGACTGGCTCCAAATAGGAAAAGGAGTACTTCAAGGCTGTATATTGTCACCCTGCTTATCTAACTTATATGCAGAGTACATCATGAGAAATGCTGGACTGGATGAAGCACAAGCTGGAATCAAGATTGCTTGGAGAAATATCAATAACTTCAGATACTCAGATGACACTACCCGTATGGCAGAAAGAAAAGAAGAACTAAAGAGCCTCTTGATGAAAGTGAAAGAGGAGAGTGAAAAAGTTGGCTTAAAACTCAACATTCAGAAAACTAAGATCACAGTATCTGGTCCCATCACTTCATGGCAAATAAATGGGGAAATAATGGAAACAGTGAGACTTTATTTTCTTGGGCTCCAAAATCACTGCAGATGGTGACTGCAGCCATGAAATTAAAAGATGCTTGCACCTTTTAAAAAAGGTGCAAAAAATTTAGAAAAGCTATGACCAAACTGACCAGCATATTAAAAAGCAGAGAGATTACTTTGCCAACAAAGGTCCATCTAGTCAAAGCTATGGTTTTTCCAGTAGTCGTGTATGGATGTGAGAGCTGGACCATAAAGATAGCTGAGTACTGAAGAACTGATGCTTTTGAACTGTGGTGTTGGAAAAGACTCTTGGGAGTCCCTTGGAGTGCAAGGAGATCAAACCAGTCCATTCTAAAGGAAATAAGTCCTGAATATTCATTGGAAGGACTGATGCTGAAGCTGAAACTCCAATACTTTGGCTACCTGATGCGAAGAGCTGACTCATTGGAGAAGACCCTGATGCTGGGAAAGATTGAAGGCAGGAGGAGAAGGGAATGACAGAGAATGAGATGCTTGGATGGCATCTCGGGCTCGATGGAGATGAGTTTGAGCAAGCTTTGGCAGTTGGTGAAGGACAGGAAAGTCTGGTGTGCTGCAGTCCATGGGGTCACAAAGAGTTGGGCACGACTGAGAGACTGAATTGAACTGAACTAAAGCCTTTGTCTCAGGCTAAGACATTCTTTTTGTGTTTTCAAAGAAAGAATTTTTTTTTTTAAGTCAGCCAATCTAAAAATGAAGAAAACACTCTTTAATGATCTGGGTCACCATGGTCTAAGTTAAGGGAATGCTGCCCACCCCCAGTCCCCCCTGAGCTCCCCAAATTTCCTTCTGAATCTTTATATATATATATACTTTTTGAAGTCTGAGGGATATTAACTAAGAAGACTAGTACTTAAGTATAAGCCTTTAAAAAGTCATTTGACCTGGTTAAGTCACCTGTGCCCTACTTTGGCAAAATGTTTTTGAAGTCTTCAGCTCAATAGTAACAAATCTTCCCTTCAAAAAAAAAAAAAAAAGCCCCATGAAGAAGGAGAGGGTAGAAAAGCATTATCCCCCTGGTGGGCTAGTTTCAGCTTCAACAACTTCCTTTATTAGTGATAGACTAGCCTGTGCTTACATAATACAGCAATTACTCAAAGGGCTTCATTCAGAGACAAATTCAGCTACAGACAATCTCCCAGGTGAGAGGCTAGTCTTCAAACATCTGCTTTCAGATAAGTGATCTGCAAAGCCTGTGTGTGTGTGTGTGTGTGTGTGTGTGTGTGTGTGTGTGTATGCGAAATCGAGTTTGCTGCAGGGGAGGGGGAACAGTAGTTATCAGGAGCGATTTCCTGAATTACAAGGTAAGTCAAGGACAGAGGAGTCAGATGTCTTAATAAGAAGCAGGATGGTTGAGGATGGTCAGTCTTTCCTGTGTGTGTATTTTTGTTACTGTCTATGTTAGTGCAATAAAGAAATAGAAAGCTTCTGTTAGACTCAGAGATAAAGCCTTTTCTACTCATCATCTTGGGTGAGAATGTTTTGTTTTTGACAGATTCATGATGTTGTACCCATTCTGCTGAAGTGCCAGGTGGGACTCACAAAATCATTTCCGTTTAATGGAAAGCCAGTTTTGAAGGGCTTCAGAATAAGGGGGCATCATCACCCACCCATGTAACAGGGACTGGTTCATATCCCAACCCTGCTAAATGTGGTCTATACTCCAAAGGCTTCCATGCATCACCGTGTAGACACAGGAAATAGGGAGGGGGGCAGGCTAGCTGCATGAGTCTCCAGGTGGTGACGAGGATGCACTCCCAGCCCTGAGACCCCTCCAAGCCCCTGGATCAGGCTCTCCCAGGGTGGTCCATGACTCAGCATCTAGATCAGCTCTTCGGAAGGACAGGGTGTGCTGCATAGTTTGCTAATCACCCACTTAAAGGCTAGAGACCTCCTCCTCATTTCTGTCTTTCCTCCCTTTGGAGTCACAGTGGCTAAAATGTCTTCTGTCCACATCTACCTTTATACCTGTTTCTCTTGGCTTCCAGTCTTTGTATGAAGAGGATGGAAACTATTTCAGGTGGCTGACTGCCCTCACAGTTCCATCCTCAAAGACCCTCTACGTCAGCCAAAGCCTCCTCAGTTCTATTAGAGACAAGACTGCTCCTGATTGGGTCCCTTCTGTTTTTGGTCCCTCTGTCTGCGGCTTTCTTGGGTCACCCACCAAGCCTGCCCACCAACCCAGTGCCTGGGGATGAAGCCCATCAGCAAGGTCTCAGTTCTGTGTCTATCTAAAGCCTTGCTATCACTGCAGCTGTTACTTTTTATAGCTTCTTTGCCCAAGTCTTTGGGTACCACTGAGAGAAGAGTCACCAGGTGTGCCTCTAACTAGCAAAATTAGGAATCATTCAGTGCTTTGATGGAGCCAATTAGCTTCCCAGTATGAGCGTCAAGATTTTTTTCTAATTAAGGCAGGAATGTTTCTCAGTCTATAATAATCTCATTTAAAGTGTGTCTAAAACACCTAACGTGCCTTTGTTTAGGAACATCATTCCTAGGCATTCTTTAACTGTGTGAAAAGAGGTGGATCACTGGGATGCTCACTGGTTGTTCTAGAGACATGTCTGCAACATTGATGTGGGGCTGTGGCTTTGTAAGAAAAATGATCTGTTCAAGTTGAGTCTGCATATTTGTACCCTAAAGTCCTGCTCATTCATAGAATGAGACTTGCACCTTTAATGTCAAAGGAACAAAGACATCCTTTGGACAAGTATAGTAGGTCTCTTTTTCTCAGACCTCTACCTCCCACACACTATGGAGGGATAGATTCAAATTTGACAAATTGCAAAATCTAGGCTGAAGGGTCTCCCAAAGCCCAGAAAATGGAAGATCAGTGACTAAATATATTCTTGAATCCCATTTCAGCAGAGCTCCGTGCAATCCAAGACTCTATGGACTGTAGGAGCCAACAGAGTGAGAACTTGGGTATGTTGTGACCGCTGCTGATCATCTCCAGCACCTGGGACAGCAGCCAGTGCTTGCTTGTTGGGGGCTGAATCATGTTGCTGTTTATAATAGATAACCAACAAGGACCTACTGTAGAGCACAGGGAGCTCTGCTCAATGTTATGTGTCAGCCTGGATGGGAAGGGATTTTGGGGGAAAATGGATGCATGTATATGTATGCCTGTATATACCCACTTCAGTATTCTTGGGCTTCCCCTGTGGCTCAGCTGGTAAAGAACCCACCTGCAATGCAGGAGACCTGGGTTCGATCCCTGAGTTGGGAAGATCCTCTGCAGAAGGCTACCCAATACAGTATTCTGGCCTAGAGAATTCCATGGACTGTATAACCCATGGTGTTGCAAAGAGTCAGACATGACTGAGTGACTTTCACTCACATATACATATACATATATATGAAGCTACCTGGAGCTTCCTTGGTAGCTCAGATGGTAAAGAATCTGCCTGTAGTGTGGGAGACCTGGGCTCAATCCCTGGGTAGGGAAGATCCCCTGGAGGAGGAAATGGCAAACCACTCCAGTATTTTTGCCCAGAGAATCCATAGACAGAGGAGCCTGGTAGGTTGTAGTGCACAGGGTTGCAAAGAGTTGGACATGATTGAGCAACTAACACACACACAAATATGTATGCCTGAGTCCCTCTGCTGTTCACCTAAAACTACCACAACATTGTTAATCACCTAAAACTACCCCAATACAAAATAAAGAGTTTAAATAAAAAAGACTTATTTGAATGAAATTTTGATCTTTCCAGCAAAACACAAGACTAGTTCTTGTACTGTATGAGTTACCTCTTCACAAAACCCTGTGACACATGTTTCTGATTTCTTACATGTTGTTCTTTAGTTGCTAAGTTGTGTCTGACTCTTGTGACCCCCTGTCCTTCACTATCTCTTGGCCTTTGCTCAAACTTATGTCCATTGAGTCAATGATGCCATCCAACCATCTCATCCTCTGTTGCCTCCTTCTCCTTCTGCTTTCAATCTTTCCCAACATCAGGGTCTTTTCCAATGAGTTGGCATTTCACATCAGCTGGCCAAAGTATTGGAGCTTAGCTTCAGCATCAGTCCTTCCAGTGAATATGCAGGGTTGATTTCCTTTAGAATTGACTGGTTTGATATCCTTGCAGTCCAAGGGACTCTCAAGAGTCTTCTCCAGCACCACAGTTTGAAAGCATCAATTCTTCAGCATTTGGCCTTCTTTACGGTCCAACTCTTACATCTATAACTACTGCAAAAAAACGTAGCTTTGACTATATGGACCTTTGTCCGCAAAGTGATATCTCTGCTTTTTAATATGCTGTCTAGGTTTGCCATCACTTTTCTTTGAAGGAGCAAGGACTTCTTACATAGAGCTTTCTAGCTCTAGAAAGCTAGAGCCCTTTGGAAGAGATGTAGCTTATCCTGTATGCAATAACCATTTTCAGTCTTTAAAACAATCTAATCTAACTCCTTATTTTTGTTCCCATCAATTCCATAGTTGTGAGAACACTCTTTATGCAAGCTACAAAACCCAGGAAAGTCATCTTCCTTCTGGTAAGGGGTATCCTCTCCCCATCGTGAACCCTCTTACATAGTGGAACAATTGTATATTTAGAGACATTTCACATCTGCCTCTTTCCTGACCAAACTATCATTTTAAACAAGTTCTGTGGGCAAGTGGGGAGAGGAGCTGGCCTGACTTACTCATTTCCTGCCCACGTTTACTGAGGGAGGCAGGTGCTGATGAATGGTCAGCAGGAAGTAAACCAAAGGACCGGGGTTTGGCTCCCTGGTGTGAAGTCTCAGGTCGTTCAAGGTGTTGGAAGCAATTCTTTAGAAGATGATGCCATTGTCCATGCAGGGCTCATGTCTCACTTTTCTTTGCATCTCGGGGTCAAGGACTTTTTTGTTTTAGCAAATGTTGGTTGAATGAATGAGAAGGCTCCTCAGATGGTGTGTAATTAGAAAAGTCACCGTCATCTCTCCTGTTGTCTATAAATATTCCATCAGTGAGAAAAGACGTAGCCCCAGGGAACAACAAAATGAGCTGGCATGGAAACCAAGCAGCACTTTTCGGAATTCAGTAGAGAGAAGCCAGAAGCCACTTGCTCGGGCAGTCAACAGGGATACCTGAGAGCTTATGCCCTTTGCAACTTGGAAAACAAAACAGCAAACCTTGGAGATTACAATAAGAATCCCTCTGCAAATAACCACTGAGAACACTAACGGGAGGGGAGTTTTGGCTCCTGGTCTTGGACAGGAGGAGCAGGATGGGGAAAAGAAAGAGAGAGCAAAACCCTCTTAGATCAGGAGGGTGTGTAGCCCAGAGGGCTGTCATTTATAAGGAAACATTATCTCCTGATCCATATGTTCTGTTTTCTATTTAGAGCTAATTTGCTGCAGTGTGTACCATGCAGCCCTGAGGGATGGGCTGCCTTTTGGGCACCTGCCAGTCAGCCCCTCACCGCCCAGTTTACTGAATTCAGATCCACTGGCACGGATCTGAAGCAGCACAGTTGGGGCTGGTGGAAGTTCTCTGCAGTCTCCCGAGTTGCAGGCTACACCATACACCACTATCAAGTGCTCTCTCCATGCCACAGGGCCGCCTGGCTCCAGAGTCCCTTCTGAAGAAAGGCCACAGGTCCCACTTGGAGGTCATATCTTGACCTCTCTATTTCTCTCTTGTGTTAGTTTTCTATTCCAACATAACACATGACTACAAAGATAGAAGCTTTCTCCAAAACCCAAGTGTTGTCTTGCAGTGTCCATGGGTGGGGAGTCCAGGCACAGCTTGACTGCATTCTCTGCTGGGGGAGACACAAAGTCTTAATGGAGGTGTCAGCTTGGGCTGTGGTCCCATCTGAAGCTCAACTAGGGAAGGACCCATAAGCTCATGGTTGTTGCAGCTCCTTGAAGTTCATGTGACTAAGGGCTCTTTTTCTTGCTGGTTGTCAGCACCTCACCAGATGCGTGTATGCTCAGTCGCTCAGTCGTGTCTGACTCTGCAAACCCATGCACTGTAACCTACCAGGCTCTTCTGTCTGTGGGATTTCCCAGGTAAGAATACTGGAGTAGATTGCCATTTCCTCGTCCTGGGGATCTTCCTGACTGAGGGATCAAACCCACATATCCTGTACTGACAGGCAGATTCTTTATCACTGAGCCATTAGGGAAGCCCTCTCACCAAGTGGCTATCTCCAAATAGTAGCTCACTGGTGGTTTGTGTCTTCAAAGCCAGCATGTGGGAGTGTTCTCAAGACAGTGTTACAATGTAACAATTGTAAAAATTGTGGTAATGTAATCGCATGTCTCATCACCTTTGCATATTCTATTGGGTGGAGACAGGCCATAGATTCCACTTACATTCATTGGGGGTGTGGGTATCCCTCACAGACGTGATCATGAAAGGTGGATCATGAAATCCACCTTAGAATTTTCTTGCCGTCTGTCTAAATCCCATTCTTTGATTTTTTAAACCTTTTTTGGGATGTGAACCATTTTTAAGTCTTTATTGAATTTGTTATAATATTGCTTCAGTCTTTTCATGATTTGTTTTCTTTTTGTTTATTTGTTTGGCCCCAAGTACATGAGATCTCTCCCCAACCAGGAATCAAATCCACACCCTCTGCATTGAAAGGTGAAGTCTGAACCACTAGACTGCCAGGGAAGTCCCCATCCCTTGATTTTAAATTCTCCCAAAACCCCCACATTTAAACTCCAAAATTTCAGACTTGGATATTAGATGCCTGTTCCATATCTTCTTTAGCAATATAAAAGCAAGATTGAATTTAACACATTCATGACACAGTCCTGATTACTAAACCCTCAAAAACTGGTCCTCCTATGAATTCCCTCATCTCCGTTGATGGCAGCGCCATCTTTCTGGATTTTCAGGCAAAAACTAACTTTCATTCTTCTCCCTTACACCCCACAGTCCATCTGTTGGCAATCCCTGATGTATCTACCTTGAAATTGTGTCCAGACTCTGAACACATCTCATCCTCTGCCCTGTTGCTGTGCCAGGCCCTAATCAGTATCCCTAGGTTTCACCTAGACCAAGAACCTCCCAATTGGATTGTGTTTCTGTGTTTGACTGTCTTGTAAGTAGTTTAGTCAGAGCGATTCTTCTAAGGGATTATCCTCTACTCACCACCCCAATGGTTTGCATCTCAATTAGAGTTAAGCCCAAAGCTCCTACTATGATCCACAAGGCCCCAGATGATGGGCTCCTGGCTATGTCTGTGAATTTAATCAACACAACCTTTCCATTGTTTACTCCTCTCAAATCTCATTCACCTTCTGCTGTTCCTCAGACACATAAAGCATCCTTTAGCCTCAGGGCTTTGCACTGGCTCTCCCTCCACTGCAAAGTGTGTTTTTCACGTATTCCAAGAAATTCCCCAAGATAGTCCACATATCTCCTTTCTTCCTCAAACCTCTGCTCATCCCTGACATTCTGAGCAGCACCTCCCTGACTCTATCAGACACAGGAGCCACTCCCACGCCAGCCTGGTACCTCCTACCCCTCTTTCTCTTCTCAGTGATTCTCCATAGAAATGATGGAATACATGTTTATGCATTAATTTGTTGTCTGCTTCCCGCATTAGCATGTAAGTTCCACGTCTCTTTGAGCTCTCTCTTCAGTAGGCATAGCTCCCTCCCTACTCAATAAATGCTGATTGTATGAAAGAATGAATGAATGAATGGGTCCTCACTGTCACTAACTTTGCCATTGTGCCTTGGGACACAGGGAAATCCTTTTACCTACCCTCTCTGTGTGTATGGGGTCTCCACCTCAATTATTTCTGCCTTCAATGAGCCCTCATTTAGGCCTTTCCAAGACTGGGGTCCATGCTGTCTCTTTGAATTAACAGAGCTTTTCCTTTGGCTCTTGTTTTCCCCTCTACTTGTTTGGAAAGTTTCAGAGCACACAGCAACGTCAGGCCATTATGCTGGTATGACTAATATTTCATCCTGGCAAAGGCGTAATTTGCAGGAAGTGATGCTCCCTCCCCACGTTAGCCTCTAAGCAAAACAACAAAATGACAATGGTGAAGCCTGTGACAATGGTTATGGAGATGAGGAAGAGCCTGCCATGAAACAGAGCCTTTCTGTAGATGCAAATTCCTGCTCCATTGCCTGCCAGCCATCTGACCTTGGCCGAGCTGCCTGCCCTCTCCAAATCTCATTGTCTTCATACACAAAACAGGAGAATCACACCACCCCTGCCAGACTATTATGAGCAGAACATAATTTAATGGATTCTTAAATGTCTACCACCGTGCCCAGCATGTAGTAGGAACTCAACAAATAGCTAAAATTAGCCTTCGTAGGAGGCTGACAAAGGCTTCCACGTTGCAACATGGTACAAAGGAACGGAGTAACAACCACCCTTTTCCTTTTAAGAGCATTTTCGCTTTTAAAATCACTTTGGGCCACCGGGGCAACTCGTTAGTTGTAGTCTACTCTGTCACCAGGGAGCCAAGCATTGAGGTAATCTGATGGCCATCTTGGAATCTCAGAGAGTTTTCTCTGGAACATTCCGCCTCAACCAGGAGAGGGTACACTGTGCTGTTGCCTTTCAGGTGCTCGGTTGTGTCCAGCTCTTTGAGACTCCATGGACTGCACCGGGCCAGGCGTCCCTGTCCATCACCAACTCCTGGAGCTTGCTCAAAGTCATGTCCATTGAGTCAGTGATGCTATCCAACCTTCTAGTCCTCTGTCACCCCCTTCTTCTCCTGCCTTCAGTCTTTCCAATCATCAGGTCTTTTCCAATGAGTCAGCTCTTCACATTAGGTGGCCAAAGTATTAGAGCTTCAGCTTCAGCATCGGTCCTTCCAGTGAGTATTCAGGGTATGCTTTGTTAGGGTGTATTCAAGTTGGACTTTCAATTTAACTTATTTATTTTTCCAATGTGGACCATTTTCTAAAAATGAATTTGTTACAATATTACTTTTGTTTTATGTTTTGGTTTTTTGACTGTGAACCATATGGGATCTAGCTCCTGGAGCAGGGGTTGAACTTGTACCCCCTGCATTGAAAGGTGAATCTCCAACCACTGGACCACCAGGAAAGTCCCTCAAGTTGGACTTTTTATTTCTTCTAAATATTTACTGCGCTTTGAATAGCATGATTGAATTTAAGAACAAAGACAGGGAGTGAAGGGATTTTTTTCAACAAATCCTTTTTGCCTCAGCAAACTTAGCAGAGACATTTCTGAATCCTGACAACTCTCAAAATCTTAATTTGGGAGGCAAGCTTTCCAGCAAGGTTGATGTGGCCTCTTGTAGAAACAGTCAGAACGAGAAAAATCAGATACAAAACCTCCCTTTCCATCAACTCCCTCCTGTCCCCAACTCAAGGTCCCTGACAACCATTGTTCTAATTTATGAAAATATCACTTCCTGACAGAAAGAAGACTTTCAAAAGATTCAAGGAATTCATGATCTTCACTGGACCTTATATAACAACATTTTAATATTTGTTACCTCTACTATAGCAGCTTAAAGGGGTTAAACTCTATCAAAACTGTGTGAGGATTCAAAACTCTAAGCACAAGATGCCAGTGGGAGAATGTTGCTTCCTATAGAACCCAGAGTAGTTTATAGCTTTGTGGAGCTGAGGCACTGGGGTCCCCCTCTTTCTTAACCCAGAAGGATGCTTCGTTGTAACCACCCACTCCATTTTTCTTCATTTTCTCAAACCTGGCATAGGTCCACCTTAAATTAATGTTAAACAGCTTTATTAAGGCAAATTGACTTCAATTTCAAGGCTCTCCAGGAGCTGGCATGCATTAGTAGGCTCCAGTGGTTTCCAATAGGTTCCAAAAGCATTTTTTGTTGTTTTAAACTTTGGGGAACATTGAGGCTAGGGATATTAATACACAGGATGATTAAGCTACTGTTTCCTTTGTCAGTGGTTTAATTGTTCACAGTAGGACTGCTGCTAACAGGTGTGTTTCAAGTCCCATCTCTTCCCTCACCACACTTTGCTGCTAGCTCATTCTGAGATGTAAAAATCATATCAGCACAGAACTTCTTGTTCTGCTCAAGAAGAAAGGAGTCTGTACTGCAGCAGGACGGTGGACCCCACAGCGTTCTAACAACTGCACATCCTCATTTTCTCTCCATGAACAGACGCAGGCCAAATTCTCTTTCCTTATTGAGTGATTAAGCCACACACAGGATGGCAGGATTGCAGAGGACCAGTGAGCAAGAATTTCAGGATCTCATGCTGCATTAGGAACAAAGCATCAAATCCAGCAGAGAGGCCTCATGGTCTAATCGAAGTCACTTTCCCAATCAGCTCAGAGTCCTGCTGGCCAACCACCATGCTGCATTAAGAGTTCATCAGTCTAGCTAGATGTCTTCAGTGAAAAGGGTGTGTGTGTGCATGAGTGTATGTGTGTGTGTGTGAATGTGTGTGTTTACATGGATGAATGGATGTATGTGAGTATGTGTAACTGTGCCTAGGTGGATAAATGGATGATGGATGGGTGGATGGATAGATGGTTCTATGTGTGTGTATGTGTCTTGATGACTAGATGGATGGATGAATATGTTAGTGTGTGTGTGTGTATCTATATACATGGAAGATGTATCTATGTAGATGGAAGACGGACTATATCTGTATAGACGGAAGATGGAAGATGGAAGGGTGAATGTGAGTGTGTGTATGTATATATGTGTACAAGAATGGATGAATGGATGGGTGAACATGATGGACATGTGTATGTGTGTGTCCATGTGTGTCTGTCTATCTGTCTGGGTGAATGGATGGATATGTGCACATGTGTTTGTGTCTAGATGGATGGACGGGCGGGTGTGTGTGTGTGTGTCTGTTGTGCGCATATAGAGGGGTGGATAGAGAGTTGCACATGTGTGCATGTGTGCTCAGTTGTATCCAAGTCTTTGTGACTCCATGGACTGTAGCCTCTCAGGCTTCTCTGTCCATGGGATTCTCCAGGCAAGAATACTGAAGTGGGTTGTCATTTCCTCCTCCAGGGGGTCTCACTGACCCAGGGATGAAATCTGTCTCCTGCATCTCCTACATTGGCAGGTGGATTCTTTACCGCTGAGCCACCTGGGAAGCCGAGATAGACAATCAAATACACACGAATGAATATGTATGTACCCCAAACACACACTAGCTTTCAACTTTATTAAAAAACCCATCACGTATGGGCCCCCACAACAAGATTTGCACACTAACAGTCCTCACAGAACTGAGAAAACTATCTGAGGACTGTGACACTCAAGGAAGCTACTGAGGTTGCCCCTTGCCTATGTACAGCCCCCTGGGTACCCGTTTCTAAGTAATACGCTTTCCAGAAGCTCACATCATGCTGGGGTCAACACAAGGCCCAACTTCCTTTCTTAATTAGCAAGTTGAATGTGTTCTGTGGTCATTCCCAAATTTCCCTAACTTGTTATCCTAATGAGATTTGGGCTATGAGATTATTGGAAGAGCTGGAAAAGCTTCAGAGGCACACCTCCCAACAGCAACAAGGGTTGCAGGTCTTCTGTCACTTGCTGCTGTGTCTTTGGCTGTAACCTGGTTCCCTCTGTATTCAGCCAACCAGTAGCTCAGGGTGATTGCTGGGCTCCAGCCACACATAAGCATCCCATCCACCTCACCCCCAAGGGACGGCACCACCATGAGGGCTCACACTTTCTCTGACAATGACCTGAGAGGGGAATCAACAAGCCTGGGCTGGCAGGGCTGGGGACTGCCCTCTGGCCAATCCCAGGGGCACTCCTGAAGGACACCCCCACTGAACTCTCTATCACACCTCAGGTAAGAGTCTAGAGGCATGGTCTGGATCAACTGTGGAACAGGTTCTTTCTGGAACCCAGCAAAATTGGAGGATCTACCATATACGCACTGGGTGAGCATCCTTAGAGCTCAGAGAAGTGTTACAAAACATGGTGAAGCAGCTTCTGGACCCAACATGCTTACAGTCCAAATGGAGGTGGAGGCACCATGTAACCACTCATGAAAACATTGCCTGAGGGTACAATCCTGAGGGTGCACTGTAACTTCAGTAAAGGAGGCAGAGGAGGCACAAAGAAGGCGGGGTCCTGCAGCAAGGGTTCATGGAGGATCTGGCATAAAGGAATTGGACACCTTTTGAGCAGGTGAACAGGTGATAGGAAGGCACTCAAGAGCAGGTGTAGGGAAGCCATCCCCACGACATCTTAGGGTAGCACCGAGGCTGTTTGCCTGAGCTCAGGGAACTGGAAAGGGAGGAGGAGGGAGAGGAAGAGGGAGAGGAGGGGAGAGGGAGGGAGAGGGAGAAGAGAGGGGGAGGAAGGGGAGGAGGGGATAGGTGGAGGCTGCAGAATGAATGGGAAATGAAGAAATAGAAAATGAGACTTTTCCATCAGCCTCATTTCAGACCTTTCTGCACATCAGCATGGCAGCACTGAAGATGGGAATCATTCACCATTCCTGGATGAGTCCAGCTTTCGCTCAAACATATTTCAGTCACCCTCACAGGTGAGCAGCAATAGACATAGGACTCTGAATTATTCTTTCATCATGCAAAGCTGCTTCCCTAAGGAGCCAAAGCTACACCCACAGATGCTTACAAGTGCCCTCTGTGTCTCCAAGGGCACAGCTTTGGGGGAAAAGACTTGGAAACAAATGAGCCCCAAGCAGACCACCCCCTGCTCCAGACCACTGGGCCCTCCTGCCAGCCTCCTGCCAGCCGTCCCCACCCTTGCCCACCATCAGTCCTCTCCCAACCCCTGTGTGTTTCTCTGCCCCTGCAGGTGTCTCTTTATAAGGAAACCAACCTGCTGACATTTCCCAGCTCACATTCACAGCTTCTGCTTCATCATGCATCCCCTCCTCAGGATCTGGGGGCCTGCAACTGTAGCTTTCCCACCCAGATTCCTCTCTCTCCTCCTTTCCCTGGCTGGCTTAGCAAGTTTTTGCACCTCTCCCCACCCATCATCCCTCCATCAACTTGGTTCACTGTCAACAACCCGGAAACTTCAGTCAGGAACTATAATCTGAACACACAGAGTGCAGAATGTTATCTTGCTCTCTGCTTTGAGGATGGATGACTGATGGAAGCCAAGGGCTGTTTCTTCCAGAATGCTCTGCACACAATCATAAAAATAGCCCAGCCCACTTTGAAACAGTATCAGCTCCCTTTCTTACAGATTTCAGGCACCACCTGGAAAGATGTGATGTTTCTCCTCAGAAAGCTGATAGGCATCTAGAACTGAGACCCATGATTGCCTGAGATGAAATCTGAGGGTGAGAAGGGGACAGGACCGGGCAGCAAGCTTTGGACAAGCTCCTCAAATGAGCCTTGCGCACCAGCTGTCAGATGTGGACTTTGGAAACAGCAACTCAGGGAAGTTCCCTGGATGTTCTGTCTTAATCCATCAGACAGTGGGTAGCTGGTGAAGGATTTGTACCATATAAATTAATTTCCATTTCCTTCTCCAGGGGATCTTCTCCAACCAGGGATCGAACCAGTGTCTCCTGTGTCTTGTGCATTGGCAGGCGGATTCTTTACCACTGAGCCACCTGAGAAACCCTATTTCTATTAAAAGGTTTGCTCAAAATCTCTAGTTAGGGGACTTCCCTGGTGGTTCAATGGCCAAGACTCTGCATTTCCAATACAAGGGTCCCAAGTTTGATCCTGGGTCAGGGAACTAGATCCCACATGCTGCAGCTAAAGATCTTGCAAGCCACAACAAAGATCAAAGATCCATCATGCCACAACTAAGACCCAGAAGAGACAAATACATAAATAAATAGATATTTTTTTAAAAAACCACTATTTGTGCTGTATTTTTAAAGACTCATACCACACTTAGAACTGCAATGATTTTACTTCTTGAGTCTCTTTTATTTCTCAGAGAAACACACTCATCTTACAATGAAAATACACTCAAAGGTACAAAGTTGTACAAATAGAGTCAACTGCATGCTAAGTTGCTTCAGTCATGTCCACCTCCGTGCCACCCCATGGACTGTAGCCCGCAAGGCTCCTCTGTCCATTGGATTCTCCAGGCAAGACTACTGGAGTGGGTTGTCATGCCCTCCTCCAGGGGGAATCTTTCCAACCCAGGGATTGGACCCCTGTCTCTTGGGTCTTCTGTATTGGCAGGTGGGTTCTTTACCTGGGAAAAGAAAAGTGTCACTTGGGAAGCCCACGAACAATGTCGATGTGGAGGTCAATTTCTCAGATGTTTCTTCCACCTGCAGAGACGAGTCTACTTATTTACAGAACAAGGAGCCCAAAGGAAGGGACCATCACCTGATCTGTCCCTGGTGTCATCTTTTCTCCTGTACTCCAGCCTTCTTGTCTCCCAGCAGTTAAGACTGACAATTACCATTTAAGAATTTAACTAGTTCAGTGACTCCCTTGGTACTTAGCAACCTTCTCCTTCCGACTTTAGGCTTCACTTTCTCAAGACAAATACTCTGAGTTTATAAAATGGATTCTCAGGGGCTAGATTTTAATCTACATACTTGTGCTTTAAATCAATAGCCTATACCCAATTTAAGCTCATTGCTTTATTAGCTGCCATGTAATATTGGTCTGCAGCCCAGTGTCAGAGCTGACAGCTGATGTTAAAGAATGCTCAGAGGTTTTAGCTTTCTTTTTATTTTTTTAAAAGTTCTACAGCTGTCTGTCATGTGACTGGAGAGCTAATAACTTTCAGCCGCAGTATCATCCTCTCTAAGTTCATTTCAATACCAAAAACCAAAATGCACTATTAAAACTCATTACCATTTCTATCTCTAATGGTGCAGATTCCATTTCCTATGATTTTATTCTCATCTAAAAGCAAATCGTATTTGCATAAGGAAAAGGAAAACTCAGATTTTTTCTTTCTTTTAATTAAGAAAAAATATACATAATGGATTCTAGGGGGGAAAAAAGTGCCACCCAAACACATCCGTTGAGCAAATCAAAATCCCCCAAACCTGATGTTATGGACTGAATTATGTCTCCACCAAAATCATATGTTGGAGCCTTAAATACCTGTACTTTCAAATGTAACCATATTTGGAGATCAGCTCTTTATAGAGATAATCAAGTTAAAATGAAGTCATTAGGGTGGGTTCCAATTCAGTGCGACTGGTGTCCTTATGAGGAGATCAGGACACAGACACTCACAGAAGGATGGCCACGTGAGGATACAGGGAGAAGAAGGCGATCTGCCCACCGAGGAGAGAGGCCTCGGGAGGAACCAGCCCTGCCGACACCTGGATCCTGGACTTCCAGCCTCCAAGACTCTAGACAACACATTTCTGTTGTCTAAGCCACTCTGTGTTACTTGGTTACAGCAGAGGTTACTGAAATATCTGAGATTTCCTGATTGTGATAGTAAGAGTGAAAAGTGAAGTGAAAGTGTTAGTCACACAATTGTGTCCAACTCTTTGAGACCCCCATGGGCTGTAGCCCTCCAGGCTTCTCTGTTCATGGGATTGAAGAATACTGGAGTGGGTTGCCATTCCCTTCTTCATGGGATCTTCCCAACCCAGGAATTGAACTAGGGTCTCATGCATTGCAGGCAGATTCTTCACTGTTTGAGCCACCAGGGAAGCCCAATGGCAGCAGTAGGTAACATTCATTTATGAGAGTTGGACTGTGAAGAAGGCTGAGCACCGAAGAATTGATGCTTTTGAACTGTGGTGTTGGAGAAGACTCTTGAGAGTCCCTTGGACTGCAAGGAGATCCAACCAGTCCATTCTGAAGGAGATCAGCCCTGGGATTTCTTTGGAAGGAATGATGCTAAAGCTGAAACTCCAGTACTTTGGCCACCTCATGCGAAGAGTTGACTCATTGGAAAAGACTCTGATGCTGGGAGGGATTGGGGGTAGGAGGAGAAGGGGATGACAGAGGATGAGATGGCTGGATGGCATCACTGACTCGATGGACGTGAGTCTGAGTGAACTCTGGGAGTCAGTGATGGACAGGGAGGCCTGGCGTGCTGCGATACATGGGGTCACAAAGAGTCGGACACGACTGAGCGACTGATCTGATCTGATCTGATCTGATCTGCCAGAAAATATCCTAAGTGTTTTCATGTGTCATCTCATTTAATCCTAACCCCATGAAGTAAGTGTCACTATTTTCCTCAGTCTTGCAGATGAGGAAACTCATCCCAGGGATGCTGAGTCATTGGCCATCCCATTACTGGACAGAACCAGGTGGCTGATCCAGAACCCTTAACCAGGAAGCACTAGCAGGTCACTCTGGAATCTTGAATCTTGCTGGATATGAAATAAAATCATGAAGCCAAGAGCCTGGTTCCATTAAAGCTCCATATCTGAGCACAGTGCTTTTGTTAATGACTAGCCACCCCAATACATACACACACACGCGCGTGCACGCATGCACACACACATTTCCTCCAGAACAGAGATGAGCTGATAGATAAGCTGGCAGAAGAGGGAGGGGCACCTTGCATTGCCATCAGCTGCCCCAGGGCTGGCCTGCCTATTTTTCAGAAAAGCAGGAGAGCAAGGGGCTTGGACAGAGAGGTAAGGACCCAAGAGGAGTCAGGGCCTCCAGGAACCTCAGAGATGTGGCAAGGAGCAGATCACAAGACCTCAGATCACAACCTCAGAGATGCTGGCAAGGGCAGGATGCCCAAGGCAGCAAAAGATAGACAGAAACCTGGAGAGGGGCAAGTTCCAACTTCCTTGAAACTGAGTTTGGGGAGCCCTGTTGTTGTTGTTCAGTCCCTAAGTCATGTCTGACTCTTTATGATCCCATGGAATGCAGCATGTCAGGCTCCTCTGTCCTTCAGTATCTCTCAGAGTGTGCTCAAATTCATGCCCATTGACTCAGTGATGCTATCTAACCATCTCATCCTCTGCCACCACCCCCTTCTTTTGCCCTCAATATTTCCCAGTATCAAAGTGTTTTCCAGTGAATCAGCTCTTCGCATCAGGTGGCCAAAATATTGGAGCTTCAGCTTCAGTATCAGTCATTCTAATGAATATTCAGAGTTGATTTCTTTTAGAATTGACTGGTTTTATCTTCTTGCTGCCCAAATGAATATTCCTAAGAAAATTAAGAAGATAGAACAATAGAGAAACCCATTCAAAAAACAGACCACTTCTATGATGGAGAGTCAGTTGTTCCATTTAACGGATGAAGCAACTAAGGAGTCAAGGTTGGACCATCTGCCCAAAGCCTGTGTCTGGGAAGCAGCAGATCTTGGAAGTGAGACTATGTGTCTCCTCCTAGAGTCCACAGACAACAGGTCTGCTGTCTCCTTAACCAGACAGGGGACAAGCACAGAACCTGGATGGGTAGGAGATAAGGAACCCTTGAGTTCTCTGTCATGGCAGGTCTGCACTCCTCTCCCCTCATCCAGAATAATAGTGTGCACCCTGGAACATGGCCCCCTGGCTGGTTAGCTCTCCAGTCTCCTGTGCCTTTAGAAGCAGCCATGTATAGTATGATACATCCTGATTCCAAGTTGTGCCTTCAAGGAAGCTACCGCTCCTTGCTTCTCTCCCTGCCACCAATTGAGGACCAGAGGATCACAGTGACATTGGATGGATGCCCGGTAACAGAAGAGAGGTTTGAGTCCTGCACTTTGTGGGAAGGAAATGTATGAATTCTTATTTTGGCCAGTATTATTTGGCATCTCTTGTTTACAGCAGTCAAGTCAAGATCCAAATGCATCTATAAAGACATCGGGGACACCCTCCATCACTTTTCCTTTTCCACTTTTGAAAGTTGTGAGGCTCTCCTGTGCACTTATAAAACAGCATGTCGCTTTCCAAAGCTAAAATGATTTGGAGCAGAAAATGCTTCCCCATTTTGTCTCTCCAGCCAGTTAACAAATCTGGCAGATGTCCCTGAATTACAGTAAAAATGCTGGATCTACAGAGTAAAACCATCTTGGCATCATTCCTCGGAAGGAATGCATGTGTCTCCTGGAAACCCAGGACTCAAAGGATTTCTCTGCAGGTTCTCCATCACATGTCAGCTTCACTCTTTCTGCCATAAACTGCCGTGATAAGGCTGTAAAAGGAGAAGGTAAGAGGCGTTTTCTGAGAGCAAACAAGGATGAAGAGAACTTGACTGGAAAGAGGGAATGGCTCCCCAAAGAGGCAAACTCAGGGAGCGGAATTGATGGAGACAATTGAAGATGCCAGGGGGCAAGATAATTGCAAAATGCATTGTGGTTCTGATAACAAACAATTTTTAGCAGGGAGGGTTCAGGAGTCCTGAGCGGCTTGGGGAAATCAAACTTAAGAAAACCAAAGCCTTGGAAACCATCATCATGATGAACCCTGGAGTCTGCCCTCCTCTGAAGTTCGAAAAGCGGCTGAAGGACAATCGGGCCCAGGCAGCCCCAGGCCATGACTCTTGGCTTTTAAGGCTGGACTGGACTTTTTCAGAACAAAAAGATGCTCAGCAAGGTCAAGGGACAGCACCTAGAATTAATACCACAGCCCAGGCAAAAGTAAGGAAGATGAAGTCACCCAATACCTGCCAGACAATGAAGCTCAGCAGAAGCATGGATTAAAATAGACTCAGGGAGCAATGTCCTGGAGACTCTTGCATGTGTTCACTGGGAGAAACATACAAAACCATATTGGGCTATAATATACAACTATATTGGGAATATATATATTCTTGCTGCTGCTGCTGCTGCTAAGTCGCTTCAGTCGTGTCCAACTCTGTGCGACCCCAGAGACGGCAGCCCACCAGGCTCCCCCGTCCCTGGGATTCTCCAGGCAAGAACACTGGAGTGGGTTGCCATTTCCTTCCCCAATGCAGGAAAGTGAAAAGGAAAGTGAAATCGCTCAGTCGTGTCCGACCCTCAGCGACCCCATGGACTGCAGCCTTCCAGGCTCCTCTATCCATGATATTTTCCAGGCAAGAGTACTGGAGTGGGGTGCCATTGCCTTCTCCGATCCTGAAAGCTGGTGGAAATAAATACATACCACCATGTTCTGGACAAAATAAATACATACATGATTAAATATGTAGTTGTTAGATGGAGATGGTGCCATGAAGGCAGGAGGCAGGAAAGCAGACAGGGAAGGCCATCTCTTGAAGTTCAAGTTGAAAAGCCTCATGGAGAAGGCAAGATTGAACCAAGAAGATGCCAGCTTGGGTCCCATGATGTGGAGGAAAGATATGAAACAGCATGAGGAAAAGCCCTGAGATGGAGGTGTGCTGGGAACATTGGAGGAACAGCAAGAGGCCAGCAGGTGGGAGCAGAGTGAGCAATTTAGAAAGTAGCAGATGCCAAGGTCTATGGATGGAAACCCGGGAGCTTGGAAGGCAGAGGAAGCAGGTGGTGTTTGGAGAGCTACCACCTCAAGGAACTTGGCTTTAACTCTGTTGTAAAAGGATCTTTGGGCTTCCTAGGTGACTCAGGGGTAAAGAATCCGCCTGCCAATTCACGAGACACAGGTTTGATCCCTGATCACCTGGAGAAGAAAATGGTAACCCACTCCAGTATTGTTGTCTGGAGAATCCCATGGACCAAGAAGCTTGGCAGGCTACATACAGTCTAAGGGGTCGCAAAGAGTTGGAGATGACTTGGTGACTAAGCAACAGCAACAACAAACAAGGGTCTTCAGCAGAGAGAATGCATGAACAGAAGGAGAGAAACATAGGTGTTTATCATGAAGACCCAAGGGAGAAGTAATGCAGGAGCACCATATTGCGGAGGAAGGGTAACTGGCTCAAAATATTAAAACTGGACTTCCCTGGTGGTCAAGTGGTTAAGACTCTGAGCTTCCACTGCAGGGAGCACAGGTTCGATTCCTGGTCTGGGAACTAAGATCCCACATGCCACACAGCTTAGTCAAAGAAATAGATCCTTAAAAAATATGCAATACTAAGTGTATTATTTATGGACACGTGTATATTTAGTAATTCTCTAAAGAAAAGCAAGGGGCCAATAAACGTCATGGAAGAAATTCATCTGGGAGGTAAGGCTGGGGTAAAGGAAGGATCACCCATGCAGTGGGGGACTATTCATCCTGCTTTCGGGAAATTTCTTTCACTATTCTTAACATGTCAGGTATATTGCATACGGTACAGCATGTATGAGATTTCATAATTAAAAATGACAGTGTCATTGGTTGAAATCTCCAGGTACCTAATGTTTCTTTTAATGTAAGAACATAAAACTCAAAAAAGGAAACTAGAAAGTATATGAATTCATGCATACCTATGGACATAAAATCAGGGAGTCAGAAAATATAAAAATCATTCAGTTTGACTATATGAGCATTAAAAGCACATGCAAAGTCAAATGATGAGAATGAAACAAAAAAGACTGGAACTCCTGGGAGTGATGAACCCCTTTCTGTGGCAGACGAGTAGCCCCTCTTCACATCTCAGGAGCAGCTCACACGGCCGCCTTGTTTGCCCCTGTGCCGTGCTCAGCTGTTGAGTTGTGTCCAACTCTTTGAAACCCCGTAGACTGTAGTCCTCCAGGCTCCTCTGTCCACAGGACTGTTAGGGCAAAAATACTGGCATGGGTAGCCATTTCCTCCTCCAGGGGATCTTCCTGACTCAGGGGTCAAATCCACGCCTCCTTAATCTCTTGCCCTGCAGTCATCCTCAGGCATCTTTACCCACTGAGCCTCTGGGGAAGCCCTGTTTGCCCCCGGTATCTTGGCAAATCCTGGGATGAAATGTAGTCATTGCTACTCAGGTTTTTGAAGGCATAGGAAGATGGGCTTGTCAAGAGATAGATCTTGCAAGGGACACTTAAAAATTACCAAGAATCAGCATTCAGCAAAATTCAAGTTCCATAGAATTCACTCTGGATTCAGCTCACCTTTTTATAACTATTTCAATGCCTTTTTGGAGACTAATATGAAGGACTGGAAGATGAGAAAATACATTAAGCTGATAGATACTGTCAACGCTTTATTGATACACAATGTTCACTTTAGAATGAAGCCTCTCCAGAGTAAAAATCTTTATTTCAGAGAACGTATATTTGGAATATTAGGACAGAGCGCCAGAGTGGAGTGGACATTCACAGGGTTTGAAATTCTTCCAGCTCATGTTGTTCCAAGATATGGGTATACTCCTGGCTCTTCTGTAACTTAAGCCAATAAGAGATGATTTCTCCCAAGTCCAGACTCCTCTTTAACTGGAGAAGGGGGTTGCTATAAATATTATTTGATAAATGATGTCAAGTTTTAATAAAAACAGATGTCACAAACTTTTAAGTGCTTTCATGTCTGGGTCCCTGGGATTTGCTCCAGTTTCATATTGCCAACTCCAGAATGCAATTACCTTATATGATAAAGTGAGGTCCCAGCTGAAGAAAGGTCCTGATTGGGGATTGTACCCCACAGCAGAGAACTGCCTGCTCAGGGAAATTTTGCAAGATGTGGTTGTGGTCCACAAAATCTTTTCAGAAAAAAAAAAAAGATTCAATTCAGGAGCATCTTTGCCTTTGTTCTGGGTTTCCCTGTTGCCTCAGATGGTAAAGAACCTGCCTACAATGCGGGAGACCTGAGGTTGATCCCTGGATCAGGAAGATCTCCTGAAGAATGGAATGGCTACCCACTGTAGTACTCTTGCCTGGAGAATTCCATGGGCAGAGGAGCCTGGCAGGCTATAGTCCATGGGGTCGCAAAGAGGGGCACAACTGAGCAATTAACACCTGCCTTTGTTTTGCAATATTAGCAAAGCTTTTCTGGCCAAACACTCCTGAAATATTTATTCATAAAACATCATGAGTTTCATAAATAACTTTGTTTTCACTGGTTCTATTTTGTAAGATGCTAAAGATAATCTTGGTAAGTAAATAAAACACAGTTTGGAAATTTTTGCCTCTTTCAAACCAGATGGATTAAGCCTATTCAAGAGGCTGAAGAGAGAAACATTTGGTGTGCATCTTGGCTTATATTCATGTGGTTTCACACTCACAGCGTAAGCTCCACATCCGGTCATGGTGGCCTCGGGCCAGCTACGTAACCTGTCTGAGCCTTCATTTCCTCATCTATAAGTAGCTGTGTAATAGTGGTGCCTCCCTATAAGATGATGGAAATGCCAGATGATCCGAGGGGGCTTATGAAGTGCCTGCCATGGGGTCTGTTGACGATAGCACTTGACTCAGTGAGCAAGTACTGGGTCTGAAGACTATTTAGGTTGGCTGCCAGGTGAGCACTGCCAGCCTCATCAGACAGGCTTAGTGGGGCTGGGAACAAAGCAGAACTTGCAAAACCACAAGCTTATGTGACATTTTGTTACTAAACAGCTCCCCTCCCTTCTCCTCCACATGTTTAGTTATTGTTTTCATAAGAGGGAGATGTTTGTCAATCTTTCTTTCACTCAAGAAAATGCAATCAACAGGCCTTCTGGCATCCTGCCTTGGATATTCTCAATCTACTGGCAGTTATTGTTCCTATTTTTCCTTTAAAAAAAATTGAATGAAAGAGACTCCTCTACATGATCTCTTTGCATTATTTCATTTTACAGAATTGTCTTGAGGTTCCCAGTTTTTAATATGCGTGATGACAATTCTTTGTGCATTTCTACACACACATACACACACATATATGTTTCAACATAACTGCAAGCTTAACTTTCACTTTTTTATCTAGAGTCTTTTCATTTTTCAATTTTTCTGCATATCAACCTCACTTCCCCATAGGTAACTTGGTGTACATCCATTCACACTTTTTTTGTGTGTTAAGGTGACCATATCTGTGTTTATGTTTATACTAATACATGCAAAACAATAGTGAACTCTCACAGCGTATGTACTATGCTCTTGACACTACTTTCTCTCCACTCCCACTTAATCCTCAGAGCTCTTAGAAGTAGCTGCCACATTATTCCCATTTTTACATGTGGGGAATCAGAGGTACAGAGAGGTTAAGAAGGTGACCAACTTCACAGAAGATTTAAATACAGGCTGGCAATGTGACTACAGGTCCTTGATCTAGAGGAGTTCTAGGTAATTGCTTATTTTGCAAGTTGAGGTGATGCTATGTAAACTCTTCGGAATCTTGCTCTTAACATGCCACAAAACATTGCAAAAATCTGTCTAATTGAACTCATTATTTTTGATGGCTGCATGATATTCCACATTATTCTCATTTCATAATAAAGCCTCTGAGCATTTCCTTTGTTTAAAGCTTTTTTGCCCCTGTATACAACACTGCAAGTGAAAAGTGAAAGTGAAAATCACTCAGTTGTATCTGACTCTTTGCAACCCCATGGACTATACAGTCCATGGAATTCTCCAGGCCAGAATACTGGAGTGGTTAGCCTTTCACTTCTCCAGAGGATCTTCCAAACCCAGGGATCAAACCCAGGTCTCCTGCATTGCAGGTGGATTATTTACCAGCTGAGCCACAAGGGAAGCCCATATACAACACTGCTGAAAAATAAATATCTGGAACATTGCCTTAGGTAATGGTGCTTCTGTTTCTCTGAGACAATTTTTTAAGAAATATGAATGACACCAAAACTGACCCCAGAAGAAATAGAAAAGCTGAATTGTCTAATTGACAAAGAAAAGATTGTAAAGGCAATTGAAAATGTACTGTTTGTAAAGAAATGAGTTCACAGTATAAGTCTAACTAATATGTAAAGAACAGATAATTTTGGTATAATTTACACTTTTAAATGTATATGGAAACAAGAGAAATGATCAATTATAACATCCTGGTTACCTCCAGCCTCTGTGGTGCCTTCATGCAAATTAGAAACGTCTACCCAACCTGCTCCTCGCCAGGCACCTTTGTGTACTTCATAAAGCACACAGCTCCTCCAGATAGTGCAAAATGCAATGCAAAGAAAGACAATTACAGGCCAGCTCCATTTATCAGTGTAAATTGACTGCTCCAAATGGTGTTTTGAGAAATTCATATAGCTGGTGATATATCAAAAGAATAAAACTCAAATTTGTGTGGCAAAAAAAATACATGCATAATGACTAGGAAAAAAAAGAATAGAACTCTATAATCAAGCAGGGTATGTTCTTAAAATGGAAACATGCTTTATATTTTGAAATTTGCTACCATGATTTTTTTTAACTTATTAAGGGAAAAAAAAAAATGTGAAAAGATCCTAAGAAGACATTTGATGAAATTTTAGTGATCACTAGCAATAAAAATCCCAAGTAAAATATAAATAAAAGAAACAATATGACAAAGTTTATTTGTTCAAGACAAGCATCAGAAATCATTTTGAATGGTGAATAACTGAAATGGTATGTATTAAAATCAGGAAAAAGACAAGATAGTTGTTATCATCTTTGTTATTGATCATTCTTCAAAGTTTCAGAGAATGTGAAGATAAAAGAAAAAGGTAAAAATCAGGATAAAGAAGAAATTGCACTCTCCTTCCCTATGTTATAATTGCATATCTATAAAACACAAGAGATTTGGGGGGAAAAAAGTTAGTGTTAGTAAGGAGTTTTTATTAGATGCACAAATAAAAGACAAATAAAGGAAAAAATTAGTTTTTCCTGGTCTTATAAATAATTTTAGCAATAGAAAATTACTGTTGTTGTTCAGTGGCTAAGATGTGTCCAGCTCTTTGCAACCTCATGGACTTTGGCACGCCAGGCCTCCCTGTCCCTTGCCATCTCCCGGAGTTCACCCAAGTTCACGTCCATTGAGTCGGTGATGCCATCCAACCATCTCATCCTCTGCTGCCCTCTTCTCCTCCTGCCCTCAATGTTTCCCAGCATCAGGGTCTTTTCCAGTGAGTCAGCTTATCACTTCAAGTGGCCAAAGTATTGGAGCTTCAGCTTCAGCATCAGTCCTTCCAATAAGTATTCAGGGTTGATTTCCCTTACGACTGAAAACAGAAAATAGAACTTGCTATATACTAGGCATGCTCTGAGTGCTTAAATGAGTTGATTCTCACCACAAAGCTAAGTGGACACAATTATTATTCCCATTTTCAAGATAAGGAAAGAAAGCACAGGGAGGTGAAACACTGTGGTCCAAACCAGACAGTCATGGAGGAGTCAGATAGGAATCTAAACAGTTTAACTCCAAATGTGCCTTTAGCCAAATCCTTTTGCTGCTTCTCACAGCAGAATAGAAATGGGTTAATTCAATTCAAACAGAAAGAATCTGCATGCACATTGCTAAAAAGTTTTGTGGTCATATTTATCTTCATTATAAACATACACACACATATTCTTTAACATAAATCATAAATGAATAACAGAATCATGTTATGCATGCTGAAGTTTTAAAATTCTCTGTCTTTCTCTCGATCCCTGTCTCTTCCCATCTCCTTTCTCTCTTTCCCTGTCACTCTCTTTCTCTCTCTCTCTCTCCCTGCCTGCCCTCCCACCATGCTACTGCCTCTACTTCCATTCTCCTTCTCCATCTACCATAATTACACCACTTCCAAATTATGTTAACCTATGTTTGTAGATTAACGTCCATTCATAGTTCACCACTGACATACAGTTACAAAAAAGCACACATATTTTCATACATACTAAAATTTTGTATGTTTTCTAAAATGATGACTTTATAACTAGTTTATTCTTTTAACCTCTGAATAACATTTCTTATTTTGTTAATGTAATGGTTACCATTTTTCATCCATTCATTCCTTTCTTTGGAGGCATTAAACTGTTTATTTTTTTCCTGGTTTTTAACCACAGGAATAAATCTACAGAATCTGCCTATTTTCTGTCTACATATACATATCTATTTGTATCTATCATCTATAATAATTACATATTATATAATTATGAATATATAACTTTAGGTACCAGCTTTTGTAGTTTTAGGTGATAGGATGGAATCTATATGCTTAATTTTAATTAGTTTTGTCAAATGCTTTCCAAATAGCTGTTAAAATGTACATGTCTATTAGAAACTGTTAGGAATATGTTCTCTGAAGTATCTTGCCAACAGTAAGTGTTTAAGTTCTCATTAATTTTTACAGTCAGATTGTTGTAAAGATATACCTCCTTTTGACTTTAAATTGTCCAACTGCTGATGAGTAAGAGAGTCTTTCCCTATTTATTAATTATTTGCATTCGCTCATCATTGCATTGCCTACTAATATACTTGGCCCATTTTTGGTTGTCTTCCTGTTATTTGTCAGATATTAGAGACTTTTATATTATACTTATTAACACTTTGTCTGTCATAGACACAGTTAGTATTTTAGAAATCTGTTTTTATTTTTAATTTCTTGCCAGCAGAAGCTTTTTAAAATTTTAATAAAATCTATATTTTATCTTATAGCTGCTGGGTTTCTGGTTCTGCTTAATAAATTCTTTCTTTCCTCTAGAAGTTTTACAGATTTGCAGTGGTCATTAGTGCGTTCGTAGTTCATATATTTTTGTGGTATAAAGAAGGAGCTGAGCTTTATTTTCTTCCAGAAAGATGGCAAGTTGCACTAGCACCATTTATTAATCCATCCTCTTCCCAGGAAAGCAAAATGTTCCCTACACTGAGATTTGCTTTTGGATTTTCTATGCAATCTCTCCACCAGAGTAAACTGTGTGCAGTCTGTTTTGGTATTTGAAAAGGAGAGGTAAGCGCTGTTGGTTTTTCTCAGTACCAGTTCCTTCACATGAATTTGAAGGATATTTTTCTTCTAACTTCCAAAAAAGCTCCCACGACCAACCAACCAAACAACACAGAGCACAGTCTGTCTCTCTGTTTCCCCACCGGCCTCTCTCTCTCCCTCCCTCCCTACTCCTCCTCCTCCCCCTCCTCCTCCTCCATTTTCTTTCCCTCTTTTTCTTTCTCTCTCTGTCTCTTCCCTATAAAAGTCCTGTCTTTTTTTTATTGTTTATTTCCTTCAGGTGTTTTCACTATAATAAAGAAAAATTATTGTTTTCTATAATTCTCTTTTAGCAACCCATTTTATCAAATTTCTTTCTTAATTCAAGTACTTTGTTTACTTAACTATTAGTATCTTCAATATTTTTTTTACTATGCAGCCACATCTGCAAAATAAACAAAAAGGGATAGGTTTATCTCTTTTCTAATGTGTGTGCTGATTTTTTTCATTTTCTTATATCATCACTGCCTTTCCTACAATGACAAAGCAATGTCGAATAATAACCGTGCTAGTGAAAATTTCTTAGTTACCAATTTTAAGATAAACAGATGTAGTGTATGTCCATTAAGGGCAATATTTGTTGTTGGGTTTGAGCTTCCCTGGTGGCTCAGATGGTGAAGAGACTGCCTACAGTGTGGGAGACCTGGGTTTGATCCCTGGGTTGGGAAGATCCCCCTGAAGGAGGGCATGGAAGCTCAGTCAAGTATTCTTGCCTGAAAAATCCCATGGACTGAGCAGCCTGGCAGGCTACAGTGACAAAGAGTCAGACACGACTGAGCAGGTACACTTTCTTTTTTTTGGTAAATACTTTTGTCATATTTAAATAGTATTTGTTTAGTTCTTCTACTAAGAGATTTTCATTATCAATGGTATCTAAATTTTAATAATTGCCTTTTTAGTATCATTGATTTGATTATAATTCTTTCCCTCCTTTATTTTCTAATAGAATTGATTTTGTTGAATTGAGTTTGTAACATCCCGTCAGACTTTCATTGCTGGAACAAATCTCATCTAAATTATTTAAAGTAAAGTAAAATAAAATACTTATCTACTTGTTGATTTATTTTTATAGTATCTAATTGTTTATAATTTATATTTCTGTAACTTCTAATGGTGAATAAAATTGGACTAGATTCTTCTCTTTAGAGCTTATCTTCATCATATTCAGCATAATAAGTGCATAATAAGGTCACTTGGCTTTACTCTGTCCATCTTGCTTTATTTCTTTTACTTTATTTCCTTCTTACATTTACATTTTATGGTGTTATCAAATCACTGTTGACTTCTCTTTCCCCTCGTTCACTTGGGAGTTGTATTTGTTTTTTCTAATTTAATTTTTTTGAAGTATGATTGATGTACAATGTTATACCAATCTCTGCCTTACAGCAAAGTGACTCAGTTATATGTGGAATCTAAAATATCACACAAATGAATTTATCTACAAAACAGAAATAGACTCACAGACACAGACAACAGACTTGTGGTTGCTAATGGAAGCTGTATTTGGATATCATATTTGGTCCTTTTAATATTAATAAAAGCCCACTTATTAATAAAAGTGAATAAAATCTCACTTCCCTGTAGCCATATCCAATAGCACTTCCATTAAGAAATGTGTAACACAGCAGGGTCCTATGGGGCCTTTATGGGACAGACCCCTCCCCCATGTCCTCTGCCTGCCTATAAAAAACCTTTAGCCAAATAATAAATTTAATCAGAGAAATGAGAATATGTATAAATGAAGGAAAACAGTCAAATAAAACAAATTAATAATAATTTAGCCATTAAACAAAGTCAAGAACATTTAATTCCTCCTCAAGGGCTTTAGATTGTATTCTGAGCCATATCCTTCAAGATGCTTTACAGATACTAAAACTCTAACTAGGTGCAAGAAGTTAATTATGTGATGACCAACTTGTGGGTATGTCGTAAATTGCTACAGTTCTGAGAACTGGCCCCAGAGAAATGGGAAAAAACTGACTCTGGAACTGAAGGTGAACTGCACTTAAAACAATCAAGATGACACTGATCAGACCACCATATGACTAATTTCAATATGACCATCAGAGCTAACTTTGGTATTCTACATTTAAACCCCAACCCCTGCCTGTGCACTCTTGAAATTTCCCTTTAAAAACTCTTCCTCCTGGTGGTCAAGAGGGAGTTGGTTCTTTGGGACATGAGTCCACCTTCTCCCCAGGATTGCTGGCTTCCTCAATAAAGGTATCTTTCCTCTTACCCAACACTTGTTTCTTGGTATTGGGTTCTTGAGCAATGAAGAGCTGAACCTGAGTTCAGTAACAGATGGAGTCAGTGTTCACATCCTCTTCCATCTGAATTGGACTCATGACTTCATTCAACCAAGACAGTAGGGCAGCTGATGTGCCAATTATAGAGTTGAGGACTTAATAATCTTCGGGGCTTCTGCCCCTGCAATTTTGTCCCTGCCTCTGTGTGTAGAAGCTTCAGCAATGCTCTTTAAGAATGAGACACCCTGTGAGAACCTTCATGCACACGGAAAGGGAGAGATACAGGGATCCCCGGTTCCTATGTAGCCACACCAGTGACCCCAGTCAACCTAAACAAGTCATGAGAAATGATCATTGTTTTAAGCCATTACATTTGGGGCTGCTTGCAGCAAGAGGTAACCAGTTCCACAGTATTTTTCCATCTGCTATATTCATAATCAAACAAGCATTTCCTCATTATTGTATGAAAACAAGGTACCAGCTATTTTCTTCCACCAAAGTAGTATTACCCCATCTGACGAGGCAGATGTGAAATTCAAACACATTGATTTCCACCTTCTCCCTTCCCCTCGGATCTGCCGAGAGAGCTCCGTGGCAGTCTGTAAGTATGTTCACTCCAGTCAGCAAGCATGTCTTTTCTATTTCAGGATTCATATTTGGCAGTTATTTTACTTGCTTTACACATTTCCAGTCGCTTATCATTGTAGATTTACATTTAACTCTGTGTGTGTGTGTGTGTGTGTGTGTGTGTGTGTGTGTACTTTCAAGGTTTTTGTCAGATTTAATATTAAAAACCTCAGATAGAGTCTCTGAGTCCCAGCATGCTGGAGCTCTCTCTCACCTGTCAGATGAAGGGTTTCAGGTTTCCTTGGGGCAGTCCTTCTTCCTCCATATTTCATCCATGTTATTCTAGCCTTTAGTTTCCTCAGAAGCAAAAGAAGAGCCTGATACTAACCATCTGTCTTCCTCTTTATTTTGTGAGTGTTTAATTGGAGTACTTCTACTCTACCTAGGCAGGTAACAAATGCAGAACTATATAATCTCAAGGGCTTGATTAAATGCAGAAAAGGACATCTCAGACTGTCTTGGGGCTACCCGAGAAGGGACTGTCATGGCTGGCTTCTTCAGGCAGATTTCAAAGAATGAGCTGACTATGTTAACATTGCAGGTTGACTTTGTGACAGAATGAATTATAATATGGCTCAGAGGTCATCCTCATGCTACTGAGCCATGCATAAGTACATTTTTGTTGTTCAGTCACTAAGTCGTGTCAAACTCTTTGTGACCCCATGGGTTGCAGCACACCAGGCTCCTCTGTCCTCCACTATCTCCCAGAGTTTGCTCAAATTCATTTTCATTGAGTTGGTGATGCTATCTAACCATCCTAGGTAATTTATAATATACAAACAGAGAAGTGCAAAAATATCATTCTTTTAGAAGATGGTATAGAATATTCTCACACATAGAATGAGTCAAAGCTTCTGTAATTTCTAGAAGGTTTATTGATGTACCTTTGGTATCAAGCTCTTTGATTACCTGGAATTGATTTGGGGGTATGGTGTGAAGTGAAAGGGAGTCAGTTCAGTTCAGTCATTCTGTCGTGTCCAACTCCTTCTGACCCCATATACTGCAGCATGCCTTGTTTCCCTGTCCATCACCAACTCCCAGACATTGCTCAAACACATGTCCATCAAGTAGATGATGCCATTCAACCATCTGATCCTCTGTCATCCCCCTCTCCTTCTGCTCTCAATATTTCCCAGCTTCAGGGTCTTTTCCAATGAGTCAGTTCTTTGCATCAGGTGGCCAATGCATTGCAATTTCAGTTTCAGCATCAGTCCTTCCAAAGACTATTCAGGACTGATTTCCTTTAGGATGGACTGGCTGGATCTCTGCAGTCCAAGGGATTCTCAAGAGTCTTCTTCAACACCACAGTGCAAAAGTATCAATTATTTAGTACTCAGCTTTCTTTATGGTCCAACTCTCACATCCACACATGACTACTGGACAAACGACAGCTTTGGCTAGATGGACTTTGTGGACAAAGTAATGTATCTGCTTTTTAATACGCTGTATAAGTTTGTCATAGATTTTCTTTCAAGGAGCAAGCAACATTTAGTTTCATGGCTGAAGTCACCATCTGCAGTGATTTTGGAGCCCAACAAAATAAAATCTCTCACTTTTTCCATTGTTTCCCCATCTATTTGCCATGAAGTGATGGGACCAGATGCCATGACCTTAGTTTTTTTCCATGTTAAGCTTTAAGCCAGCTTTTTCATTCTCCTCTTTCACTTTCATCAAGAGGCTGTTAGTTCCTCTTCTCTTTTTCTGTAAAAGTGGTATTATCAGATATCTGAGGTTATTGATATTTCTAACAGCAATCTTGATTCCAGCTTGTGCTTCATCCATCCTGGCATTTTGCATGATGTACTCTGCATATAAGTGAAATAAGCAAGGTGACAATATACAGTCTTGACAGACTCCTTTTCCAATTTGGAACCAGCCCGTTGTTTCATGTCTGGTTCTAACCTTGCACAGGTTAGAAAAAAAAATGCAAAAAACAAAGTGATTGTCTACGGAGGCCTTACAAATAGCTGAGAAAAAAAAAGAGAAAAATGTGAAAGGCAAAGGAGAAGTATACAGTTTCTTGACCTGCATACAGATTTCTCAGGAGGCAGGTGAGATGGGCTGATATTCCCATCTTTTTAAGAGTTTTCCACAGTTTGTTGTGATCCACACAATCAAAAGCCTTAGCGTGATCAATGAAGCAGAAGTAGATGTTTTTCTGGAACTCCCTTGCTTTTTCGATGATCCAACAGATGTTGACAATTTGATCTCTGGTTCCTCTGCCCTTTCTAAATTCAGCTTGAACATCTGAAAGTTCTCAGTTCATATGTTGCTGAACCCTAGCTTGGAGAATTTTGAGCATTACTTTGCTGGTATGTGAGATGAGTGCAATAGCACAATAGTTTGAGCATTCTTTGGCACTTCCTTTCTTTGGGATTGGAATGAAAACTGACTTTTTCTAGTCCTGTGGCCACTGCTGAGTTTTCTAAATTTGCTGGCATATTTAGTGCAGCACTCTCACGGCATCATCTTTCAGGATTTGAAATAGCTCAACCGGAATTCCACCACCTCCACTAGCTTTGTTCATAGTGATGCTTCCTAAGACCCACTTGACTTTGCATTCCAGGATGTCTAGATCTAGGTGAGTGATCACACCACCGTGGCTATCTGGGTCATGAAGGCCTTTTTTGTATAGTTCTGTGTATTCTTGCCACCTCTTCTTAATCTTTTGCTTCTGTTAGGTTCGTACCATTTCTGTCCTTTATTGTGCCCATCTTTGCATGAAATATTCCCTTGGTATCTCTAGTTTTCTTGAAGAGATCTCTGAATCGATCACTGAGGAGGGCTTTCTTATCTCTCCTTGCTATTCTTAGGAACTCTGCATTCATCTGGATGTATCTTTCTTTTTCTCCTTTGCCTTTCACATCTCTTCTCTTCTTTTCTCAGCTATTTGTAAGGCCTCCTTAGACAACCATTTCGCTTTTTGCATTTCTTTTTCTTGGGGATGGTTTTGATCACGGCCTTCATTGTTTTCCTTCACACACGGTTATTCAGTTTATCAGTCCAATTGTTTATTTAATGGATCCAGGCCACTAATTGATAACCTAATTTTTCCAGTCCATTAATTGAAGGGCTGTGATTCTGGACTCTTTTCTGTTCTATTACTGTATACTTGTCCAGGAATACTATACAGATTTAATTACTATAACTGTTAATAAGAATCATTGAGTTTATTCTTCAAGGTAGTTTTGGCTATCATTAGGCCTTTGTGTTTTCATATAAAATTTAGAATCTGATTATTCATTTTCCCTTTCTCCTTGATATGTTTGGTTTTAAATCAGCCATGTTGCTACTTATTTCCTATCTGTCCTATTCTTTGTTTTATTTTCTTTCAGATTATTTGAGTATTTTTGTGTTCTCATTGTATCTCCTCTATTAACTTGTTTCTATACTTCATTTTATTAATTTTTGTTGCTTTTGTTGTGGGATTTGCATATTTAAGTCTTCATAGTGAATCTTCAAACAATAGTATGCCACGTCACATGCACTGTAAAATCTTTACAAGAATATATTTCTCTTTCTCTTTATAGTTTGTGTTGTTGTATATTTAAATATATGTATGTTATAAATACATTTTTTATTATTCTTAAACAACTTTTCTTTAATGATATTTAAAAATGAGGAAAATGTCTTATATTTACTCACATATTTACCATTTCTGGTACTCTACTGAATTTCTTTGTGCAGAGCTAAATTTCCTTCTGGTACCATTTCATTTTCTCCAAAGAACTTCCTATAACATTTCTTGTATAGTGATGAATTCTCGCAGCTTTTGTTTGTCTAAAAATGTCTTTATTCCTGCCTAGACATTTGAAAGACACTTTCATTAGGCATAGAGTTCTAGGTTGACAGACTTTTTTTTCTTTTAGTATTTCAAACAAGTGGCCTTGTCTTCTAGCTTGCACAACTTCTGACAGAAGTTTGCTTACATACTTATTTTTATTCCTCTTTACCTAACATATTTTACATAACATTACATATTTACCTCTTTACATAACATTACATATTCCTCTTTACGTAACACCAGCCTTCCCTGGTGGCTTAGATGGGAAAAAAACCTGCCTTCAGTGTGGGAGACCTGGGTTTGATCCCTGGGTTGGGAAGGTCCCCTGGAGAAGGGAAAGGCTACCCACTCCAGTATTCTGGCCTGGAGAATTCCATGAACTGTATACTCTGTAGGGTTACAAAGAGTCAGCCATGACTGAGAGACTTTCACTTATGTAACATATATCTTTACTCCAACTGCTTTTAAAATTTTCTCTTCATGGCTGTTCTTCAACAATTTGATTATAATGTACTTTAGTATGTCCCTGGGGTTCATTGGGACTCAGAATTGTGGAATTTTGGTTTTATCATATTTGGAAAACTTTCACTATTTTGTTTTCAGATATATTCTCTCCTTCTTTATCATATATCTACAATTATATTAGATAATTTGGTATTGTCCATAGCACGGTTGCTTTGTTAATTTTTACCTTTTTCCCCCCTTTCCTTTACTTGTGCTAGTTTCTATTGCTATGTCTGATTTTTTAAATCTAATTTGCTATTTATCCAACCTAGTATATCTTTCATGGAAGTTATTGTGTTTTTCATCTCTATAGCTTAAATTAGATTTCTTTAAAAACTTTCATGCTTCCCCTCCTTGTAACTCCTTCATTCTTGAGCATCTGTAGCATACTTAAGTAGTCATTTTTAGTCATTTTAATGTCTTTATCTCCTAATTTCAACATCTCTATCACTTCTGCCTTTGAACTCTGTCAGGGTGTCTAGAACAGAATGCAGTCTAACTTTATTTCATTTGTGTTCTGAAACAATCATGTCTGAGAACGCTACCTAATGCTGTATATGTGACAGTGTCTCTTCACTCTGGTTGGAAGAAACACAAACTATTTCCAGCCTTGTGTGTGTTGCAAGAAGGTTTTAGCTTATTACTTTTTAGTTTCATTTTTTTCTTTCCCTCTTTCTCTCAGCCTTATGGGGTTCCATTCCACACGTATGCCAGTCTGCACTCAGATGCATATCTATGGGACCTTCTGCAGATCTCTGGGTCTCTCTATCTCTCTCTCTGCAGCTACCTCCTCTCTGTTGTCCTGCCTTACTATTTCTAGCTGTCTCAGCTTCTGTTAACTCCAATTTCTTTATCCTCAATTCAATGAGCATGTTGTGTTCTATTTGGATTGACCCTTCCTGTACTATTGACTGGAAAATGCCTCAGACTGTGCTGAGACCATGCTGGCACAATCCCATGGCTTACTTTGTTTCCATTCTCTCAGGGATCTCAGCCATGTGCTTCCTGTGTCCAATATCTAAAAATTGTTCTTTCATTTATTTTGTCTTTTATGACAAGAGGGAAAATTCTTGTAGTAGTTAATTAATCACTGTCAGCAATGGAAAACCCATCTTATAATTTTCCTGTCTTGTAAAGTTCCTCTATGGTTTTGGCATCAAAGTTATGCAGATCTGATAACCAATTTTGATGGTGTTCTGTTTTCTCGGTAAAAGTTTGCACAATATTGCAGTATTGGAGCTATTTCTTTCTTAAATATTTGGAAGCATTTACTGTTATAGCCATCTGGTCCTGGACTTTTCTTTGCAAGAAAGTTTGAATTACTGATTGAATTTTTTTCTCAGTTATACATCTATTAATATTTTATTTTTATCCTTGTGCTATGCTATGCTATGCTATGCTATGCTAAGTCACTTCAGTCGTGTCTGACTGTGTGTGACCCCATAGACGGTAGCCTACCAGGCTCCCCCGTCCCTGGGATTCTCCAGGCAAGAACACTGGAGCGGGTTGCCATTTCCTTCTCCAATGCATAAAAGTGAAAAGTGAAAGTGAAGTCGCTCAGTCATGTCCGACTCTTAGCGACCCCATGGACTGCAGCCTACCAGGCTCCTCCATCCATGGGATTTTCCAGGCAAGAGTACTGGAGTGGGGTGCCATTGCCTTCTCTTATGATTTTCTTGTCTTGTAAATTTCCTCTATGGTTTTGGCATAAAGGTTTCTCCTTTGGCACAAGATTTCTCCTTGTAAATATAGTAAATTTTGCTTCTAAAGAAATTCTTCCATTTAATCTACATTTTCTTATTTATTGGCATAAAGTGGCTCAAAATATTTTATTTTTATTTTTTGTAAGATGATCTTTTCTTTCAATCTGATAATGGTGATTGTGCTTTCTTTATTCTTCTCAATTAATCTTGCTAGAGATTTATTCATTTTATTAGTCTTTTCCAGTAACTAATTTTTGTCATTGTTGATTTTCTTTCTCTATATGTATACATGCACATGATGCATGTATTTTTATTTTTATAATTTTTTCTATTTCCTTCCATTTTTCTAACTTCTTGATATTGATACTTAGATCACTGATTTTCAATATTTATGGTCCATCTAGTCAAGGCTATGGTTTTTCCAGTGGTCATGTTTGGATGTGAGAGTTGGACTATAAAGAAAGCCGAGCACAGAAGAATTGATGCTTTTGAAACTGTGGTGTTGGATAAGACTATTGAGAGTCCCTTGGACTGCAAGGAGATCCAACCAGTCCATTCTAAAGGAGATCAGTCCTGGGTGTTCATTGGAAGGACTGACATAGAAGCTGAAACTCCAATACTTTGGCCACCTCATGCGAAGAGCTGACTCATTTGAAAAGACCCTGATGCTGGGAGAGATTGAAGGTAGGAGGAGAAGGGGACGACAGAGGATGAGATGGTTGGATGGCATCACCGACTGGATGGACATGAGTTTGAGTAAGCTCTGGGAGCTGGTGATGGACAGGGAAGCCTGGTGTGCTGCAGTCTATGGGGTTGCAAAGAGTCGGACACGACTGAGCGACTGAACTGAACTGAACACCTTAAACCAACTGGTGGCCATGCTTATTCTGAACTGGGGTCAGTTTGATAAATGCTGGTCAATTTCTGTTTTATTCTTAGTTTTATTGACTAGATTGCAGAAGTCCTAGTGAAAATTTGGTATGCTTACTACAAACACCCTGTCAAGTCTTGAAATTTACCTTTATCTCCTCACCAACAAGAGAATGTCAAAAGATCTGATCAGTTGCTTATCCTCTGGCTATTTTCTGTTAGATTCTCATCTTCTGGGCCACTGCTTACAAGTTGGTAAAGATCTCAAGGTGAAAAGTAAAAGCAAATACTCAGCCCCTTCCCACTACGTTTCCCTCTTTGCCATTATTTTTGCTCCTCAAGTCCTGGTTCCCTTGGTAGCTCTGCAAGAACTTCCCTAAATATATTTATTAATTTTATTAATTCAGCTTTTGTAGTTCTCTGTGGGAGCTTTGTCTAATTCAAGCTTGTGCATTAGAGCCAGAAGGCAAATCTCTTTTTTCTTTTTTGTCTATTTTATTTTTCCTCATTGAAAACATGTGATTTTTTTTTCTTATCCTTGGAACTAGGAATTTTACAAAGAGTATTTTCTTTTCCATTAATCCTACTTAGAACTTATTAACTTTTAAAATTTGATCTCCTTAAATCTTTCTTTAGCACATTCATTCATTTAATAAATAGATCAAAAATGTCCAGCAATCTTACTTCTGGGAATATGCCCCAAAGAATTGGAAGTAAGGACCCAGATATTTGTATACCCACGTTCATAGCAGCATTATTTATAATAGCCAAAAGATAGAAACAATGAGATATTATTCGGCTTTAAAAAGAAAGGAAATTCTGACACATGATACAACATAGGTGAACCTTGAAGACATTATGTTAAGTGAAATAAGAGACACACAACAGAACAAATGTGTGATGATTCCCCTACATTAGTACCTATGGTAGTCAAAATTCAGACTGAGAGAAGAATGCAGGCTGCCAAGGACTGGGAGAGGTGGGACGAGGAGTTCATGTTTAAAGCAGACTGTTGCAGCTTGGCAACCCACTCCAGTGTTCTTGCCTGGAGAATCCCAGGGATGGGGGAGCCTGGTGGGCTGCCGTCTATGGGGTCGCACAGAGTCGGACACGACTGAAGCGACTTAGCAGCAGCAGCAGCAGCAGCAGTTTCAGCTTGGGAAGGTGAAAAAGATCTGGAGATGGATCTTTTTGGTGAAGATTGTACAACACCATGAATGTACCTAATGCTGCTGAATTGTATACTTGAAATGGCTGGTATAATCAATCTTATGCTATGGATATTTCACCACAATAAACAATTGTGTATGTCAGGATCTCACCAGTAAATAGATGTCAAACTTGAGCTGGGGGTCAGGGAGATTAAGGGAGCATGTACAAAGGTGAGGCAAGATAACAGGAACATGGGTTGTGGAGTATGGGGATTTTGTTAGCACCACACAGCTGGAGAGGTGAATTACAGGAACCTGAAAAGAGCTGTATGGAGAAGACGCCCTGGCAGTAGCTACTGTCTCTTTGGCCAACTTCCCTCTGACCTGCTGCTGCCCTCCCCACTCCTTGGCAGAATCTAACAGGAATAAGAGAAGCAAAAAAAAGAGAGAGAGAGAGAGAGAGAAAGAAGGATAGAAAAGATCTAAGGATCATGTATTCGTTTCCTCCAGGTCAGTTTCCTGGAAAAGAGAAAAGTTGGGCAAAGGTGGAGGGCATATTGGGGAAAGAATGAGAAGAAATCCCGCAGAATAGATAGTTTCTGGACACCATTGCCTCAGGCACTTAGGTCAGAGCTATGAATGAAGCAAAGATTCCTCATGATAAACACCTTCCACCTGTCACCTGGAAACTGACTTCTATGACTTACATAAGAATTATTTTATTATCTTCTTTTGCCTGATTTTGTTCTTTTTCTGGAACTCTCAGTATTCTTATATTACTGTTTTGGATGGATATTCCACATCTCCTGCTGTTTTTGTTAGTATTTCCATTTCTGGCTTTTTGTTGGGTCTTGAGAAATTCCTTTCATCTTATAGCCCAAGGGTCGGGAAACTTTCCTGAAAAAAGTCAGGTGGTAAATATTCTAGGCTTTGTGGGCCATGCAGTCTGTCCCAACCACTCAAATTTGCTGTTACAATGCAAAGGCAGACACAAACGCATGTCCATAAGTTGATGGACATGATGATGTTCCCATAAAACTTTATTTACAAAAACAGATAATGGGCCATATTTGGCCTGTGACCCCTACTATGTGACCTCTCCTTTAGGCCACTAAGTTGGGTTCTAAATTTCATCTACAGAGTCATCTAATTAAAGAAACATATTATGTTAATTTGTTGTTTTCCAGAAGGTCTGCTTATGGTGTAATTTAATCTTATTGCCCTTTGTTGTTTTATGCAGCTTGCTCTCCTGTGTCTCAGCTCCCTAGACGCCACCAATCTGGGGTGCTCTGTTTCTTCCTCACACTGGGTGCAGATCTTTCGGATGCATTATTATTTTTCTTTAACAGCTCATGGCTGCAACTGCTGGGCAGCAGGTGGCAAGGCATCAGCTCCCTATCTGGGAACTAAGCACAAAGGCAGGGCTCTTTCATCCCAGCCTACTTGGGCTCCAAGGTTGGAGTTTCTGGGGCTGCAGTCCCTCTGCCCTTCGTTTACCTGTTCCCCAGCCCTTTGTGGATCTGGGTGCCAGCACACCCAAGGGATGACACACCAGGCTGTAGCTCCTCCTTCCTCTAAGGAAAATGTGCTGATCAGTCCTCATCCCAGGGTCCCTCTGATGGGCTCTTGTCAGCCTAGAAAGCACCATATTCTGCACAACTTATCACAACCAAGAGCCCCAAGGCATCCACCTTGGTTTCCCACTCCAGGCTCCACATACCTGCCAGTTGGGAGGCTTCAGAAGTGGCCTTCTGCAGCTGGATATCAGCTGGGATGGAGAAATGGCAGCAGGAGAGATTCCTACATGGCAGATGTAGAAATTATGTAGATGGCCATCATTTAATGCCAACATTAACACCAAGGTGTTCAATCCGTCTAAACATTGTGACTTTTCAACTGGCAGAGGCCAAAGTTATTCAGAGCCAGAGTTTTTGGTCATCAGCATGAAGAAACAAGGACACTGAGTGAATGTGGTAATGAGGTTCACACAGAAGAAGCCAGGTCCAGACAGTGAATGTGTATCCTCTCCAGTCAGCCTGAGGGATGTACAGAGAATGATCCTGGAGAAAGAACATTCCTGAGCAGAGCTGCATCTCAGATAGGTAGTTTGCCCACCATGCCACTGATGGATATCAGGCCATGTGGCTGTCATGCTCTTTCCGTGACATGAGCATGACCCTGGCTATGGTAGTATTAGGGCTAAAAGTGACCTTGGAGATCATCAGCCACATCTCTCCCAGTCCTCTGGTACTTTTCTCTTCCATCTTCTTCTCCCTCTACACACACAATTCTCTAGAGCTTCTCAACACCGTGGGGTGGCCAGTATGGACTCTTAGCTTCTACCCATTTAGAAATAAGTCATGCACACAGGAGCAATGCTGCTGCTGAAATAACAAAGGACATGGCAGCAAAATGATTTCTGGTTCACATTATCTTTAGAGAGTGACAGATGCCCAGGTTTCTGACGTGGGTGTTTATCCAAGAAGACATTAAAAGACTAAATATGACTTTATTTTTGACAACAGACTCAATTCCCCATTCAATATCAATATGCTGGCATTATTATTATTTTATGAAAACAATAATTCACAGTTTGCTGAGAGAGAATAACAGTATTGATCTTCTGAACAGTGCATTTTATTTTCCATAAAATTTTTATGGAGCATGACAAGTCGTGTGCTGGCTCTGATCTCTTCTGCACATTAGCGTACAAAGCTTTTGCAGATGAGGGCTGTGTTAATAAAACCAGCTATGATGGTTTAAGAACAAAAAGTAAACATTTCCCCACTGGAGTTTTGCTCCAAGCTTATTAGTTTTTTGAGGTTTGTGAACTGACCTACAAAGAAAACCGTAATCTCTCCTTAGTGAGCAGAGAGAAAGCAGTGTGTTAGCAATCACCAGTAACTCTTTCTCAGAGGCTTCTTAATAGTATTACAGATAAACATTTCAGAAGCAGTTGAGCAGAGCAAAGATGTGGGGTGATTCAGACACACCACAGCATGTCTCCCTACTCTGAGATAATATCTGTATTCATATAAGAGTATTTCTAACACTGCTCAGAGAGTGATGTACTTAGAAATACTTCTCCAAAGATCTTAAAATCATTGCAATTCTCTCATTTCATTAATTTCAGCTTAGAAATTGTTATTCTGACTGGTCCATTGGCCATCAGAGGATGGGGCTTTTTGGACGATCTTTCTTAAGTCTCCATGCTCTATATTGTAAACTTCAAGGATTCACTGCTGTCATTAGACATGATGTGTTTTCATAGCTCTCTTTCTCAAGAACAAAACAACAACAACAAAAGGGTTACCAGGTCAAAGTCTTTGTCTGACTGCATATAGATATGTCCCCAAACAAAAGCATTTATGACTAACATCTGGAGAAGGATCATGAGTTTAATGGCCTCTTTAGCTGGTCTCCTGCACCCTGTCACAAATATAAATGGCGTGTGTGTGTTTTCCAAAAACAGTCAATTCTCTGACACCAGCTGTGTTTCCAATAATTCAATTCACTTCTGTAACTAACTACCTGGAATTACTCAGACCCTACAGGTTTGTTGTTGTTCAGTTGCTCAGCCGTGTCTGACTCTTTGCGACTCCACGGACTGCAGCATGCCAGGCTTCCCTGTCCTTCACCACCTCCTGGAGCTTGCTCAAACTCATGTCCACTGAGTCAGTGATGCCATCCAACCATCTCATCTTGTCATTCCCTTTTCCTCCTGCCTTCAGTCTTTTTCAGAATCAGGGCCTTTTCCAATGAGTTGGCTCTTCACATCACGTCAACAAAGTATTGTCTTAGGGACATACCGTACAGGTTAAGGGCTTAATTCCACAAGACCTCCCCTCACTTCAGATCTCAACTGCAAATGGAGTCCTCAGGTGACATGAACTTCTCCTGAGCAGAATACAAATTTGGGGATTACTACAATGCCCTCTCAAACTCAACAACTTGCTAGAACGACTCCAGAACCCAGAAAAGCACTATACTTGCTCCTACAGTTTTATTATAAAGGATACAATTCACGAACAGTTCAATGGGAGAGATATAAGATATAAGAGCAGGTGGCCATGGAGCTTCCATGCCCTCTCTGGGCAAGTCACCAACACTTTAATGTGTTCATTGATCAGAAGGTCTCTGAACTTCACTTCCAATTTTTAAATTGAGGTTTCATTAGATAAACATGATTGATTAAGTTATTGGCCATTGGTCACTGAACTCAATCTCTAGCCCCTCTACCCATGGGGTTGGACTGAAAATTGTAACCACTAATCACTTGGCTGATTTTCCTGGTGACCAGTCCTCATCTATGCTGTCTAGGGGCTCATCATGAGCCATCTCTTTAGCAAACAAAAGATACTCTTATTAATCAAGAGTTTTAAGATCTCTGTATCAGAAACTGGATAAAAAGGCCAAATATATATATATTTTCTATACCACAGTCTTCCAACATGTCAGGAGGAGGAACAGGAAAAGGCAGTATCCATCTCAGCCTCAGAAGCATGTTATCTCCCTGAGTATAGTATTATAAAACATACACACACACCCAGGCATTAGCACTCTGCTGGACACAGAAACTGTCTTCATGTCATCAGATGAAATCAGGGTAAGAGAGATCCTTATGGGTTCTTGAGCTGAGCCTACTTCTGTCAAGGAAGCCATCAGTCTTCCAGTATCTTTCATTCTCTCTCCCCTATAGGAGTTGTAATTAATACAAAATGAACTCTAACCTGACTCCATTTTTTTCCCACAAAACTCCCAGAATAACAAATTCACTCATCTTTTTCTGATTATTAAATTATGTCATTCAAGAGATTAGCCTCAAGCATCTGTAGAGCAAGTTATTCTGGACTGTGTGGAAAAATCCCACAAGTCACTTCCAAAGCTGTAACCTACTCATAGTGAGACATGGAAAGGCTTTTATGAGATGGACAAAAGGTTCTCACCAGGTTGCTGTTATTATTCAGTTAGTCATGTATGACTCTGTGATCCTGGGGACTGCAGCGTGCCAGGCCTCCCTGTCCCTTATTATCCTTGGAGTTCACTCAAGTTCATTTCCATTGAATTTGTGATGCCATACAACCATTTCATCCTCTGTCACCCTCTTCTTCTACCATCAATCTTTCCCAGTATCAGAGTCTTTTCCAGTGAATTGGCTCTTCACATCAGTGGTCCAAGTATTAGAGCTTCAACATCAGTCCTTCCAATGAGTATTCAGGGTTGATTTCCTTTGGGATTGACTGGTTTGATCTCCTTGTTGTCCAGGGGATTCTCAAGAATAGGCAGAAAGTGAAAAATCCCATAGCACCTTGAATTTTTAGTCTCAATCCTCCAGAGACTTGACACAACCCAAGTTGGCAATCAGGAGACCTCCCCAACTGGAAGTCAACTGCTATGCACACTCTAAAATCCACTTCCAAGGACTCCTCCACTGTGAAGCTTGTCCTGAATCCCCTGGCTGAAGCTGGATGTCTACCCTCCCCTTTGTCCTTCTCACTGTCTTCCTCTTTATAATGGCCAGATATGTGTAGGTACTCACATATCTGGCCATTATAAAGTACTCACATTACAGATATGTGAGTACATTACATAGTACTCACATATCTGGCCATTATTTACATTATTTACTCACTCTCTCTGGACTGTGAGCTGCTTAGGCACAGGACTTATCACATTTGCTCTGCCCCTTGAATGCTGGTAGTGAAACTGAGGATCTGGAAGAACAGAGGGACATGTGGAAACAGGTGAAACCCTTTTCATCACCATTCTTGACCATCTCTTGTGATTGCTGGCACTGATGAGTCTGCTCTGCAATACAGATTGACTCATGAAACAGGTTGAGGATATTAACATTCTGTTGGAAATTTGCAAGTGTGTACAAAATACTGAAAATAATCAGTTTGGGGAAAACATGGGTTTGAAAAACAAAGCTAATCTAAACATCAAAACAATGTTGACTCAGAAGAATGAATTTATTCTGGAAGCCAGCTATTTCAGATTTAATTGTGTTGATTTGTCACTTTTCACCCTCATTTCCTTTTCCATGGTGCTTTGCTGAAAAAAAAAAAAAAAAAGGCTCAGTGATGCCTAGGTTTTGATTTATCTTGTATGGCAGAAGACCCCCATGCTTCCAAACAAGAGACTCACAGATAACTCTTACTTCAAGTGCAATTAGAAGGACCTGAACATCCCGTTTGAAATTTCATCCTCATACTTCAAAGAAATTAGTTTGATGAATGATAGCGATGGAGTGAAGCTAATAACAAAAATAATTAATGCTGGAAAATACTTCATAGGCACAGAAATTGCTCATGTGCCTTCTTTATATTGAAAGAAAGTCAGAAAGGGAATAAACCAGGAAGCCAAATTGTACATCTCAGCTCCCAGCAGTTTTCCCACAGCAGCATAATTAAGAGATGCCTCCTGACACCTCTCTGCTTGGACCAGCATTTGTAAACAGTGAGGCCATTTAACTAAATTCACATAATTGCTACAGAAAACATGGCCCAGACTTCTAAATATCACCAGCACTCAGGAGGGAATAACAATCAAGAATGATGAAAGGTTGGGTGACGTATGTGGGGAGAAAGAGGTTCTTCATCTCCATATGTCATTCTTAAACTTACTCCACCAAACTCGGCAAGGTTTTCAAGGGGGAATTTCAGATCATGTTGACGAGGAAGATGTGAATTACTTCTGTTCTACCAACTTAAGCTGCATGGCTCCAATAGAGTGGGGGCAGCTGAGCACATAAGCACTTGCAACACAAATTCCCACTGTATTCTCAGAACAATCTGAGGGGCAATTTACTCTCATGCCCTAAAGAAGTCTCAGGACCTCTTCTTCAGCCTTCATTACAGACTTCAGGTATCTCCAATCTCTTGTAAAATGTTCTAGTTTCCTGAATCCCTGATACTTTGTTAAACTGTTCTCCACCTTCAAAGCCCTAGTCACTCACTCTGATTGACCCAAGTCTTCGTCTCCTGGCCCACTTTTTGTATTTATCCTTCATCACAAATCCCATCCAATCCACTTACCTCTGTATCCCTTGCCTTCTGTTACGGACAGCATTGTGTCCCCAGCACCCTCTAACTCTTAGGATGAAGCTCTTACCCTCCCCTCATCCCCTGCAATGGTTCTGTATGTTGAGAGAAGACCTTTAGGGAGGTTAAATGAGGACATAAAGGTAGGGCCCTAATCTGAAAGAATGTGTGAAAGTGTTAGTCACTAAATCATGTCAAACTTTTCTGCCACCACATGGACTGTAGCCTGCCAAGTTCCTCTGTGTATGGAATTCTCCATGTAAGAACAGTGGAGTAGGTAGCCATTTCCTTCTCCAGGGGATATCTTCACTACTCAGGGACCAAACTGGGTCTCCTGCATTGCAGGAAGGTTCTTTACCATCTTAGCCACAAGGGAAGCCCATCCTGAAAGAATGGATGTTCTTATAAAAAGAGAGAGAGAGAGAGAGAAAATACTCCAGTGTTCTCTCTTTTACCTCTCACGCACAGAGAAGAGGCCACGTGAGGACACACCAAATAGGTGGCCATCTGCAAGCCAGGAAGAGAGTCTTCACAGGAAACCAGCCCTAACAGCACTTGATCTGGACTCTGACCACCAGAGTTCTGAGAAAACAAATGTCTGCTTTTAGAATCCTCATCCTGTGATCTTGCCATAGCAGCCAAGCTGATCAGGTCTCTTTACTTATATTCTCCAACCATTCTTGGCTTGTACCTGATTTTATCCTTTAGGCATTGTCATCATTGGATTTATTTGGACCCAATCACTCTCAAAACTCTCTCTATAGTCAAAGCCTTTTCTATCTTCCACCTCCTGTATTCAATGTGCCTCAAGTTCTCAACAGAACCTCTGGTCTACTTACCATTCCCAATTCCTCTCAACTCACTTTCCTCTCCCTTCTTACTTTTCTCTCTCTTTACAGATTCCTCAGCACACTATTTTATTAACAATCTTACCAATGCCCTGAACTGTCTCATCGTTGGCCAGAGAGCCCCTTCTTTTGATGCCTATGTCCTTTTGGAATGAACCATGGGTCTTTGAAATCTTTCTTGCTTTCAAGAATAAGGTGTCCCAGACATGTACAAATGTTTTCTACTTCATACCTGGAAATAGTCATTTCTGTAAGACTATCTGGTTCCTTTTAGGGGGAAACGTTAGCTAGCAACCACAATCTGTGTGGCAGAATGTTTCTTACTTTTGGGTCATCATTGCTCCAAAGCTCTTTCAGTGGACAAGGTCAGAAAATGCATGTTTTTGGAAAGAAGAAAAAAAAAGAAAAAACATACTTTACACTGATCCGTTCAGTTCAGTCACTCAGTCATGTCCAACACTTTGTGACCCCATGGACTGCAGTACACCAGGCTTCACTGTCCATCACTAACTCCCAGAGCTTGCTCAAGCTCATGTCCATCCAGTCAGTGATGCCATTCAACCACCTTATCCTCTGTTGTCCCCTTCTCCTCCTGCCCTCAATCTTTCCCAGAGTCAGAGTCTTTTCCAATGAGTCAGTTCTTTGCAAGAGATGGCCAAAGTATTGGAGTTTCAGCTTCAACATCAATCCTTCCAATGAATATTCAGACTGATTTCCTTTAGAATGAACTGGTTGGACCTCCCTGAAGTCCAAGGGACTCTCAAGAGTCTTCAACACCACAATTCAAAAGCATCAATTCTTCAGTGCTCAGCTTTCTTTATAGTCCAAGTCTCACATCCATACATGACTATAGGAAAAACCATAGCTTTGACTAGACAGACTTTTGTTGGCAAAGTAATGTCTCTGCTTTTTAATATGCTGTCCAGTTTGGTCATAGCTTATCTTCCAAGGAGTGTCTTTTAATTTCATGGCTACAGTCACCAACTGCAGTGATTTTGGAGCTCCCCTCCCCCAAATAGAGTCTCTCACTGTTTCCAGTGTTTCCCCATCTATTTGCCATGAAGTGATGGGACTGGATGCCATTATCTTCATTTTCTGAATGTTGAGTTTTAAGCCAACTTTTTCACTCTCCTCTTTCACTTTCATCAAGAGGCTCTTTAGTTCTTCTTTGATTTCTGCCATGAGGGTGGTATCATCTGCATATCTGAGGTTATTGATATTTCTCCCAGCAATCTTGATTGCAGCTTGTGCTTCATCCAGCCTGGCGTTTGTCATGATGTACTCTGCATGTAAGTTAAATAAGTATAGTGACAATATACAGCCTTGACGTACTCTTTTCCCGATTTGGAACCAGCCAGTTGTTCCATGTCCAGTTCTAACTGTTGTTTTTTGACCTACATACAGATTTCTCAGGAAGTAAGTGAGGTGGTCTGGTATTCCCATCTCTTTCAGAATTTTCCACAGTTTGCTGTGATACACAGAGTCAAAGGCGTTGGCATAGTCAATAAAGCAGAAATAGATGTTTTTCTGGTACTCTCTTGCTTTTTTGATGATCCAATGAATGTTGGCAACTTGAGGTTCTTACACCTTTAAAAAATCCTTCTTGAACATCAGGAAGTTCATGGTTCACATATTGCTGAAGCCTGGCTTGGAGAATTTTGAGCATTACTTTACTAGCGTGTGAGATGAGTGCTATTGTGCAGTAGTTTGAACATTCTTTCACGTTGCCTTTCTTTGGGATTGGAATGAAAACTGACCTTTTCCAGTCCTGTGGAAACTGCTGAGTTTTCCAAATTTGCTGGCATATTGAGTGCAGCACTTTAACAGCATCATCTTTTAGGATTCAAAATAGCTCAATTGGAATTCTATCACCTCCACTAGCTTTGTTCATAGTTATGCTTCCTAAGGCCCACTTGACTTCACATTCCAGTGTTGGTGATCACACCATCATGGTTACTTGGGTCATGATGATCTTTTTTGTATAGTTCTGTGTATTCTTGCCACATCTTCTTAATATTTTCTGCTTCTGTTAGGTTCATACCATTTCTGTCCTTTACTGTGCGCATCTTTGCATGAAATGTTCCCTTGGTATCCCTAGTTGTCTTGAAGAACTCTCAAGTCTCTTCCATTCTATTATTTCCCTCTATTTCTTTGCACTGACCACTGAGGAAAGCTTTCTTATTTCTCCTCACTATTCTTTGGAACTCTGCATTCAGATGGGTATATCTTTACTTTTCTCCTTTGCATTTTACTTCTCATCTTTTCTCAGCTATTTGCAAGGCCTCCTCAGGCAACCATTTTGCCTTTTTGCATCTTTTTCTTGGGGATGGTCTTGATCACTGCCTCCTGTACAATGTCACGAACCTCCTCTGTAGATTAGATCTGTCTATCAGATGTAATCCCTTGAATCTCTTTCTCACTTCCACTGTATAATCATAAGGGATTTGATTTAGGTCGTACCTGAATGGTCTAGTGGTTTTTCCTACTTTCTTCAATTTAAGTCTGAATTTTGCGATAAGGAGTTCTTGATATAAGCCACAGTCAGCTCCTGGTCTTGTTTTTGCTGACTGTATGGAGTTTCTCCATCTTTGGCTGCAAAGAATATAATCAATATGATTTCAGTATTGACCATCTGGTGATGTCCATGTGTAGAGTCTTCTATTGTGTTGTTGGAAGAGTGTGTTTGCTATGACCAGTGGGTTCTCTTGGCAAAACTCTGTTGGCCTTTGTCCTGCTTAATTTTGTACTCCAAGGCCAAATTTACCTGTTACTCCAGGTGTTTCTTGACTTTCTGCTTTTGCATTCCAGTCCCCTATAATGAAAAGGACATCTTTTTTGGGTGTTAGTTTTAAAAGGTCTTGTAGGTCTTCATAGAACCGTTTCAACTTCAGCTTCTTCAGCATTACTGGTTGGGGCATAGACTTGGATTACCATGATATTGAATGGTTTGCCCTGGAAATGAACAGAGATCATTCTGTCATTTTTGAGATTGCACCCAAACACTGCATTTCGTATTCTTTTGTTGACTGTGAAGGCTACTCCATTTCTTCTCAGGGATTCTTGTCCACAGTAGTAGATATAATGGTCATCTAAGTTAAATTCACCCATTCCAGTTCATTTTAACTCACTAATTCCTAAAGTGTCATTTTCACTCTTGCCATCTCCCATTTGACCACTTCTAATTTACCTTGATTCATGGACTTAATATTCCATGTTCCTACACAATATTGCTCTTTACAGCATTGGACTTTATTTCCATCATCAGTCACATCCACTACTGGGCATTGTTTTTGCTTTGGCTCCGTTTCTTCACTCTTTCTGGTGTTATTTTTCCATTCCTCTCCAGTAACATATAGGGCACCTACTGACCTGGGAAGTTCATCTTTCAGTGTCATAACTTTTTGCCTTTTCATACTGTTCACATACAGTGTTTTACACTGGTACTTCGTATTCAAATTGAATCCACTGGTTTCTAACATGTTAAATGTTACCCCTTTCCATCTCCACCCAGTTTCATTGGTAAACCCTATTTTGTTTCTGCACACCTTCTGAAAAGTCTGTTTTTACTTACTAAGTCAATTTATTTACACACATGCATATTTACTCCTCCATCCATTTTGATCTAGTTTACCTTCCACCACTCAGAAAGCTAGTTTTTATTATTTTAACCATGCTCCTCAAGCCAATGGACCACTTCTAATTTTCATCTCGTTGGAGTATTTAGTGCTACAGACCCTCCCTTCTTTCTGAAACATCCTCTGTTAATTAGATTTTTCTTTCTTTCTTTTTCTGTCCTTGTAAAATTCTTCTTTTTCTCCTCAATTTGCCATGAAATGTTGGAAGTACCCAAGATTTGTTACCAATTGCCTTGCTCTCTCTCACCAGTTCCTCTCTCCAGAAGAGCTCAGGCATGCCCACAGCTTCAATGCCTCCAAATTTGTTTCCCAGATCTCTTTTTTTTCACTCCATACACATAGATCTTTCTTCTCATGATGCACAAAGACATTTCAAACCTACCATGTCCAAGAGTAGCTTGATTCTCTGCTCTACCACCAAGAGCCAATAGCACTGTTCATTTTCCAAATAAATGGTATCATCTCTCCTGATGCTTAAACTAGCTTCAGCTTGGTGACTTCAAAGGATCCTGGCTTTGGATTCATCTTCATGCTTTTGAATCCGAGCTCTATCACTTATTCACTGTGTCTCATGGTTTTTATTTCTAAAATGTGGGTAACAATTGATCTTACCTCATAGGGATCTTGTGAATATTAAATGATACAACACACTACATGTTACATGCTCACCATAAATCTGGCACATGCTAACCTGTGGCTCAATGGTAAGTAATCCACCTGTGATGCAGGAGATGCAGGTTCAATCCTTAGGTGGGGAAGAGACCCTGGAGAAGAAAATGATAATCTACCCCAGTATTCTTGCCTGGAGAATCCCAGGGATAGAGAAACCTGGCTGGCTATAGTCCATGGTGTTGCAAAGAATCAGACACAACTGAGCAACTAAACAACAACAACAAAACACTCAATACATAACATATGTTGGTACCTTGGCCACCTCTCTCTCCTTTACCCTTTAGCTACCACACCTAACTATCTATCAAAACAAGTATTTCTTACAACGATAGACTGGGCATCTCATTTGTGTCTGTGCAGGATTCTTTCCAATATCTCCTCCTACTCTTTCTCATGGGATACTTATTACAAGAGTCTCCTATACTAAAGACCATGTCAAAGATATGGGAAGATGACCTACGAACTCATCAGAGGCTGCTGAGGAATGTGCTAGAACTATCAGGAAAGAGATGATTTTCATTAGTTTTATTGTGGCTCTGAGTTCAAAAACTGTAAGTCTGATATGGATTCAGATAAGCAGTCAGTTGTCATTGAATGCCATGAAAATGGAATGATTCTAAAAAGAATAAAGCCAACACTGAAGAAAACTGAGAGATAAAAATAGAGAACTGAAAATAAATATTAACTACATTTAATATAAATCAGTTCAGTTCAGTTCAGATGCTCAGTCGTGATCTACTCTTTGAAACCCCATGAATCGCAGCATGCCAGGCATCACTGTCCATCACCAACCCCTGGAGTTCACTCAAACCCATGTACATCAAGGCAGTGGTGCCATCCAGCCATCTCATCCTCTGTCGTCCCCTTCTCCTCCTGCCTCCAATACCTCCCAGCATCAGGGTCTTTTCCAATGAGTCAACTCTTCGCATGAGGTGGCCAAAGTACTGGAGTTTCAGCTTTAGCATCAGTCCTTCCAATGAACACCCAGGACTGATCTCCTTTAGGATAGACTGGTTGGACCTCCTTGCAGTCCAAGGGACTCTCAAGAGTCTTCTCCCACACCACAGTTAAAAAGCATCAATTCTTTGGCGCTCAGCCTTTTTCACAGTCTAACCCTCACATCCATACATGACCACTGGAAAAACCATAGCCTTGACTAGACGGACCTTTGTTGGCAAAGTAATGTCTCTGCTTTTGAATATGCTATCCAGGTTGGTCAGAACTTTTTTCCAAGGAGTAAGCATCTTTTAATTTCAGGGCTGCAATCACCATCTGCAGTGATTTTGGAGCCCAAAAAAATAAAATCTGACACTGTTTCCACTGTTTCCCCATCTATTTCCCATGAAGTGATGGGACCAGATGCTATGATCTTTGTTTTCTGAATGTTGAGCTTTAAGCCAACTTTTTCACTCTCCTCTTTCAACTTCATCAAGAGGCTTTTTAGTTCCTCTTCACTTTCTGCCATAAGGGTGGTATCATTTGCATATATGAGGTTATTGAGATTTCTCCCGGCAATCTTGATTCCAGCTTGTGCTTCTTCCAGCCCAGCATTTCTCATGATGTACTCTGCATATAAGTTAAATAAACAGGGTGACAATATACAGCCTTGACGAACTCCTTTTCCTATTTGGAACCAGTCTGTTGTTTCATGTCCAGTTCTAACTGTTGCTTCCTGGCCTGCATACAAATTTCTCAAGAGGCAGATCAGGTGGTCTGGTATTCCCATCTCTTGAAGAATTTTCCACAGTTTATTGTGATCTGCACAGTCAAAGGCTTTGGCATAGTCAATAAAGCAGAAACAGATGCTTTTCTGGAACTCTTTTGCTTTTTCCATGATCCAGCGGATGTTGGCAATTTGATCTCTGGTTCCCCTGCCTTTTCTAAAACCAGCTTGAACATCAGGAAGTTCACAGTTCACATATTGCTGAAGCCTGGCTTGGAAAATTTTGAGCATTACTTTACCAGCATGTGAGATGAGTGCAATTGTGCAGTAGTTTGAGCATTCTTTGGCATTGCCTTTCTTTGGGATCAGAATGAAAACTGACCTTTTCCAGTCCTGTGGCCACTGCTGAGTTTTCCAAATTTGCTGGCCTATTGAGTGCAGCACTTTCACAGCATCATCTTTCCAGATTTGGAATAGCTCAACTGGAATTCCATCATCTCCACTAGCTTTGTTTGTAGTGATGCTTTCTAAGGTCCACTTGACTTCACATTCCAGGATGTCTGGCTCTAGGTGAGTGATCACACCATCGTGATTATCTGGGTCGTGAAGATCTTTTTTGTACAGCTCTTCTGTGTATTCTTGCCATCTCTTCTTAATATCTTCTGCTTCTATTAGGTCCATACCATTTCTGTCCTTTATCGAGCCCATCTTTGCATGAAATGTTCCCTTGGGATCTCTAATTTTCTTGAAGAGATCTCTAGTCTTTCCCATTCTGTTGTTTTCCTCTATTTCTTTGCATTGATCACTGAAGAAGGCTTTCTTATCTCTTCTTGCTATTCTTTGGAACTCTGCATTCAGATGCTTATATCTTTCCTTTTCTCCTTTGCTTTTCACTTCTCTTCTTTTCACAGCTGTTTGTAAGGCCTCCCCAGACAGCCATTTTACTTTTTTGCATTTCTTTTCCATGGGTATGCTCTTGATCCCTGTCTCTTGTACAATGTCACAAACCTCATTCCATAGTTCATCAGGCACTCTATCTATCAGATCTAGCCCCTTAAATCTATTTCTCACTTTCACTGTAGAATCATAAGGGATTTGATTTAGGTCATACCTGAATGGTCTAGTGGTTTTCCCTACTTTCTTCAATTTAAGTCTGAATTTGGCAATAAGGAGTTCATGGTCTGAGCCACAGTCAGCTCCTGGTCTTGTTTTTGTTGACTGTATAGAGCTTCTCCATCTGTGGCTGCAAAGAGTATAATCAATCTGATTTCGGTGTTGACCATCTGGTGATGTCCAGTGTAGAGTCTTCTCTTGTGTTGTTGGAAGAGGGTGTTTGCTATGACCAGTGCATTTTCTTGGCAAAACTCTATTAGTCTTTGCCCTGCTTCATTCCGTATTCCAAGGCCAAATTTGCCTGTCACTCCAGATGTTTCTTGACTTCCTACTTTTGCATTCCAGTCTCCTATAATGAAAAGGACATCTTTTTTGGGTGTTAGTTCTAAAAGGTCTTGTAGGTCTTCATAGAACCGTTCAACTTCAGCTTCTTCAGCATTACTGGTTGGGGGCATAGACTTGGATTACTGTGATATTGAATGGTTTGCCTTGGAAACGAACAGAGATCATTCCGTCGTTTTTGAGATTGCATCCAAGTACTGCATTTCGGACTCTTTTGTTGACCATGATGGCTACTCCATTTCTTCTGGGGATTCCTGCCCACAGTAGTAGATATAATGGTCATCTGAGTTAAATTCACCCATTCCAGTCCATTTCAGTTCGCTGATTCCTAGAATGTCGACATTCACTCTTGCCATCTCTTGTTTGACTACTTCCAATTTGCCTTGATTCATGGACCTGACATTCCAGGTTCCTATGCAATATTGCTCTTTACAGCATTGGACCTTGCTTCTATCACCAGTCACATCCACAGCTAGGTATTCTTTTTGCTTTGGCTCCATCCCTTCATTCTTTCTGGAGTTATTTTTCCACTGATCTCCAGTAGCATATTGGGCACCTACTGACCTGGGGAGTTTCCTTTTCAGTATCCTCTCATTTTGCCTTTTCATACTGTTCATGGGGTTCTCAAGGCAAGAATACTGAAGTGGTTTTCCATTCCCTTCTCCAGTGGACCACATTCTGTCAGATCTCTCCACCACATCCCGCCCATCTTGGGTTGCCCCACGGGCATGGCTTAGTTTCATTGACTTAGACAAGGCTGTGGTCCTAGTGTGATTAGATTGACTAGTTTTCTGTGAGTATGGTTTCAGTGTGTTTGCCTCTGATGCCCTCTTGCAATACCTACCATCTTACTTGAGTTTCTTTTACCTTGGGAGAAACCAAGGTAAGAGACCCCCCCTTCCCGCCACACCCCCCTCCAGGGTCTTCTAATTTTGAGACCAAAACAACTTGCCTGGAAGCACATTTTTCACAAACAAATCAATCAGTCCAAAGCCCTCCTCTCCATCAACCTCCTTTATCTAACTTTTATATGCCAAGCCCCTACACTAAATCCGTTCAGGGCCAGTTATCAGATAACCAGAAACCACCTCGATAGCCCAGAACCCTTGAGATAATTCAAACTATCCAATCCTAAAATTGTAGGCCATTCTTCATCCATTTCTTGTGTAAATTGCAATTAGGGCTCTAAACTATGCAGTGCCCTTGCCCCTCCTGCCTCCTGACCAACTCTGGTGCCCATGTGGCCCTACATGGCATGGGGTGTGTCAAATACCTGCTGGCATTTGCCAAGAGCAATTGCCAGTGACTGATAAACAGCAACTAAAGCATTTGCTCTCTGCCTCTGCTGAGATTGAACCCTGTGACCTTCAACACCCCCTGAAGGGAACTCAGGGTAGAGAGTGAGGCTCTCTGTCCTCCAGAGAAACTGGTAGAACAGGTCTTTAGACAATTAGATATTTTCAGGAACTGATTTCATAATCCCAATCCTTGCATCTCTTCATATCTAGAAAAACACTGAATCCCTTCACAGTGACATCTGCTCTTTGTGACTAGCAGAATATCTTTTGTAAAGTAAGTGCTTGATTTCACTGAACTTCCTTTCACTGAAGTCTTATATGTTGACCTTCTCCCACTACCTCTTTGAAGCAGTTCATCAGAGCTATCTGAGGTGCTGTCTCTGAGGCTGCAGTCCTTATTTCACCCCAAATAAACTTAACTCGCAACTCTCATGTTGTGCATTTTTTTAGTTGACATGTGGCCCCTCCTCTTGGGAATAGTGAGTAATAAACTCTTCTTTCAAAAACAGCTGTCTCTGTATGTGTCTGTCATCTCACAATTGATGAAAACAAGTTCTAGGGATTTCCCTAGCAGTCCAGTGGTTAAGACTTCACCTTCCCTAAGATTTGTGAGTTTGATCCCTAGTTGGGGAGCTAAGATCCCACATGCCTCTTGGCTAAAAAACCAAAACATAAAGCAGAAGAATTATTGTAACAAACTCAGTAAAGACATTAATAAAGGTCCACATTAATAAAATAAAGGTCAAGGTACCATCAAAACAGCCACATCTTCCTGCCTTTCCTTAAACCCAAAGCTCACTGATACCTGTGCCCTCTGCACCCCAGTAAGGCACCAAACATTAGCAAGACATGCAGTGAGTTCATGCTTCTGAGCCTGGGCTTCCTTATTTACAAAGAGTTGTCAAAGGATCTAAGGGAGGACAGGAGAGAATGCCTGGGACAGACAAGGCCAAGGTTTAGGTGGCCTTGTGGTGGTTGTTCTGTTCAGTCACCAAATCATTGTCAAACTTTGTGACTCCACGGACTGCAGCACACAAGGCTTCCTGTCCTTCACTATCTTCTGGAGTCTGCTGAAATTCACATCCATTGAGTCAATAATGCCAGCCAATTGTCTCATCTTCTGTTGCCCCTTCTCCTCCTGTCCTCAATCTTTCCCAGCATCACAGTCTTTTTCAATGAGTCAGCTCTTCATATCAGGTGGCCAAAGTATTAGAGCTTCAGCTTCAGCATCAGTCCTTCCAATGAATATTCAGAGTTGATTTCCTTTAGGATTGACTGGTTTGATCTCCTTGCAGTCCAAGGGACTCTCCAGAGTCTTCACCAATACCACAGTTCAAAAACATCAATTCTCCAGAGCTCAACCTTCTTTATGGTCCAGCTCTTACATCCATACATGACTACTGTTGGCAAAGTGATGTCTCTGATTTTTAATACACTATCTAGGTTTGTCACAGCTTTTATCCCCAAGGAGAAAGTGTTTTCTTAATTTTGGGTCTGCAGTCACCATCCATAGTGATTTTGGAGTCCAAGAAAATAAAGTTTGTCACTGTTTCCATTGTTTCCCCATCTATTTCCCACGAAGTGATGGGACAGGGTGCCATGATCTTCATTTTTTGAATGTTGAGATTTAAGCCAGCCTTTTCACTCTCCCCTTTCACTTTCATCAAGAGGCTCTTTATTTCCTCATCCCTTTCTGCCATAAGAATGGTATCATCTACATATCTGAGGTTGTTGATATTTCTCCTAGCACCAGGGGAAAGGCCTTGTGGTAGAGTCAAAGAAAATCATGAACTCCATGTGTAAATCAGTAATTTGATGGGTCTTGAATTTATGAATGAATGAATGAGTCTGTTGTTTTCCTGGTTCCTGTGAAAAAATACCTTCCAGTGAAGTTTTTTCTTCTGCTTCAGTTTTTGAATTCTAGTTTCATGCATTCAATTCAAAGGACTAAGATAATAAGTACACCGCCAATTATTCAATTCATCCAACAGCTTATATGGTAATGATTCATTATTTCATTCAGCTGAAATGGTGCAGAAGTATACAAAATTGACCAGCAGGTGAAAGGGTAGAAGGAATTACTAGTAAAGCTTGCCACTTAAGACATACACCACCACCTCTCTCCTGTCTTTCTTTCCTATGGTGTTACTCTTACATAAGTGGTTATTACCACATGAAACACATTGAGATTATTTCAATTAATTGTGTTTGCTATATTGTTTCAAAAGATTATTCTACCACTTGCTAGCAATTAAACAGGCTTTTATGTTAAGTATGCCGCTTGAGGGTATTTTGAATAGGACTGCAGATACAGTAACTGAAATTAAACTTCCACTTGGAAGAAGTCTGTCCTTTGAAAGTCAAGTATCTTTGAGGTGGTGATTTAAAAGAGTTTGAAAAGCATGAATAATAACATGAATTAGTTACTAGGGTGACCAGAGACTTCTAAAGCTTCAAATTCTTCTCCTTCTTAGAATAAAAGAACATTTTCCACCTTGCAAGCATAGTCTTACCAAGGAGAATCAGAGGGGTTAATGATAGGTATTTTCTGCCAACAAAGACTTACTGAGGGCAAACACTGGTTTGTGGTATTGTGTTGGTTCTATAGAAGATACACAGTGGTGTCTCCAGTGAGGAGGAGATATTTTGACACTGGTTCAGTTCAGTTCAGTTGCTCAGTCGTGTCCGACTCTTTGTGACCCCATGAATTGCAGCACGCCAGGCCTCCCTGTCCATCACCAACTCCCGGAGTTCACTGAGACTCATGTCCATCGAGTCAGTGATGCCATGCAGCCATCTCATCCTCTGTCGTCCCCTTCTCCTCCTGCCTCCCATCCCTCCCAGCATCAGAGTCTTTTCCAATGAGTCAACTCTTCTCATGAGGTGGCCAAAGTACTGGAATTTCAGCTTTAGCATCATTCCTTCCAAAGAAATCCCAGGGCTGATCTCCTTCAGAATGGACTGGTTGGATCTCCTTGCAGTCCAAGGGACACTCAAGAGTCTTCTCCAACACCACAGTTCAGAAGCATCAATTCTTCGGTGCTCAGCCTTCTTCACAGTCCAACTCTCACATTCATACATGACCACAGGAAAAATCATAGCCTGACTAGACAGACCTTTGTTGGCAAAGTAATGTCTCTGCTTTTCAATATGCTATCTAGGTTGGTCATAACTTTCCTTCCAAGGAGTAAGCGTTTTTTAATTTCATGGCTGCAGTCACCATCTGCAGTGATTTTGGAGCCCCAAAAAATAAAGTCTGACATTGTTTCCACTGTTTCCCCATATATTTCCCATGAAGTGATGGGACCGGATGCCATGATCTTCGTTTTCTGAATGCTGAGCTTTAAGCCAACTTTTTCACTCTCCTCTTTCAACTTCATCAAGAGGCTTTTTAGTTCCTCTTCACTTTCTGCCATAAGGGTGGTGTCATCTGCATATCTGAGGTTATTGATATTTCTCCCAGCAATCTTGATTCCAGCTTGTGCTTCTTTCCAGCCCAGCGTTTCTCATGATGTACTCTGCATAGAAGTTAAATAAGCAGGGTGACAATATACAGCCTTGACGAACTCCTTTTCCTATTTGGAACCAATCTGTTGTTTCATTTCCAGTTCTAACTGTTGCTTCCTGACCTGCATACAGATTTCTCAAGAGGCAGGTCAGGTGGTCTGGTATTCCCATCTCTTTCAGAATTTTCCACAGTTTCTTGTGATCCACACAGTCAAAGGCTTTGGCATAGTCAATAAAGCAGAAATAGATGCTTTTCTGGAACTCTCTTGCTTTTTCTATGATCCAGTGAATGTTGGCAATTTGATCTCTGGTTCCTCTGCCTTTTCTAAAACCAGCTTGAACACCTGGAAGTTCACGGTTCATGTATTGCTGAAGCCTGGCTTGGAGAAATTTGAGCATTACTTTACTAGCATGTGAGATGAGTGCAGTTGTGAGGTAGTTTGAGCATTCTTTGGCATTGCCTTTCTTTGGGATCGGAATGAAAACTGACCTTTTCCAGTCCTGTGGCCACTGCTGAGTTTTCCAAATTTGCTGGCATATTGAGTGCAGCACTTTCACAGCATCATCTTTCCAGATTTGGAATAGCTCAACTGGAATTCCATCATCTCCACTAGCTTTGTTTGTAGTGATGCTTTCTAAGGCTCACTTGACTTCACATTCTAGGATGTCTGGCTCTAGGTGAGTGATCACACCATCGTGATTATCTGGGTTGTGAAGATCTCTTTTGTACAGTTCTTCTGTGTATTTTTGCCACCTCTTCTTAATATCTTCTGCTTCTATTAGGTCCATACCATTTCTGTCCTTTATCGAGCCCATCTTTGCATGAAATGTTCCCTTGGGATCTCTAATTTTCTTGAAGAGATCTCTAGTCTTTCCCATTCTGTTGTTTTCCTCTATTTCTTTGCATTGATCACTGAAGAAGGCTTTCTTATCTCTTCTTGCTATTCTTTGGAACTCTGCATTCAGATGCTTATATCTTTCCTTTTCTCCTTTGCTTTTCACTTCTCTTCTTTTCACAGCTATTTGTAAGTCTCCCCAGACAGCCATTTTGCTTTTTTGCATTTCTTTTCCATGGGGATGGTCTTGATCCCTGTCTCCTGTACAATGCCAAACCTCATTCCATAGTTCATCAGGCACTCTATCTATCAGATCTAGGCCCTCAAATCTATTTCTCACTCCCACTGTAGAATCATAAGGGATTTGATTTAGGTCATACCTGAATGGTCTAGTGGTTTTCCCTACTTTCTTCAATTTAAGTCTGAATTTGGTAATAAGGAGTTCATGATCTGAGCCACAGTCAGCTCCTGGTCTTGTTTTTGTTGACTGTATAGAGCTTCTCCATCTTTGGCTGCAAAGAACATAATCAATCTGATTTCAGTGTTGACCATCTGGTGATGTCCAGTATAGAGTCTTCTCTTGTGTTGTTGGAAGAGGGTGTTTGCTATGACCAGTGCATTTTCTTGGCAAAACTCTATTAGTCTTTGCCCTGCTTCATTCCATATTCCAAGGCCAAATTTGCCTGTTACCCCAGGTGTTTCTTGACTTCCTACTTTTGCATTCCAGTCTCCTATAATGAAAAGGACATCTTTTTTGGGTGTTAGTTCTAAAAGGTCTCATAGGTCTTCATAGAACCATTCAACTTCAGCTTCTTCAGCATTACTGGTTGGGGGCATAGACTTGGATTACTGTGATATTGAATGGTTTGCCTTGGAAACGAACAGAGATCATTCCGTCGTTTTTGAGATTGCATCCAAGTATTGCATTACGGCCTCTTTTGTTGACCATGATGGCTACTCCATTTCTTCTGAGGGATTCCTGTCCTCAGTAGTAGATATAATGGTCATCTGAGTTAAATTCACCCATTCCAGTCTATTTCAGTTTGCTGATTCCTAGAATGTCGACATTCACTCTTGCCATCTCCTGTTTGACCACTTCCAATTTGCCTTGATTCATGGACCTGACATTCCAGGTTCCTATGCAATATTGCTCTTTACAGCATTGGACCTTGCTTCTATCACCAGTCACATCCACAGCTGGGTATTCTTTTTGCTTTGGCTCCATCCCTTCATTCTTTCTGGAGTTATTTCTCCACTGATCTCCAGTTGCATATTGGGCACCTACTGACCTGGGGAGTTTCTCTTTCAGTATCCTATCATTTTGCCTTTTCATACTGTTCATGGGGTTCTCAAGGCAAGAATACTGAAGTGGTTTGCCATTCCCTTCTCCAGTGGACCACATTGTGTCAGATCTCTCCACCACATCCTGCCCGTCTTGGGTTGCCCCACGGGCATGGCTTAGTTTCATTGAGTTAGACAAGGCTGTGGTCCTAGTGTGATTAGATTGACTAGTTTTCTGTGAGTATGGTTTCAGTGTGTCTGTGCTCTGATGCCCTCTTGCAACACCTACCATCTTACTTGGGTTTCTCTTACCTTGGACGTGGGGTATCTCTTTACAGCTGCTCCAGCAAAGTGCAGCCGCTGCTCCTTACCTTGGAGGAGGGGTATCTCCTCACCGCTGCCCTTCCTGACCTTCAACGTGGGATAGCTCCTCTTGGCCCTCCTGCGCATGTGCAGCCACCGCTCCTTGGACATGGGGTTGATCCTCCTGGCTGCTGCCCCTGGCCTCGGGCATGGGGGCCTGGGGTAGCTCCTCCCGGCCGCTGACCTCGGACTTGGGTAGCTCCTCTCGGTAGTCACCCCTGACCTCGGACGCGGGGTAGCTCCTCTCGGCTGCTCCCTGACTTCGGACTTGGGGTAACTCCTCTTGGCCGCGGCCCTTCGGGCATGTTAGCATGTATCAAAACAGGGACATGGGCCAATCGGAACACACACACAGGCCTTATCACTGAAGCAGGTTTCTAGAGATATACCTCTGGGCAAGGATTAAGTCTGGGTTAGCTGGATGCTGGGGAGACCCACACATGGCATATCTCCGTTATCATTCAATTCAAAATATAATTTTAAGAGTAATTTCCTCTTGACCTATGAATTATTTAGAGATGAGTTGTTTAATTTCTAGGCAGTAGGGGATTTTCTACTGACTCTTAGCTTAATTCCATTGTGGTCAGATAATGTACTCTGAATTATTTTAATAATTTAATCTTATGAGATTTCCTGAGGCTTCTTTATGGGGCACCATATGGTTAATCTTGGTAAGTGACCCCATGCACTTGAAAAAGAAATGTGAATTCTGTTGTTGGGTTCAATGTTTTCTATATATCCATTGGATCTTGTATTGGTTGTTCCATATAGACATATTTTCTTCCCAGGTTTTATCTTCTCATGTTATTCATTACTGAGTTTGTCAAATTGTCCACATTGGTTATGTGTTGATCTTCTTTCTTCTCATTCCAGCTATTGTGGATTCATATATTCTGAGATTATTGGGTACCTGTGTATTTAGGTTTGTGATAACTTTAAGTTTGATTAATCCCTTTAACATGATGAAATGTCTTGATTTTTAGTGGTACTGTTGCCTGAGTTTACTTTGCATAATGTTAGATGCAGCTCTATCAGCATTCTTTCACTGATATTTTCAAGGGTTAGTCTTTCCCTATTATGTTTACTTCAATCTCCATGAGCCCTCAAGTTTAAAGCATATTGCTCTTGTAAGTAGCATATAAACTTTTTTCTAGTTTGATGATCATTATCTTCACCTTGCTTGAGACATGGAGTCCATTTATATATGGCATAGTGACTAATACAATTGGATTATACCTGCCATCCTACAACTTACAATTGGACTTGATTAATATTCCTTGTTTCTGCTTTCTGTGTTACTCAGAATTAGTCAAATATTTTATTAGTTCTTCCTCTTTCCCCCTAAAATTTTGTTATCTCATAGAATGAGTGATACAGCAAATAAAGACTCTTGGAATAATACTTAGAGGGAAATTTCTGGCCTTAAATATATATACTGGAAGAAAAGAAAGGTTGAAATGCCAAAGATCTAAATTTCTGTCTGAAAAAGATTTAGAAAAGAAGATTAAGTCAAAGCCAAAAAGAAAGTAGAAGAAAGGAAGTTTTAAAAAATAAGTGCTGAAATCACTAACTGAAATCACTTATTTTTTATCACTAAGGAAAAAACAAAGTAGAAAAAAAATAATGCAGTCAAATCAAAAGATAGTTACAAGACATCAGAGAAAATAAGAGTGATGCCATAAGTCCATTAGCCAAAACAAAGGAACAAATGCAAAAAAAAAAGAAAGAAAAATCTGGAAAGAACTCAAAAAGTTAGAATCAATTTTTTGAAACTCTAAAAATGAAATGAAAGCCTCTGGAAACCATGGTAATGCTTCACTACAAAAAGCAAAACAACCTCTCCAAGAAACAAGCAAACAAAAACAACTGAATCTCAGCAAAAATAGCACACTTTGTGGTGTTTAGTTTACCCTGATGCCATCTCCTGCTCATTCAGTGGTAATTCTAAAGAAAACAGTTCACAATACTGGTACAGGTACCAGTCAGTACCAGAGGGAGTTGGAAAGACCTTATCCTCAAGGAATTGCAATTGTTTGTTTTGACCCCTCCGTTGGCTCCCTGGAAAACTGGCTCAAAGGACTTGTCTTTGTTTGGAGCTTCTTCCAGTGCTGAGGTAGAAACTACAGGACTGCTGAAAACTTTTAGAGGCAGATGAATTAATTGCTGATTTCATTGCTGAGGCAATGAAAAGAGCCTACATGGGCACATGTGACAAAGAATACAGACTTTAGAAAATTGTTTCATTAAGATCACTAAACAAACAGATAATTAAAAGAAAGTACTACAAAAAACACCAGTGCAAACCCTGGGGAGGGGACAGAGTCTGAATTAGAGACTTGTCATATTATAATATCCAAAACATCTGGTTTTCAACAACAACAAGTATAAGGGATCAATAGAAATTAAAAAGAATAGTTCATACATTGGAAACAGCAATTAATAAACACTTGTCCCTGAGTAAAGACATTGAAACTATTAGAAAAATATTTAAATGAACCATTTAAAATATATTGAAAGAATTCAGGGAAATCATACATAAATAACCAATGAAATATATAAAAATAATGTTTCATCAAATAGAGAATATCAACAAAGAGACAAAAATTATAGAAAAAATCAAATGGAAATTCTGCAATTGAAAAAATAAAGAAGTGAACACAGCCTCAGAAAATGGGGGACACCATCATATGTACTATTATTTACACACTAGGAGGTATAGAAAGAAGTAGAAAAAATGTGGGAATAAGTAATGGCCCAGATTTCCAAAATTTGATGAAAAAAACGTTAATTTACACATATAAGAACCTCTAAGTCTGATAAACTCAAAGAGATTCACACCAAGGCACATTATAATTAAATCATCACATACAAATTATTCTCAATAAGATTACAACTGATTTCTCATCAGAAACCATGGAGGCCACAAGTCATTGGAATGACATATTCATATATTCCATATTCAAACTCAGAATTCTATATCCAGCAAAATTATCTGTGAAAAATGAAAGAGAAATGAAGACATTCCAGATACACAAAAGCTAAGAATTTCTTGCTAGCAGTCCCAACATACAAAAATACTAAAGTTAGTTTTTCTTAGGCTGAGAACACACAGTGATTCAAATCAAGGTAAGAAAAAACCCAACAACAGCAAAGAGCATTAGTAAAGTTATGTATGTAATTACAAAACAAAAACATGAAAGTAAATATTTCATCTCTTCTCATCCTTTAATAGTTTAAAACTGGTTGCTTGGGGCTGGTGCACTGGGATGACCCAGAGGGATGGTACGGGGAGGGAGGAGGGAAGGGGGTTTGGGATGGGGAACACGTGTATACCTGTGGCGGATTCATGTTGATGTATGGCAAAACCAATACAATATTGTAAAGTAATTAGCCTCCAATTAAGATAAATAAATTTACATTTAAAAAATAAAATTAAAATGTAAAACAGAGAAAAAAGCTCAAAAAAAAAATTAAAGCAATTGTAAAAGTCATGTATATGTGTAAGACTATATGTTATATATATAATTGTATTACTAGATCTATAAAAACATATAAAGGTAATTCATTTAACAATAACTATGCAAAATGATGTGGGTGAGAACAAAGATTCACTGAAGTAAGAAAATGATACCAGATGATAACTTGATCTACAGGAAAATAAAAATAATCAGAATGGTAAATATGAAAACTCTATATTTATAGAGTTTTATAATTTAGAGTTATGTAATTTTATTTAGAGTTATATAATTTTATTTTTTAAAATATAAATATTATTTTCCTTTTTTTCCTCAGTTTCCATAATAGATATAAAATTATATAAAGTAACAACTATACAATGTATTGCTGAGTTTTTAAAATATATAGATGTAACATGTATTATAATGATTGCACAAAAAGGGACAAGTGAGAATATAGTTAAATAAGAATAAAATTTCTAAATATCACTGGAATTGTTAGCATAAATTTGAATCTGATTCTGATAAGTTATCATGAATATAATAAGCCCCAGAGTAACCACTAAAATAATTCTCAGAAACATAGTGAATCAAGCGCTAAATGAAGCAAAATTTTATACTAAAAATTATTCACTTAATACAAAAGAAAGTAGTACATAACGAATGAATGAATGAACTGTTTTAAATCCTAAAAGATAATGCTGTTAAATCACTACACTCAATATGCCAGCAAATTTGGAAAACTCAGTAATGGCCATTGGGTTGGAATAGGCAGTTTTCATTTCAATCCCAAGGAAAGGTAATGCTGAAGAATGTTCAAACTGTTGTACAATTGTGCTTATTTCCCATGCTAGCAAGGTAATGTTCAAAATCCTTCAAGCTAGGCTTCAACAGTAAGTGAACTGAGAACTTCCATATGTACAGGCTGGATTTAGAAAAGGCAGAGGAATCAGAGATTCAAATTGCCACCATTGCTCGGTTCATAGAAAAAGCAAGGGAATTCTAGAAAAACATCTACTTCTATTTCATTGACTATGCTAAAGCCTTTGACTATGTGAATCTCAACACAATGTGAAAAATTCTTAAAGAGATGGGAGTATCACGTCCCTCAAATGCACAGTTAAGTATTAACTGCAGGGTTTTAATTTGTTGTACCTGTCACTTCCAGAGTGTTCCCTCTTCTTTGTTTATTTTGGCTTCCTCTGTTTGCAAGTCTCTTCAGTGTCTAATTTCTGCCCTGACACAGGAGGGCAAAGGTGGCCACTTATTTAGTCTCACTTGTTCAGTTGTGTTGTGTGTAGGGATGGACACTGGGCATACACACCAAGGACCCAGAATTAAAAGAGACACATGTACCCCAATGTTCATTGCAGCACTGTTTACAATAGCTAGGACATAGAAGCAACCTAGATGTTCATCAGCAGACAAATGGATAAGGAAATGTGATACATATACAAAATGGAATATTACTCAGCTATAAAAAAAGAACACATTTGAGTCAGTTCTAATGATATGGATGAAACTGGAGCCTATTATAAAGAGTGAAGTAAGTCAAAAAGAGAAACACCAATATAGTCCATTAATGCATATATATGGAAAGAAGGTAATGATGGCCCTATATGCAAGACAGCAAGAGACACAGATATAAAGAACAGAGTTTTGGACTCTGTGGGAGAAGGCGAGGATGGGATGATTTGAGAGAATAGCATCGAAACATGTATATTACCATATGTAAAATAGATGACCAGTGCAAGTGTGATGCGTGAAGCAGGGCATTCAAAGCCATTTCTCTAGGAAAACCCAGAGGGACAGAGTGGGGAGGAAGGAAGGAGGCAGATTCAGGTTGGGGAGCCACATGTACATCTGTGGTTGATTCACATCAATGCATGGCAAAAACCAACACAATGTTGTAAAGTATTAGCCTCCAATTAAAATAAATAAATGAAAAAAGAAAATAAATTTTTTTTTAAAAAGGAGATGAGAATATCAGACCACCTAAACTACCTCCTGAAAAACCTATATGTGGGTCAAGAAGCAACAGATAGAACTGGATATGAAACAGCAGACTGGTTCAAAATTGGGAAAGGAGTATATTAAGGCTGTATACTGTCACCCTGCTTATTTAAGGTACATGCAGAGTACATCATGAGAAATGGCAGACTGGATGACTCACAATCTGGAATCAAGATTGTCGGGAGAAATATCAACAACCTCAGATATGCAGATGATACCTCTCTAAAGGCAGAAAGTGAAGTGAAACTGAAGAGTCTCTTGATGAAGGTGAAATAAGAGAGTGAAAAAGCTGGATTAAAACTCAACATTCAAAAAATCAAGATCATGGCATCTGGTCCCATCATTTCATGACAAATAGCTGAGGAAAAAGTGGAAGCAGTGACAGATTTTATTCTCTTGGGCTCCAAAATCACTGTGGATGGTGACCGTAGCCTTGAAATTAAGACACTTGCTCCTTAGAAGAAAAGCTATAACAAAACAGTGTATTAAAAAGCAGCATCACTTTGCCAACAAAGATCCATATAGTCCCAGATATGGTTTTTCCAGTAGTCATGTATAGATGTAAAAGTTGGACCATAAAGAAAGCTGAGTGCCAAAGAATTGATGCTTTTGAACTGTGGTGTTGGAGAAGACTCTTGAGAGTCCCTTGCACTGCAAGGAGATCAAATCAGCCAATTCTAAAGGAAATTAAGCCTGAATACTCATTGGAGGGACTGATGCTAAAGCTGAAGCTCCAATACTTTGACCACCTGATGCGAACAGCTGACTCATTGGCAAAGACTCTGATGCTGGTAGAGATTGAAGCAGGAGGAGAAGGGGACAACAGAATATGAGATTGTTGGATGGCATCACTGAGTCAATGGATGTGAGTTTAAGCAAGCTCTGGGAGATGGTGAAGGTCAGGGAAGCCAGATGTGCGGCCGTCCATGGGGTCACAAAGAGTCGGACATGACTGAGCAACTGAACTGAGCAACAACAAAAGACAAACATTAGAATCAAATGTATAAATAGGTTAAGAGAAAAAGCCTAGAAACTTATATATGTGCAAATAGCAACAATAAGAAAACTTGAATGACTATACTAATGTCAGCCAAAATTGACTTTAAAACATACAATTTTGCTAGATCTAAAAAGGAACATTTTATAATGATAAAAAATGAATCTGTAATAATAGATATAACAATTATAAATATATATGCACCCAAGAGTTGAGCCACAGTATACAAAAAGAAAACAGTGACAATATTGAAAGAAGAAATAGACAAACCAACAAAAATAGTTGAATATTGCTCTTCAAATAATGAATTGAGCCAGTAGTAGGTCAACAAGAAAATAGAAGACTTGAACAAGAATATATGCCCACTAGACCTAATGACATTGTAGAGAACTCCACCTTCAAAAAAACAGAATAAACATTCTTCTCAAGAGCACATAGAACATTCTTCAGAGTAGACCATGTGTTTGGCCATAAAACAAAAATCAATAAGTGGAAGAGGGCTGAAATCATAGCAAATATGCCTGCCAATCATAATGGAGTATAATTAGAAATTAATAACAGAAAGAAAATTTGAGATTCACAAATATGTGAAAATTAAAGAGCACAAGAATAAAAAAGTTTAGTTTAATATCTAAGAATTAATTGTCATAATGTACCATATCAATAGACTAAACAATATAAATCACATGATCTCAATAGACACAGAAAGATTTAACAAAATTCAACACTCTTTCATGATAAAGACAAAACAAAATTCTGCACACTAGGAAGAGAAGAGAACTTCCTCAACGTGTTAAAAGTTATCATTAAAAAACTCTACATTAAAAGTATACTTACTGGTGAAAGACTGAATTATTTTCCCTAAGATTGGGAAGAAGACAAATTTTTACTCTTGTTATTTCTAGTCACATTTTTATGGGGTGTTCTAACTGGGAAAATTAGTCAACAAACAGAAATAAAGGGCAATCAGATTGGAAAGGAAAATACAAAATTATCCCTATTTGCAAATGACATGACCTTGTATATAAAATACTAAGGCATACACTGAAAATTTATTAGAATTAATAAAGGAGTTCAGCAATACTTCAAGATGTAAGAAAATCAATATACAAAAATCAATTGTATTTTATGTGGTATCAATGAAAATACGAAAAAATTAATTAAGGAAACAATTTTATTTACAGTAGCATCAAAAAGAATAAAATTCTTTAGAATACATTTATGCAGTAAAGTGATAGGCTAATACTCTTAAAAGGTCAGTTTTCATTCCAATCCCAAAGAAAGGCAATGCCCAAAAATGCTTATACTACTGCACAATTGCATTCATCTCATATGCTAGCAAAGTACTGCTCAAAATTCTCCAAGCCAGTCTTCAACAGTACGTGAACCATGAACTTCCAGATGTTCAGGCTGGATTTAGAAAAGGCAGAGGAACCAGAGATCAAATTGCCAACATCCATTGGATCATCGAAAAAGCAAGAGAATTTCAGGAAAAAAAACATCTATTTCTGCTTTATTGACTACATCAAAGACTTTGACTGTGTGGGTCACAACAATCTATGGAAAACTCTTCAAGATATAGGAATACCGGACCACCTGACCTGCCTCCAGAAAAATCTGTTTGCAGGTCAATAAGCAATGATTAGAACTGGACGTGGAACAACAGACTGCTTCCAAATTGGGAAAGGAGTACATCAAGGTTATATATTGTCACCTGCTTATTTAACTTACATGCAGAGTACATCATGAGAAATGCTGGACTGGATGAAGCACAAGCTGGAATCAAGATTGCTGGGAGAAATATCAATAATCTCAGATATGCAGATGACCTCACCCTTATGAAAGAAAGTGAAGAGTAACTAAAGAGCCTCTTGATGAAAGTGAAAGAGGAGAGTAAAAAAGTTAAAATTAAAACTCAACATTCAGAAAACTAGGATCATGGCATCTGGTCCTATCACTTTATGGCAAATAGATGGGAAAACAATGGAAACAGTGACAGATTTTATTTAGGGGGACTCCAAAGTAACTGCAGATGGTGACTACAGCCATGAAATAAAAAGACACTTGCTCCTTGGAAGAAAAGTTATGACCAATCTAGACAGCTTATTAAAAAGCAGAGACATTACTTTGCCAACAAAGGTCCATCTAGTCAAAGCTATGGTTTTTCCAGTAGTCACGTATGGATATGAGAGTTGGACTATAAAGAAAGCTGAGCACCGAAGAACTGATGCTTTTGAACTATGGTGTTGGAGAAGACTCTTGAGTCCCTTGGACATCAAGGAGATCCAACCAGTCCATCCTAAAGGAAATGAGTCCTGAATATTCATTGGAAGGACTGAAGCTGAAACTCTAATACTTTGGCCACCTGATGTGAAGAACTGACTCATTGGGGAAGACCCTGATACTGGGGAAGATTGAATGTGGGAGGAGAAGGGGACGACAGAGGATGAGATGGTTGGATGGCATCACTGACTCTATGGACATGAGTTTGAGTAAACACCTGGAGTTGGTGAAGGACAGGGAAGCCTGGTGTGGTGCAGTCCCAGGGGTCACAAAAAGTTGGACATGACTGAGCAACTGAACTGAACTGAATACTCTTAAAACTTCAAAACATTGTTGAAAGAAAATAAAGATCTAAATAAATGGAAAGACATCCATGTCATGACTAAAAAGGTCTCAATATTGTTTAGATGGCAATATTTTCCTAATAGATCTACAAATTTAATGTAATCCTCATCTAAATTCCAGCTGACTTCTTTGCAGAAATTGACAAGTTGATTCTAAGATTCATATGAAAATTCAAGGGCCCCAGAATAGCCAAAACATCCTGAAAAAGTAGAATTGTGTTACGGGATTCACACTTCCTAAATTCAGAATTTACTACAAAACTATAGTAATTAATGCAATGTGGTACTGGCATAGAATGGGCACTTATTAATAATATAGAATTGTGAAAAACAAAAAGAGCCTTCACATTTTTAGTCAACTGACTTTTAACAGGAATAACAAGATTAAACAATGGGGAAATAATAGTCTTTTCAATAAATTGCACAGAGAAAACTGAATATACATATGTAAAAGAATGAACTTTCACCTCTACCTCACACCATACACAATAGTAAATTCAAATTGAGTCCTAAATATAAGAGCTGAAACTACAGACTCTAAGAATAAATCTTCATGACTGTGAATTGGACAATATTTCTTAGATGCATCACCAGAAGCACAACCAAGCAAAGAAAAACACAGGTAAAATAAACTTCATTAAATTAAGAATCATTTTCTTTTCTTCAAAGAACACCACCAATTAAGTAAAAAGACTACTCATAGGATGGCAAAAAAATTCAATTTAGACTTAAGATGAGGGATGAAAAACTTTGAGTTTACTTGAGACCTTTGAATTTTACCTGCTGCTGCTGCTGCTGCTGCTAAGTCACTTCAGTCGTGAGTTCCTACAAAACAACAATGGTTATGAAATCCCCCCACCATTTTGTATTTCAGGAAATGGTTAGCTACAAATAACCACTCTTTTCCATATGACTTAGCTAATACTTGAAGAAAACCCGCTTGTTTATTAATGACAAGGCTAGACACAGCCCCTCAAAACTGTCATTTGTTTTCTTATAAATAATTGGTTAAACTGTTTGGCCACACTGATTAATCTGGGTTTAATGCTTGCTAACTTTACTTGATTAAATTTGAATTAGGCTTCTCTCCTCCTGACGACCCTGAGCCTTGACCCATCCGTGAGCTTAGACAAGCACTGGAACATGCACAAATCCTTTTTGAGAATTGACTGACCTCAGACACAAACATTTCAAGCTCAACTGTCCAGTCAAACCATCTGCTCATCTCAGTCTCCACAACTGGCTTTTTCTATCTTTGCCTACTCCTCCCTGTAAAGTAAATCCCTTTCTGCCTGAGATGCTTTAAGATTTATGGTCAGAGAATTTTTCCTATTATAATACCTCATTTGGGCTTCCCTCATAGCTCAGTTGGTAAAGAATTCGCCTGCAATGCAGGAGACCCCGGTTCGATTCCTGGGTCAGGAAGATCCACTGGAGAAGGGAAAGGCTACCCACTCTAGTATTCTGGCCTGGAGAATTCCATGGACTGTATAGTCCATGTGGTCACAGAGTTGGACACAACTGATTGACTTTCACTTTCTCCCATTACAAAATTAATAAAGTCATTCTACACTAATGTCCAATCTTTTATTTTCTTATTGACAAATGTTTATATTTAGAACTCATACAACTCAATAATAAAAAGATAAATAACCTAATCCAGAAAATGGACAAGAAGCCTAATAAATATTTCTCCAAAGAAGGTATACAACTGGCCGGTAAACACATATTGGACTTCCCTGGTTGACCAGATGGTAAAGGATTCACCTGCAATGCTGGAGACCTGGCTTCAATCCCTGGGCTGGGAAGATCTCCTGGAGGAGGGTATGGCAACCCACTCAAGTATTCTAGCCTAGAGAATCCCCATGGACAGAGGAAACTGGCGGGCTATAGTCCATGGGGTTACAAAGAGTCAGACATGACAGAGCAACTAAGCATTTATTTACTAAGCACATTAAAAAGATGCATGCCATCATTACTTATATGGGGAATACAAATCAAAATTATGAAAAAATATCATTTATACCCTTGAGATAGCTACAATCAAAAGCTAGATAATAATAAATGTTAGTGGCAATGTGAGGAAATCCAAAACCTTAGACACTGCTAATGGGAGTGTAAAATGGTGTAGCCACTTTAGAAAACAGCCTGATAGTTTCTCCAAAAGTTACACATGAAAATTGCCATATGGCCCAGCACTTGCACTCCTGACTATTAACCAAGAGAAATAAAAATGTGCATCCACCATAACACAAGTGTGTTTATATCAATATTATCTATAACAGCTAAAATGTGGAGCCCACATAATGTTCATCTACAAATGAACGGAGAAAATTAAATATGCGATGTGCCTATGATGGGATATTGTTCAGCAATAAAAGGAAATGAAGTACTGGTACATGCTACAGTGCAGATCAACCTTGAAAAAATTACATGATATTAAGTAATTTCATGGAGATGGCTGGATGGCATCACCAACTTGATGGACATGAGTTTGGGTAAACTCCGGGAGTTGGTGATGGACAGGGAGGCCTGGTGTGCTGTGATTCATGGGGTTGCAAAGAGTCAGACAGGACTGAGCGACTGAACTGAACTGAACTGAAGTGAAAGAAGTCAGTCACAAAGGAAAACACATTGTATAATTACATTTATATGAACAGTCCAAAACAGGTAAATCTATAGAGAAAGATTAGTGGTTGCGTGGTTGCTTAGGGCTCTGTGGTATAGGGGTGGGGTCTGGATGGAGAGTGGGAAAATGGGAAAGTGGAGAGTGACTGCTTGTTTGTACAGGATCTCTTTCATGATGATGAAAAGGTTCTAAAATTGATTATGGTGATGGTGGTACAACTCTGTGAATATAAAAAAATTGAGTTGTATAAACTGAAAGGTGGATTTTATAGCAACTGTATTGTATATCTATAAAGCTTTTATGAAAAGCAGGAAGTAAGGGAGGGAAGGAGGAAGGAACAAAGAAAAATGATAGAAAATGATGTACTGTGAAGACAATAATCCAAAGAGAGCTGAAGTGGCTATTTTAATCTCAGACAAAGTAGGCTTCAAAAGAAGAACTAATACCAAATATAAATACAGACATTAAAAATGATTAAAGGGTCAATTTGCTAAGAATATTTGACAATCTTAAATATGCATGTACCTAACAACAAAGCTTGAAAACACCTAAAGAAAACTGGTAGAACTGAAATGAAAGTTAAGTAAATCTATAATTAATTCAGAGACTTCAGTCTTCTTTCCTAGAAACTGTATTGAATTGTTCATTTTTGTCTTATTCCTTCTACAAAGAGAAAGTTTTCACTAATTCACCACTAAGCATAATGTTCATAGTAAGCAGCATTCATCAGATAAAGGAAGTTCCATTCTTTTTATCATCTACTGAGAGTTCTTTACGAATGCGTGAGTATGTCAAGTGCTTTTCTTGTCACTATTGAAGTGAAGGCATAATTTTTCATCCTTTTATGTAAATGTAGCAATTTTTATTTATTGATTTTTTCAATATTGCATTCATATACTAAAATCCAGTGGTTGGTGATGTATTATCCTTTAAAAAATGCATTTATAAAGTCAATCTGGTATTATTTTGTTTAAAGATTTTTTTTCATCTGTGGTCATGAGGGATAAGCCTATAATTTTTCTTTCTTACATCATTCTTGTCAGGTCTGTTGTCAAAGGCATGCTAGTCTTATAAAACGAAAGTGAAGTGTTCTTCCTTTTTCCATTGTTTGGAAGAGTTTGCATGAAATTAGTGTTATTTTTCCCTTAAATATTTGGACGAATTTACCAGTGAAGTCAGTTGTGGCTGAGACATTCTTTGTGGAAAGATACTGAATAATTAACTCAATTCATTTAATTGACATGGGAATGCAGTAAGAGAAGCATGGTCTTTTCAATAGCTGGGGCTCAGTCAAGTTGACATCATGTGGAACAAAATAGGCTTTCATCTCTAACTCACACCATGCTGAAAAATCAATCCCAGATGCATTAGAGTCCTAAATGTCCAAACACATCTCTGTAAACATGGAATACTCAAAGATCTTCTTACTATGAAATATAAAAAGCACTAAACATGTTGGGGAAATGTGATAAAATTATATAATATTAAGATTAAGGTCATATGTTCAACAATAGCACTGAAAGAATGAAAAAAGCAAACTACAAAATGAGAGAATATATTCTTAATACATATGTCTTTCAAGGGCCTCATGTCTAGAATAGATAACTAACTTCTAAATATCCACTGGACAGACAACCCAATAGAAAAATAGGAAATGCCATGAACAGACACTTCCAGAAGAGAATATCCACGTGGCTGACAAACATGCAAAGATGCTCAACTGTATTTGTTATCAGAAATGAAAACTCATACCACTATGTTATCAACTACACCTACAAGAAGGTCTCTAGGAGGAAGACAGGTAATATATAAAGATATTCAAACTAGTATATCTGAGTGAAGAGAATAGCTACACTTAAGAACATGTTGGGGCAGTGCATTCAGGCAGAAGTCAAAGAAGGTGGCAGAGGCTCTGATGCAAAGTAAGCATACGTGTTCAAGGAGCCAACAAGTCCAGTGTGGCTACTGTGGTGAGACACCACCCACAATGAGAGGGGATGAAGTCAGAGGGGCAAGGAGAAACTTGATCACTAAAGGCCTCAACCAGGTTTGGATTTTATTCCAAATGAAATGGGAATTCATTGCAGAGTTTCAGGAAAGAGAGTGACATGGTATTTACATTTTAAAAGAGATCTCTGCTGAGTGAGGAGAATGGATTACTGGGGCGGAAGAGAATATGTGAGACCACTTAGGAGGCTATTGCAGTTTATAAAATTAAAAAAAAAAAAAAAGACCAGTGAGAATGTGGTGCAAACAACTCTTTCACCGATTAACAGTCATCAGTTCAGTTCAATCACTCAGTCGTGTCCGACTCTTGGTGACCCCATGGACTGCAGGACGCCAGGCTTCCCTGTCCATCACTATCTCCCGGAACTTGCTCAAGCTCATGTCCATGGAGTCGGTGATGCCATCCAACCATCTCATCCTCTGTCATCTCCTTCTTCTCTTGTCTTCAATATTTCCCAGCATCAGGGTCTTTTCTAATGAGTCAGTTCTTGGCATCAGGTGGCCAAAGTACTGGAGCTCCAGCTTCAGCATCAGTCCTTCCAATGAATATTCAGTACTGATTTCCTTTAAGATTGACTGGTTTGATATCCTTGCAGTTCAAAGGACTCTCAAGAGTATTCTCCAAAATCACAGTTCAAAAACATCAATTCTTTGTCACTCAGCCTTTTTTATGGTCCAACGTTTACATCCATACATGACTACTAGAAAAAGCATAGCTTTAACTCTATGGATCTTTGTTGGCAAAGTGATGTCTTTGCTTTTTAATACGCTGTCTAGGTTTCTCATAGCTTTTCTTCTAAGGAGCAAGTATCTTTTAATTTCATGGCTGCAGTCACCATCCAGTGATTTTGGAGCCAAGAAAATGAAGTCTCTCACTGCTTCCATTGTTTCCCCATTTATTTTCCCATGAAGTGATGGAACCAGATGCCATGATCTTCTTTTTGAGTTTTAAGCTAGCTTCTTTCTGCCTTAAGAGTGGTGCCATCTGCATATCTGAGGTTATTGATATTTCTCCCAGGAATCTTGGTTCCAGCTTGTGCTTCATCCACTCCAGCATTTTGCATGATGTATTCTCCATATAAGTTAAATAAGCAGAGTGACAATATACAGCCTTGATATACTCCTTTACCACTTTGGAACCAGTCTGTTGTTCCATGTCCAGTTCTAACTGTTGCTTCTTGACCTGCATACAGATTTCTCAAGAGATGGGTAAGATACTCTGGTATTCCCATCTCTTTAAGAATTTTTCACGATTTGTTGTGATCCACGTAGTCAAAGGCTTTAGCATAGTCAATGAAGCAGAAGCAAATGTTTTTCTGGAATTCTCTTGCATTCTTATGATCCAATAGATGTTGGCAATCTGTTCCCTGGTTTCTCTGCCCTTTCTAAATTCAGCTTGAACATCTGGAAGTTCTCAGTCCACATACTGTTGAAGCCTAGCTTGGTGAATTCTGAGCATTACTTTGCTGGCCTGTGAGGTGAGTGCAATAGTGCAGTAGTTTGAGCATTCTTTGGCATTGCCTTTCTTTGAGATTGGAATGAAAGCTGACCTTTTCCAGTCCTGTGGCCACTGCTGAGTTTTCCAAATTTGCTGGCATATTTAGTGCAGCACTTTCACTGCATCATATTTTAGGATTTGAAATAGCTCAGCTGGAATTTCATCATTTCCACTAGCTTTGTTCATAGTGATGCTTCCTAAGGCCCACTTGACTTCACAATCCAAGATGTCTGGCTCTAGGTGAGTGATCACACAATCATGGTTATCTGGGTCATGAAGATCTTTTTTTTTTGTATAGTTCTTCTGTGTATTCTTGCCATCTCTTCTTAATATCTTCTGCTTGTGCTAGATTCATATCATTTTTGTCCTTTATTGTGCCCATCTTTGCTTGAAATATTCCCTTGGCATCTCTAATTTTCTTGAAGAGATTTCTAGTCTTTTCTATTCTATTGTTTTCTTCTATTTTTTTGCATTGGTCATGGAGAAAGGCTTTCCTATCTCTCTTTCCTCTCTCTCCTATCTCTCCACTCTTTGGAACTCTGCATTCAGATGGAAATATCTTTCCTTTTCTCCTTTGCCTTTCACATTTCTTCTTTTCTCAGCTATTTGTAAGACAACCGTTTTGCCTTTTTGCATTTCTTTTTCTTGGGGATAGTTTTGATCACCGCCATGTGCAACGTTGTGGCTTCCCTAACAGCTCAGTTTGCAAAAGAATCTGCCTGCAATGCAGGAGACCCCAGTTCAATTCCTGGGTTGGGAAGATCCCCTGGAGAAGTGAAAGGCTACCCACTCCAGTATACTGGCTTGAAGATTTCCATAGACTGTATAGTCCAGGGGGTCGCAGAGAGTCGGACACGACTGAGTGACTTTCACTTTCACTCACTTTCGTGTGCAGTGTTATGAATCTCCACCCACAGTTCTTCAGGCATGTTGTCTAGCAGATTTAATCCCTTGAATTAATTTGTCACCTCCACTGTATGATCATAAGGGATTTGATTTTGGTCATACATGAATCATCTAGTAGTTTTCTCTACTTTCTTCAATTTAAGTCTGAATTTTGCAATAAGGAGTTCAGCATCTGAGCCACAGTCAACTGCTTGTCTTATTTTTTCTCACTGTATAGAGCTTTGACTGCAAAGAATATAATCAGTTTGATTTCAGTATTGACCATCTGGTGATGTCCATGTGTAGAATTGTTTCTTGTGTTGTTGGAAGAGGGTGTTTGCTATCTCTTTGCAAAACTCTACTAGCCTTTGCCCTGCTTTATTTTGTACTTCAAGGCCAAACTTACCTATTACTCCAGGTACCTCTTGACTTTCTACTTTTGCACTCCAGTCCCTTATAATGAAAAGGATTTTTTTTTTCATGTTAGTTCTAGAAAGTCTAGTAGGTCATCATAGAACTGTTCAGCTTCAATTTCTTCAGCATTAGTGGTTGGGGGCATAGACTTGGATTACTGTGATATTAAATGGTTTGCCTTGGGAATGAATAGAGATCATTCTGTTGTTTTTGAGAATGCACCCAAGTACTGCATTTCAGACTCTTTTCTTGACTATGATGGCTACTCCATTTCTTCTAAGGGATTCTTGCCCACAGTAGTACATACAATGGTCATCTGAATTAAATTTGCCCATCCTGGTCTGTTTTAGTTCACTGATTCCTAAAACGTTGATGTTCACTTTTGCCATCTCCTGTTTGACCACTTCCAGTTTACCTTGATTCATGGACCTAACATTCCAGGTTCCTGTGCAGTATTGTTCTTTACAGCACCGGACTTTACTTCCATCACCAGTCAACCTTGTTTTCACTTTGGCTCCGTCTCTTCATTCTTTATGGAGCTATTTTTCCACTCTTCTCCAGTAGTATATTGGTCACCTACCAACCTTGGGAGTTATTTTTTCAGTGTCATATCTTTTTGCCTTTTCATACTGCTCATGGCTTTCTCAAGGCAAGAATACTGAAGTGGTTTGTCATTCCTTTCTCCAGTGAACCGCATTCTGTCAGAACTCTCCACCATGACCCATTCATCGTGGGTGGACCTACACGGCATGGCTCATAGTTTCATTGACTGACAAGGCTGTCATACTCACCTTTTAAAAAATGAAATTTAAAATGTTAGTTTCACCTACTCATTTCTCAAAAATTTAATTTGTACAACCACTTTGGAAACACTGTGTCCATATCTACTAAAACTGAATATGCAGTTGATTCTTATTATTTGCAGGTTCTGTATTTGCATATTGATATACTCTCTAAAACTTATTTGTAACCCCAAAATCAATGCTTATGGCCTTCCACTGGCATTCATGGACATACACAGAGCAACTGAGGTAATTAAGACTATGGTCTGCCATCTTGCTTCAGCTCTCGTGCAGTAAACAGCTGTCCTTTTAATGGACTACTTAGTGTCATGTTTTTTCACATTTTGGTGCCCTTTGTTGGTGTTTTTGCTTTAAAAATGCTCCCAAGCATAGTGTTGAGCCCTTTCCAGTGTTTCTAAGAAGGTTTGATGTGCCTTATGGAGAAACAGATGTGTTAGATAAGTTTCATTCAGGCACCAGTCATAGTGCAGTTGGCAGTGAGTTCAAGGTTAATGAGTTAGCAGTATAAATTAAATCAGGTGTCTTTAAACAGAAACACACATAAGACAAAGTTATGTATTGATCAGGTGATGAAAATATTTTAACATGTGGCTCACAGGAACCTAACCCTGTGTCTCCCCTAGGAGCAATGTCTCAGTATTTGATAATTCAGTGTTTGCAGTTACTTTGTAGGACAGGTTCTGTGAATAATGAAAACTTACTGTCTATCCCAACAATTCCACTCTTAGTCTTGTACTCCAAATAGATATAGACATATGTTTTCCCCAAAAGACACACACAAGAATGTTCACAGCAGCATTATTTGCAATAGCCTCAGCCTGAAAATTTCCTCAGAGATCATAGCAATAACATAATTTTGGTTCATTCCCAGAGAATGAATAAACTCCAACATTCATAAGAAGGAAAAATCTTATAGATAAAATGTTTAGTGAAACAAGTCAGATCAAAAGAGTATATAGCATAAGGTTCCATTTATAGAAAGTTCAAAAAATAGGGCAAAGCTAATCAATAATGCTAGAAGTCAAGAGAGTGTTTCCTCATGAGTGGGTGGGTTGATTGTGGGGGTTAGTGACTAAAGGAGAATGAGGAGATTTCACAGACATCAACAAAGTTCTGGTTAATGACTGAATGCTGATTACACAGTATCTCAAATTTTTCACATCTATTAATGAGTAAATCAACAACTGCAATGGGTGTTTTTCTCCTTCCAAGATAAAGAGAATTATGAGCATTGAGCTACTTTCACTGTTTTGCTACCCTAAGCTGTTCACAACATTATTCAGCTCAGTCTGTATGTAGGTGGGCGTTACTATTCATCTCCCTCAAGGAAGGACATTCCTTGACTAGTTCATGCCTTTATAACGGAATACTTTTTGGTTTTCCCAGCTCAGGTGCCTCTTAAAAATGATTCAGTCTACACTGTAGATATTAATTACAACCACACACTTCTAGTGTAGATGGATTTATCACTCAGAAACATGAGCTGGCAGAGTGGAGCAAGTAATGTGTTTAATTTTGCATAGTACCTAACAGCTCTCTATGTTTAATTTCTCTTTGCTACTTCTCAGTAAATTTTATGAAATGATGCATTTGGCATCTTATTATAGAGACATCCCTAGTGTGTGATAAATAATATATTAGCAGGCACCCTTGGCCTCTTTGTAGATTGAATATGGAGGGGTAGAGGTAGCTGGGAGGTGGAAATAATTAGCCCCTTCCAAGTATCAGAGAATAAAAAGTCATAATATGTTCTTTAGTTTTCCCAGACAGTTCTAGAAACATCATGGAGTGTCCAGATGCATGAAGACAGATGTCTTTGTCATGTTGACGTCAGTTTCTTGTTCTTTAGACACTTTCAAGATCTATTTATGAATTTAGGCTCTCTTGGGACAGAAACTTTTCCTGTGTTGCTAATCAGTGTATCTCCAGAGCCTTGAACAGAATCTTGAATGTGGTAAAGGACCCATCAACTGTTACTAATTCTATCTAAAGAAGGGAAACAATAAAATAACCACCTTAACCTGAGAGGAATGCCAACATACTGCCAGGAAGGCAGACATGTAGAATGAAAAATAGGCAACCTGGCCAGTTATCCAATTCATTCCTGTTACTCCAGCTTACAAAACTGGATTTGATGAATCACAAAGGCAGAGTCCTCTTGTTCTTCCCAGGAAAGGGTCACTCATGCTCCATCAAAGTCAGAACCATGCATCTCAATGTTTTTTGTGACTCCTAATGTTTCTTTCTGTTTAGGCAGAGCTCACAAGTCCCTGTAAGTCTACCTATATTTAAGAAAGTCTCATGTGCTACCCAAAACAGAACTAGTGAAGATATCTACCCAGATCCAGAAGTTTGGAATAGAACTGCTAATGTGCATCAAAGTGCACATCAATGGGCTTGTTTATTCACCTGTCCTCCCTGCGACCTCTTCACCATCAAAGACCATCAAAGTTGATATGATGTAAATATAATGCTTGCCAGACTGTCCAATCTGTGGACTTTGATGAAATAATTGCCCCATCAAGTGAATTACCCTTACCTGGGAAGTGGTGGTTGACAAATACCAGGAGGGATTTTCAAAAAATAGAAAAAAACAAACACTTAAGTGACTCAGAACTGTTCTACACTTTACCATTTCTTCTTCTTCTTCTTTTTTTAATTTCTCCCTGAGAAACCTGCCCTCATCTATTTGCCTACTTTGGCATCACCAACTCAATGGACATGAGTTTGAGCAATCTCCAGGAGCTGGTGATGGACAGGGAAGCCTAGCATGCTGCAGTCCATAGGTTTGCAAAGAGTCGGATACGACTGAGTGACTGAACTGAACTGAACTGAAAAAGAGTTAAATAGGTACTAGGAACATGAATTTCATTAAAAAAATAAAAAGCCTCCTTAAACCAAAATAGTTATATCTATGAAGGTTATATTAAGAAAAAGTAAAACTTGAAAATTGGTTACAAAGGTGGGGGCAGGTGACCCTTTTGTTAGGGGAAGGACTGACTGAAACTGCCCATCCTGGACAGGCAAGACAGCGACCCCTTGCATGAGTTTTCTTTAACAGAAAGTCCTGGTAAGGAATGTGGGAACAACAAGCTACTACCAACCAGAAGAAAGTGGGAAATGTCAAAAGGAAAGAGGAGACTCCAGTCCATGTGTCCTGTCAACCTCCCAGAATTCTTTTTGGAATTTACCTTGGTTGAGTGAGTGATGCACAACCAGGAAGCACCCTGAGTCAGAGCAGTTGACCAGAGACAGTTCAGAAACTAACTTAATTACCATAAAGCCTGAGACTGCGAGCCATGTGGCAGAGCAGTTCTCCTGAGTTTTCTTGTCCTGCTGTTCTCTGCCCTTGCACCCCTTTCCAATAAACTCTCTTACTTTGTCAGCTTATGTGTCTCCTCAGACAATTCATTTGTTAGACAAGAGCCCACTCTCTGGCCTTAGAAGTGAGTCAGGAAATAGATGGGTTCCAGGTCAGACATTTACAACTGGCCTGTTTGCATTTCATGGAGCACAAAGATGTGAGCATTTCTTAGAAGAAGGCAATGGCACCCCACTCCAGTACTCTTGCCTGGAAAATCCCGTGGACGGAGGAGCCTGGTGGGCTGCAGTCCATGGGGTCGCTAAGAGTCAGACACGACTGAGCGACTTCACTTTCACTTTTCACTTTCATGCATTGGAGAAGGAAATGGCAACCCACTCCAGTGGTCTTGCCTGGAGAATCCCAGAGACGGGGGAGCCTGGTGGGCTGCCGTCTATGGGGTCGTATAGAGTCAGACACGACTGAAGCGACATAGCAGTAGCAGCAGCAGCATTTCTTGAGACAAAAAAAAATAGGTGGGGTCCAGTTAAGGCATTTACAATCAGGCTCCTGTTTGCCCTTTGAAATAGAAGTCACAACAGAAACAGGGTAAATAGCTAGTCTTAAAATGGCAACTCACTCCAGTACCCTTGTCTGGAAATCCCATGGACGGAGAAGGGGGTCTGTCAATGGGGTCACAAAGAGTAGGACACGACTGAGTGACTTCACTCACTTGTCCCTTGTAAACACCTTAAGGTAAGAGTCATGGCAATAGTCAAGGTAATAGTCATGGCAAGGACAAAGATGGACAAAATCCTGTTAGAGTAAAAGATTAAGGGATCTCCACTCCCCTTTTTTTGGGATAAGAGAGACACTACACATGTGCAGAAAGGCTCCTTGTGGGTCAAAAGTCAGGGGATAAAGCCAGGCGTTAATGAGTCTTGCTCCTCCCAGAAGACTCCACTTTGAGATGCACACCCAGGGGAGGCTCCCACGGTAGGTCAGATGTGGAAAAAGAAACCAGATAATTGGCCTGAAAGAAGACAAAGACCCAGAAGAATTGACCTAATAAATGACTTGACTGCCCCCTTACTGTGCTCCTCACAAGGGGATGCCCACATCCTTTCTCTTCGGCAGTGAATCTCTGCCTTGTTTCTGTATCATCTAAACAAACTGCTTCTCTGTGTGCTCTCCCTCTTGTTGTGCTATGTTTCTGACAATAAACTTTGTACCTGCATTTACAGCTTCTGCCTCTGTGATAATTGCATTTTTCACTGAGAGCAAAGATCCATGGAAAATAGCTTCCAGCCTCTAGCCCTTGCTGGTCTGGTGGCTAGGAATACTGGCTTCCCAGTTTGAATTCCTGGGCAGGGAATTAAGATGTCCCTTTGCACCACCACTCACTCCTGGCTTGCTAAGATTAGAAGGGGTCCCCTTATCTGCAACACTTGCAGTGTCACTTTGGGGGATTATAGTAGGCTCAGTCAAAGATATTTAATTATAATTTGCCCTCCAGCTGTGGAGCCACCAGACACATGTGGCTATTTAAAATTAAACTTTAATCAAATTAACTTATTAATTTCATAATTGATAAAATTCAGAAAATTAAACTTCAATTTCCAAGTCACACTAGCCATATTTCAAATGCTCCCTAAACTCATGTGACTGTGGCTGGTGTCTTATACAATACATAGGTCTTTTCCAGTATCACAGAGGGTTGTATCAGATGGTATTGATTCTAGGGAAATATTTGTGTTTTAACCTTGCTCAGTTTCTGTGAAGTTACATTGTAATCCAGAGATTTGCATTGTATATTTCAGGCCTCAAAGGTGATGATTTTATTGTTCTATAGAGCATTAACTGCTTTTGTTTTGTAAACAAAGAATGTTGCCTGCACTTTCAGTACTGTAAGGATCAAGTCATTAGCCACTGGAGCTGCCAACTCACAGTGCACCCTGAGGAACATTCAAGATGGAGAAACACAGGAAGCATCCTGTGCTTTGAGTTGTAGTCTTAAGTCTTGTCCCACTCTTTGTGACCCCATGGACCACAGCACACCAGGCTCTCTGTCCTTCACTATGTCCTATCGTTTGCTCAAATTCATGTCCAATAAGTCAGTGATTGTTTCTAACCGTCTCATCCTCTGTCACCCCCATCTCCTTTTGCCCTCAATCTTTCCTAGCATTAAGGTTTTTTCCATGAATTGGCTCTTCGCATCAGGTGGCCAAAGTATTGGAGCTTCAGCTTCAGCATCACTCCTTCTAATGAATATTCAGGACTGATTTCCTTTAGGATTGACTTGTTTGATCTCCTTGCAGTCCAAGAGACTCTCAAGAGTCTTCTCCAGCCCACAGTTCAAAAACATCAATTCTTCAGCACTCAGCCTTCTTCATGGACCAAGTCTCACATCCATATATGACTACTGGAAAAACCATAGCTTTGACTAGACAGATATTTTTCAGCAAAATGATGTTTTTACTTTTTAAAATGCCATCTAGGTTTGTCATAGCTTTTCTTCCAAGGACCAAGTGTCTTTTAATTTCATGGCTGCAGTCACCATCTGCAGTGATTTTGGAGCCCAAGAAAATAAAGTCTGTTACTGTTTCTAGTTGTTTCCCCATCTATTTGCTATGAAGTGATGGGACTAGATGCCACAATCTTAGTTTTTTGAATGCTAAGTTTCAAGTCAACTTTTTCACTCTCCTCTTTCACCCTCATCAAGAGGCTCTTTAGTTCCTCTTCACTTTCTGCCGTTAGAGTGGTATCATCTGTTTACCTGAGGTTGCTGCTTTTTCTCCCATAAGTCTTGATTCCAGCTTGTGATTCATCCAACTGAGCATGTACTCTGCATATGTGGCTCAACTAATAAAGAATCCGCCTGCAATGCAGGATTGAAGCCAGCAATGGATTGCTCTGGGTTGGATCCCTGGGTTGGAAGATCCCCTGGAGAATGGAAAGGCTACCCACTCCAGTATTCTGGCCTAGAGTATTCCATGGACTATATAGTCCATGAGGGTCACAAAGAGTTGGAGACGACTGAGCAACTTCCACTTTCACTCTGCATATAAGTTAAAGAAGCACAATGACAATACACAGCCTTGTCATGTTGCTTTTCCAATTTTCAATCAGTCTGTTGTTCCATGTCTGGTTCTAACTGTTGCTTCTTGACCTACATACCAGGCTTCTCAGGAGACAGGTAAGGTAGTCTGGTATTTTCCATCTCTTCAAGAATTTTCCACAGTTGGTTATGATTCACACAGTCAAAGGCTTTAGCATAGTCAGTGAAGCAAAAATAGACATCTTTCTGGATTCCCCTTGCTTTTTCTATGATCCAGGGAATGTTGACAACTTGATCTCTGGTTCCTCTGCCTTTCCTAAACCCAGTTTGTGCATCTAGAAGTTTTTGGTTCATGTACTGCTGAAACCTAGCTTGAAGGATTTTGAGTATAACCTTACTAGAATGTGAAATGAGTGCAATTGTATGGTAGTTTGAACATGCTTTGAATACCTGTCCTAGATAGTTAAGATCCATATCTAAAGAATAACTTTAGTGAATTCAGATTCTTGCATCTTCCCATACATAGAAAAACACTAAAGTCATTCATTTGAAATGTCTGTTCTTTTTGATTAGCAGTAATCTTTTGATGTTCACTTCTTCACTACATGTTTACCACTCCTGCCCTCCCCAAGGCAAGGGGAAAAAATCCTCATATACATCTTATCTCTTTAGAACAGTTCCTCAGAGCTATGTGAAAGACTGCCATCCCAGGCTATAGTCCTCAGCAAGGTCCCCCCAAATAAAACTAAAATCCTGACTTCAGGTTGTGCACTTTTCTTCAGCAAATAGTCTCTAACTTTTCTTATTGTTTTATAAAATTCATGTGTGTTAAATGTCATATGAATCAGCTTTACCATTGTCTTGACTTCTTCAACAGGAAATGTGTTAAACAGTGGTCCTTTTCAAATTTTTTATTTTTTAATTTGTGGAATCTTGCTTTACAATTTTGTGTTGGTTTCTGCATGCAATAATGTGAATCAGTCATAACTAACAGTGGTCTTTAACATGTGTTCATTTTATGTTACTATAAGGCTCATGTTTTTAATATATTGAAAATTAAATATTGACAGTAGATTAACAACTTCATAGACCAGAGTGAGTGTCAATGCACAAGTGCACGCAATAATTCTAAGGGAGGGTGTTTCCAAATTTTCTGAGTCAAACCCTGGAAGTCAATGCCTTTCACTCACATTTTCCCAGTGAGTGAGGAGAGTGGAAATGCAAGCCTATGTCCTCCCTACCAGGGTCCCATTCATAAAGCAGCTCCACTCTCTGGCAATTCCAGGATTCATGGAACATCAATATTCCGGAAGCAATTTGTGCCTTAATTTACAATGACAGGGCATTAGCCATGCACATTCAAAGCATACGGCCATGTCTCTTTATTTACCAAGATGCCAATTAATTGCGAGCCTTCACCCCAGAGTACCTTGATTTACACTGAAATTCTGTGTGTACAGAAAGGTAATAGGCTTATTGGGGAAGTTGATTGGAGACCAGAAAACGCCACCTACTTTTAAGAATTCATAGACTTACAAGTAAACCTTGTGGGAGAACTCAATAAATGTGATTTGTTGCTGTGCTATTAGTATTTCCAGAATCTCAATTTAGAGCTTTTCCACCCAATTACTACAGAATGGTAAGGATCTTTTAGGTTCCCATGGACTTTGAACTGGCCCCAAAGGTTGTCATGCTCATCCTATAGTTTTCAAGATTTAGTTTATTGCCCAGAACAGACTACAGGGTCATCTAAGCAACAGTCTATAACAGGAACCATTTTGTTTGCCCATATGCCCTGTCTTTGTATCTCCCCATTTTTATTATCTTTAATTTCCATTCTCTGAAGCAAGTCTCAACATCTTCATTTAACAGAACAAGGGAAGGAGACATTTGTGCAAGGTCACGTCAGATGCAGGTCGCCCATGCCTTGTGAGTAAAAAACAAATGCAGACTTAAATTAGGGAGACTATTCTAAAAGGATCAGTGTGAGAAGGAGAAAGGTCTATTGCAGCGGGAGCAATACCCTCACTGTGAGCTCTGCAAGTATCTCAAAGGCCAGGCAGGATAGGTTTTCCTTTCATGAGGAAGTGTCAACAGGACAAGAAAGAAAGGGGTGTGGGAGGGAGGGATTAAAGGGTGGCTGGTGGGACAGTGGATCAGAGACTCTTATACACTGATGCCAGCTTGTTTCCAGGAAGGACTGTGGGCTGCCTCAGGCTGAGTCAGAGGTCAATGTCCACGGGTCCAGAGGAAGGAGACAACTTCAGTTAAAGTTTTACTAACAAGCATTTTATATTTTTTGATCAGTGGACACAGATAAGCAAGTCATTTGTGAGGCAAAGAGTGGGAATTTGGAGGGTCTACGTCAGGCCTCATTTTAGGTAAGCAAGGGGGTCATCAAAGTCACGTGGGAAGAGGGTCTTTGCAGCGAGCCACTTCTAAGAGCACAGAAGGCTCAGGTTGGGCCTTTCTGAAATAGTCACTGTTTACCAGAAACACAGTCTGGGATCAACTCTAAGGCTCTCACAACACAGCTACATTTCATTCTGATTCTCTAAGGCAGTTCTTAACCCTCCCATTTACAGAGAAGGAAGAGGAGCCTCAGACAGTCATGCAAAGATACACACCTGGCTCATATCTCATCTGGAATTCAGACCCTAAAGTCAGCACCCTCTGATGCGGTTCTAAGCTCCACATCCAGAGTTTTAGGAATCAGAGGAAGGGCAGCAGGGGCAGATGTTAGCAGTAGGGTGGGCCTTTGCTCCTTTCCATGCCCCCACCAGCTTTCTCCATCTCTGTCTCTATTTGTTCTCACCAAACCATCTCTCCCTGCAAAGCCATGATGGCACCTTTGAGCTGTCTGGTGTTTGCTCCACTGCACCCAATTTGCTGTATTCAATTGGGACAAAACATCATTATTCGTAAGCTACACCAAGAAAGATCCAGGCAATGTTCTCCAGAAATACATCAGTCACAGTCCATTTAATGCCAGGAAATCAAGTTTGAAGACACTATAATTATAATCATTGCTTTTGGATAGTTCTGTGCTACTATATGCAAAATCTATAATTCCCTTGGCAAGATGGCAGAACATGGTACAGAAACCTGAATCTGAACCTATGGCAGGAAAAGCTACCATGCTGGCCTCATGGGAGACACTGCATTGCTCACCTTCCAGAGCAGTTGTTTGTGGATGGATGAGAGGAGCCTATAGATACACAGGTCAAACCTGGTGGCCATCCACCCAAGAGCATCCATGAAGCACCCTGTTTCCATTTGGTGACTTCATGTAAAATGTGGTCATCCAGGCTTGAATCTTTTCTCTGATAATCTAGAAGAAATTGTTGGTGAGGAAAAATGTTTTTCTCCTCTACCCTTCTAGGCTTGTGGCTGGAGTTTTGTAAATGAGACTGGCCAAAGACAGATAAGCAAGAGAAAAATGGAAGTTTATTAACAAATGCATTGTGTGTGTACATGAAAGCACCTAGTGAGAACTAGCTCAAAAATGTTGTTAAAACTTGTGAAACCCTATTCTTTCTTGGATGGGACTTGAACCCATGGTCCCTGATTTAGGAGGGGACTCAAATCTACTGTCTTTTAATTGAAACTGTTAGATAGGTAGAATAGGGAAAAGGAGTCCAAAATGCTAGTGGCTAAAAGACAAGGAAGGGAAAAGCCCGCGAAAATAGAACAAAGGAAGGTCAAAGGAAGATCCGAGGACCAGAGTGAAGACTTCAGGTAGAACAAACAGCACTCCTGGCTAAGCCCAATGTGCATAGGGCAGGCTCAGGTGGAGGAAAAAAACATATAAAAGGAGGAGCCGAAGAGCTTCCTCCCTCTCTTTCTCTCTCGTGTGCGTGCGCTCTTTCTCTCTCCCTCTCTCACTCTCTCTCTCCCTCCCCCGCGTGCTCCTCCACTCTCTTCTCTTCTTCTTGAGTCTTTGGGTTGGCATGCCCTCATGCTTCGAGGATGGATTCTCCTGCTATCTACTAAATAAAATAGAGCTGTAACACTGATTTGCCTAAGAGCTGTAGCACGGTTTGTCCAAGACCGGAGAGCTGTGACACGCCGAGGGCTTTAATGTCCGTTGCTCCAAATCTTTGTTGTGATGAGACAAAGAACCGAGGAACATACACTCGCGTGACAAACCATTCACTTGATGTCAGGACTTACTGAAGTTCAGACTAAAAAAGATGCACAACAAGAGAGTTGTGAGTAAAGTTTTTTGGGGGGCAAAATGAAGACTGCAGCCTGGGAGAGGGCACCTCAAATAACTCTGAGGAACTGCTCCAAAGAGGCAGTGGGAGAAGGTCAATATATAAGCTTTTGGTGAAGGGGGAGTTCAATGCAAAAAAAAAAAAAAAACCCACTTACTTTACAAAAGATTTTCTGCTAGTCACAAGGAACTGTGACCGTGAAGGGATTTAGTGCTTTTCTAGACAAGAGATGCAAGGATTGGGATCCTGAAATCAGTTACTGAATTCAGGATCTGTCTAAAGACAAATCTGTCTAAAGACCTGTTCAATCAGTTTCCCTGGAGCACAGAGTGCCTCACTCTCCACCCTGAATTCCCCTCAGGGAGTGTTGAAGGTTGGCAGCTGCAGCCAGGTTCAATTGAACAGGATTCAATCTACACAGAGGCAGATGGCAAATGCCCTTGTTGTATTCAGCCACTGGCAAATTCTCTTGGCAAGTGCCAATTTGTAGTGGACACCAGTATTCTTGCCTGGTAAATCCTATGGACAGCCTATGGATTGCAAAAGAGTCATACCCTGCTTAGCAACTAAACAGCAACAGTAAGCTCTTCCTTTAAGAAGGAGAGGTACACATCTCACAAATGTAAATTTCCTTTACAAATTCAAGTTTCCTTTAACATAGGAAAACTTTCCCCCCAGTTTTTTATAGAGTTTTCTGCATGTTCCAGTTCTCAATAAACTTCAGCTCAAAATAATCTACATAGATACACTAAAAATAGATATATTTGGGGATGACACACTTTGGTATCCCTTCAAATTCAAACATTACAGAAATCTAATGCAACCCTATTATGGGTTGAATTTTATCCTCTGAGAAATTAAAATCCTCAGAATTTCAGAAGGTGAGTTTATTTAGATATTAGGTCTTTACAGATTAAATTAAAATGAGGTCATTAGGATGGCCCTGACTTGTCCTTAAAAAGAGGACATGTGTACAGAGACAGACTCACATAGAGAGGGAGATGATGTAAAGAGATACAGGGAAATGATAACCATGGAAAATGAAAGAAGAGATTGTGAAACCATGGAACTCAGATGAGGACTTGAATTCATGGTCTTTTAACTGAGATCACACATCCCATTTCAGGACTTAATGAAGCTCAGGTTCTTGATGTCTCACTATAGAAAGAATTCAATGAGAGACAAAGTGATAAGTAATAATGGATTTATTTAGAGAGATACACACTCCACAGACAGACTGTGGGCCATCTCAGAAGCCATGAGTAGCCCTGATATATGGGGTGGTTAGTTTCGGGGACTATAATTTCATAGGCTAATGAGTAGCAGGAGTATTCCAGCTATTTTGGTGAAGTGGTGGGGATTTCCAGGAGTTGGGCCACCGCTCACTTACTGACCTTTACAGTCAATTGTGGAACAGTCATGGCACCTGTATGTCATTTAGCATGCTGATGTATTAAAATGAGCTTACATTGTGGCCCAAGGTCTAGTGAAAGTCAACTTGGCTGCAGTCTTGGAACCATTTGGTTCTCATCACTTTATGTTGTTGCCTAGAGCTATGTCATTCTTTCAACGACTGTGTCCTGTCCTCTCCCCTCCTGTTTCAATGGGAGTTACCCTGCCATTAGCCAAGAAATGCCAAAGATCACCAGAAAACGACCAGGATCTGGGGGAGAGGCAAAGAAGAGACTCCACCCCCTTACCTCCACAGCTACAGAAGGAACCAAACCTGCTTACACCTCAGTCTGAGACTTCCAGCCTCCAGAACTGTGAGAGAATAGATTCCTGTTGTTTAAGCCATCTACGGTGGTATTTTTTTTATAGTAGCTGAGAAACTGATGAAAACCCCATCACAAAAGGGAGTGTAAAGAAAGAATGTTGGTGAATGTCTACATTATATTTTGATTATTTGAGCAAGTGTCTATGTTTGTCCAGAAAAGCCTTTCCCTGGCAATAGACATCACTGTTAAGAAAAAGATGTGCTAAAAGCCTGGGTGACAGTGTATCCAGGGGCCTCTGGGGCTCTAGTCACATAGACCAGCTCACACTGGCCAACGCAAGTCTTACCAGGATGTGGACAGCATCAATCAAACCTGCTCTCCAATGTTGCCCATAATCACAGCCACCAAAACAATCTCCTGAAATCCTAATTATCTTTCCTCATGTGCGAATTTTCCTTTCCAACAGTAGCTAAATAAATTGAACATGACGGACAATTTGGCTTACTTATTTTTAGAATAACCTGTTCTTTAACCTATCTTATGAGGCTTCATTTATATAATCACTCTGTGCTTCCCCCAATAGAGCACCTTCCGATCCTTAATTACACCCATAATGACAACCCATGGCACAGTGACAATTACTCTAGGGGCTGCTTCAACTGTGTTTCTGTCACAGTCCTTTATCTCTTCTGGATCCTGGGGGCAAAGTCCCTGGAGATACTCCCCAAAGGAGCTTTGAGCTTCCATCTTTGAGGGACAGAGACGTGTCTTGAGGATCACCCATTTATATCCCTGGGAATTTTCACTAGAACCTTTGCCCATTGCAATTTAATCAGTAATTTCATGTCCCTTCTTACAGCTTCTCTGGATTATATTAATAACAGCATGTTATTAGAAATACAGGATTCCCTGGTGGCTCAAATGGTAAAGAATCTGCCTGTAATGCAGGAGGCCTGGGTTCAGTCCCTGGGTTGGGAAGATTCCCTGGAGAAGGAAATGGCAACCCACTCCAGTATTCTTGCCTGGAGAATCCCATGGACAGAGGACCCTGGTGGGCTACAGTCCATGGGATCTCAAGGGGTTGGACACAATTGAGTGACTAACTTTCACTTTCATTGTAAATACAGGTCCCATCTCAGCAACCTCATACAGGTCCTATAAGCTTTGTCTGTTTTACTGACTCATCAGTCTCCTGAAGGCTTTCCTTGTTCAGAGATTGGCATGCCCCAACTGTCCAACTCTTTTTCTTCTGTCTCTCAGAGGTTTGCAACACATCCTGCCAGTGAGCGCTTTTGTAGCTCTTTATGTGCATAGGGTGATGTCTTCCCAGATGTTTTTGGAATGCCTCCGTGGCTCATTCTGCATCCACAAGCCCCAGATGGGCTCTGTCTATGCAAAGTGCTCAGTCCTGGGGGAGACCACTGTGTTCCCATTCAAACAGTCAGAATTTTAAGTGCAGTCTGTGCTTTACAGATTGTTTCTCTATCTGCCTTCCCTCACCAGCATATCTTGTGGCTCCCAAGGATGGATGAATACAGACCAGCAACTGAAAGATTTAGTTCACTTACCAATGAGATGCTCTTCTTATGGCTAATAGGAAATGCTGTGAAAAGATTATTGCTAAAATAAGTGAATTTCTCAGTGAAAATTCAGAGAGACATGGAGGTCTTGAAATTATTCTGAATGGAAGGAAAAAGAAGTCATTATTATCTGGGAGAACTCAGGTGACCTACAGGTTCCCCGTGTCAAGTGCCATGGCACAGAGTAGGGACTTTCCCCTCCCTCTGACCATCCTTTCTGCCTCCCATCCCTATGTTTAGCTTGGGAGCATTGTACTCAGCCCATCACAGCTTCTATTCACACACTCCCTTCTGTGCATCATTCCTCCATCTCACGTTCTGCTGTGCTCACTGAATCAGCACACACTCACCCATGATCCCTCTGTACTCTGTATGTACTCACCCTGAACATCCAACCTGCTTAAATAGCAAAACCTGGTCAATTTCTCCATATTTTTCCCCCCTTGAGATTTAAATTCTGCTTTCAATAAATCAAGTGGAAAAAGGAAATGTACTTTCTCTTCTGATCAATTCTGAAGCTGGTTTGGACTTCAGAGACAAAGTTCTCATTCCCAGAGGATGAATTTGGTTGTCTCAGAGATTAACAGATACCACTCTAATGGCAGAAAGTGAAGAGGAACTAAAGAACCTTTTGATAAGGGGAAAAAGGAGAGTGAAAAAGCTGCCTTAAAACTCAACATTCAAAAAACTGAGATCATGGCATCTGGTTCCATCACTTCATGGCAAATAGGTGGGGAAAAACTGGAAGCAGTGACAGATTTTATTTTCTAGGGCTTCAAAATCACTGTGGATGGTGATGGCAGTGATGGAATTAAAAGACACTAGCTCCTTGCAAGAAAAGCTATGACAAACCTAGACAGCGTATTAAAAAGCAGAGACATCACTTTGCCAACAAAGGTCTGTATAGTCAGAGCTATGGTTTTCCTAGTAGTCATTTACAGATGTGAGAGTTGGGCCATAAAGAAGGCTGAGCGCCAAAGAATTGATACTTTCAAACTGGTGCTGGAGAAGACTCTTGAGAGTCTCTTGAACAACAAAGAGATCAAACCAGTCAATTCTAAAGGAAATCAATCCTGAATATTCACTGGAAGGACTGATACTGAAGCTCTAATACATTGGCCACCTGATGCAGAGAACCAATTCACTAGAAAAGACCCTAATGTTGGAAAAGACTGAGGGCAGGAGGAGGAGGGGACGATAGGGAATGAGATGCTTAGATGGAATCACTGACTCAATGGACATGAGTTTGAGCAAACTCTGGGAGATAGTGAGGGACAGGAAAGCCTGGTGTGCTGCAGTCCATGGGGTTGCAAAGAGGTGGACATGACTTAGCAACTGAACACCACCAGAGATTACGAGACATATCATCAGGTGTTTTTACTTTTGCTTTCTTTCTTCTTGTCTGCTCCTGTGCACCCCACTCCCAAATTCATCCACCTCCATGCCACTGTAATCGATTTCCCAGGGCCCATATCTGGTCCTGTTTCAACACCTGGATAATTAGTTACCTGCTGCTCTCAGGATAAGGGCTCAACTTCCCAGCATGCACCCAAGACCCTTTAAACCTGTTGTCTTGCTCTTGAACCTCAATTGGGTTAATTCCTCAGTAAAATACTAGAATTATTGGAATGACTGTAACTTTCTGGAGAGTAAAGAATCTAATTTTGGTCTTTGTCCAAAGCTACTGTAAGGCATCTTTTATTGTTGTTTAGTCACTAACTTGTATCTGACTCTTTGCTACCCTATGGACTGTAGCCCACATGGTTTCTCTGTCCATGGGATTTCCCAGGCAAGAATACTGGAGTGGGTTGCCATTTCCTTCTCCAGGGGATCTTCCTGACCCAGGGAATGAGCTCATGTCTCTTGCATTGAAGGTGGATTCTTTACTACAGATCCACCAGGGAAGCCCAGAAGGCATCTCTAAGTCTTTGAAATGTCCTCTCTAATAGGAGTATTTTTGTTCACCTGTGGGCCTTGGCCACTGGACAGTTAGCAGTATAATTTATGATGGGGGTTTGGATCTTGTAGTGTCCACTCTACTCCCAGAGGACCTGGAGGCTAAATGTCAACCATGTGTGCAGTTGACCATGGTGCCACCATAAAGACTCTGGATACTGAGACTGAGTGAGCTTTCCAGGTTGGCCATACTCTGTATACTCTATACATGTTGTCATGTGTTGTTCCCATGAGGACCTTGTGTTCTCCATGACTCTACAGTGAAAGGATACATTTAGGACTCTGTTCGACTCTGCTTCGTGTGTCTCTTCTTGTTGATCTAATGGATGTCCTTTCTCTGTAAGAAAGGAAATCAAACCAGTCAATCCTAAAGGAAATCACCCCTGAATATTCAATGGAAAGACTGATGCTGAAGCTGAAGCTCCAATAGTTTGGCCACCTGATGCAAAGAACTGACGCACTGGAAAAGACCCTGATGCTGGGAAAGACTGAAGGCAGGAGGAGAAGGGGATGACAGAAGATGAGAGTTGGGTGGCATCACTGACTGGATGGACATGAGTTTGAGCAAACTCCAGGAGTTGGTGAGGGACAGAGAAGCCTGGTGTGATGCAGCCCATGTGGTCGCAAAGAGTCAGACATGACTGAGCGACTGAACTGAACTTTCTCTGTAATAAACCATAACCATGTGTATTACAGCTTTCACTGTGTTATGTGAGTTCTTCCAGGGAGTTTTGGGACTAAAAGTGGTTCTGAGAAATCCCTGAACTTGAAATTGGTGTCATAAGCGGAGGTGAATGCTGAGGACCCTGAAATCCACTCTATCTTAACATACACAACAGCTGTTTGACTGTCCCATTTCTGCTTTTGCTTTCTCTCCCTTTCTCTCTCTCTCTTTGTCTCTCTCCTTTTTATTCACTGATGGAATCCTTTTTAAATTTAAAGACATACTGCACTGGTGTAGTTATATATTGCTTTCATCTGGTAATGAGGGATAAATGAGGGACAGGTCAAGGCTAACTCATAAATGCTTTATGGCCTTGGTTTTCCCCTTAGTTTAAAAAGAAAGAAAAAAAGAAAGATTGGACCCAAGCAGCGATTCTCAATGGAAGACCCTGTGTCAGGATTCTGGGTGAGAGGAGCAGACAAGAAGTGAGGTGTCAAACTATCTTGTTTGATTCCACTTGGTTCTTTGAAGTTTTGGCCGAATTGGAGGCTGTGGGGAGTAACTATTCCCTCATGAGAGCAGAAAAGTTAATAATTTATCAACTTCCATGCACATTCTCATTAACTCCAGATTAATTTAGATTAAAAATATCTGCCTCATAATATGAGATAATTTAACTTCCTACTATTTCCTGCAAGTCATCTCTTTTGCATTTAAGAAAGTGTTGTTGTTGTTTTCTGAAATTCTACAAAAATACAAAACTGCCATGAAATGTGTCTGTTCTGCTGCCTCCTTTTGGCCAGATCAGACTATCTGTTGCTCATCTGGAAAGATAGTTTTAATAAATGCTTTCCAAAGAATGCTCAGAACAAAGCCAACTCTGAATGCTCACGCGAAGCACTGCTGTGTTTATGCAGAAACCCAGTCCATGGAACTAAACACATCAGCCCCTCCTCCCAAGAGGAGAACCCAACTGTCCATATGTTGGTGCCATCAGAAACGCAGATACCACCATATGTCACCAAAGATGGTACTGATACTGCCCTTGGCCACGTTCCTCATGCTTGCTGCTGATGTATTTCCCGAGCACAGGCATTTTCAAATCAACTACTGAGGAGCCGGATGACAGGCTCTGATGCCATCAGAAGATTCCAGCTCCAGTCAGGTGTTTGGAGCCAAAACTCAGTCCCTGGTAGCCCATGTGGCTGAGTCCACAAATTGGTTCCATCAGCAATTTAAGCTCTGGGAGAACATCTGAACCTACTTTCCTTTCAAAAACTGGTAGTCCTCTGATGCCTTGGCATACAAATGAGTCAGTGCCAAGGTTGGTAGTGAGTGCCAGTCCCCTTTTGACAGGTAAATTAATATTCATTATTCAACAGGGGAGAAAATGCTGAGTTGTTTACCACTGGTTCATTAGTTTTAGCCAAATAAAGGATAAACATAATTACTCTCATAAACTACTATGACAGAGCCTAAAAATTATAGGGGTAAAAATGGATGCCTTCAGGAAAACCTTTGAAAAATGAGTCCCTTGGGTCTTGGCAGGTGAGTAGGAATAATCGTTCTCATCTCTACCAGCACCTGCCAATTGCATCTTGCTTTGTACCCAGACAAAAAAGTTTGCCAAGAAAAGCTCTATTCTTACATTTTCTATGGCCTTTGTCTTCTCTGATGAGTATTGGAGACTTTATATTACTTGTTAACTTTTGCATGGTGTATGTGGAGGAGTTAACCCTGCTGTATGAGCAAGCTTTCTGATTAAGCAGAAGGTGACTCCTGATAGCATCTTCCTTGGAAGACTACATTCCCACCTCTGTGCTTCTGGTAAGGTTTTCTCTTCCAATTGTTTTTCTATCATCCCATTCTGTTCTCTTTCCCTGGCATCTACAATTTCACTAACTAAAGGCTTGAGGTTCTGCTTTTGAATGAGTCTAAGTCAGTCTTCTGTGTTACAGACTCAATGTGTTCTCCCGAAATTCATATTTGAAATCCTAAGCTCAAGTATGGGTATAGTTGAAGGGATGCCTCTGAGAAAGTAATTAAGGTTAAATGGGGTTAGAAGGGTTGGGCTCTGATCTACTAGGAAAAATGACCTTGTAAGAAGAGACACCAGAGAGTTTTCCCCAAATCTATGAACTAAGAAAAGGTCATGTGAAGACCCTGAGAGAAGGCAGCTGTCCACGTCAGGAAGAGAGCCCTCACCAGAAACCAAATATGCTAGCCCCTTGATCTGGTACTTCCAGCCTCCAGAATTGTGAGAAAAGACATGTCTATGCAGTCTATGATATTTCATTAATGCAGTCTAAACAGGCTAATAACACACTATAGATCTGGGAATTATAACACACACATACACATACATGCACAAACATGCACATATGTGTGTACATACATCCTCTTTTATCATTTTTACCCCATTGCCCTGAAGTTGTTTTTTTAGGAAGTAGTTGATAAGGATACTAGTGACAATGACTATGTGAAACAAGAAAATGTATTAAGGTCAAGAGCTTTAAAATACTTACACTATTTATTATCTCGTTTAGAGATCCTGGATTCATACAGTCATGGTCTACATGAGAAAGTCAGGTTTTGAAAGATGAACTTCAGTGAGCAAAATATGTATATAATATATATATTATATAATTCATTTATATTTATATATTTTATTCTTCAATTACCTATTTTCATTCAGCATTCTGTTTAAAAGATTTACCTGTGATTTACATACCAATCTATTTTAATTCATTTTTAATGATGTGAAAAATCTCATTTTTTCTATGCTAAGATTTATTTTGTTTCATCCCCAGTGGACATGAGAGCCTGTCCAGTTTTTACTCTTGCAAGCAAAGCTGCAGTGGACACTTACCCAGCTGTGTTTCTGATCTGAAATTTTCTCTAGGGGATAGGTGAGATAGCACGCCTTTGTATTTCTGTATCACTAGCGCATTGTCCACATACAGTTAATCAGATCAGATCAGATCAGATCAGTCGCTCAGTCGTGTCCAACTCTTTGCGACCCCATGAATCACAGCAAGCCAGGCCTCCCTGTCCATCACCAACTCCCGGAGTTCACTGAGACTCACATCCATCGAGTCAGTGATGCCATCCAGCCATCTCATCCTCTGTCGTCCCCTTCTCCTCCTGCCCCCAATCCCTCCCAGCATCAGAGTTTTTCCAATGAGTCAACTCTTCGCATGAGATGGCCAAAGTACTGGAGTTTCAGCTTTAGCATCATTTCTTCCAAAGAAATCTCAGGGCTGATCTTCAGATAATACTCAAGTGTAAAACACCAATGTGCAATTCCCAGAATGATGCTCCCCAAGTGCCTCCTACCCCATGTTCAAATTGCCAGTTCTTGGGAATCAGTACTTAAACATTAGAAAGCAGGTGGATTGCTGCTGTTAGCAGTGCCAAAGCCAGTGTTTCTATTGAACTGGATTGTGTTTGTAAACCTGTCTTTTTCGGTCACAAGTGTTTGCTGTGGGATCTTGTCAAAATGGGGAGATTTCGTGAAGTATGTATGCAAATGTGGTAAACGAAATAAAGAACACATCTTTCAGTCTTCTGTTTTTTAATGTAATCAACATAACAATTGTTACACTAAAAAATGTGGAAGTAAGCAAAACGAAAACAAAGAATCGCCTTCTGAGCCGCGGAAGCAGGTGTTTAGGCAGCAAAAGTCTGTGTTTGCATCACAGGATGCACCTTCCACCCGCATCAGAACACGTTTACTCTCACTGTCTGTGGACAAAGCAGACACACGGGGTGTGTTTGTGTGTGTGTGTGTGTGTGTGTCCTCTCACTCAATCATGTCCGACTCTTTGCGACCCCATGGACTGTGTAGCCAGTGGGGCTCCTCTGTTCATGAAATTTTCCAGGCAAGAATACTGGAGTGGGTTGCTATTTCCTTCTCCAGTGGAACTCCCCAACCCGGGGATCGAATCTGCGACTCTTATTTCTCCTGCATTGGTAGGTGAATTCTTTACCACTAGTGACATCTGGGACTGTGTAAGCATGTGTAATTTAGAGATCCAATGATGGATACTCAAAATGAGAGGTGAGAAAATGAAAATTAGTCATTTGAAAAACACAAATGATGGGTTCTTTTGGCCCATTCATGCCAAGTAGTAAGTTTTTTTATGAATCCGCTGCTCTCCTCCCCCAGGTGTGTGACCTGGCGTGCTACCAGATCTTTCTGTACTCTATACCTTTTATCTGAAAATCAGGTGTAAAATTAGCACTTGTTGCATCTGCCCTTTGGGGAATGGAATGAGTAGAAGAAAACCCTTCAGATAATTCCTGGTACATATCAAGTGCTCAATAGTGAGGATGAATAAGCCATGGCAACCTCTGAAAAATTATCATATGAAAATTGTAATAACTAATGCTGATGATCATGACCTTGTTCCATTGAATAAAATACTCAGTATTTTATCTGAAGATGAATGGTGAATAAAATATAACTCAATAATTAGAGATGAAAATATAAATATAGATATATATCATTATTAAAATGTGAATAGCAGTATAAAAATAATTGTGACCTTGATTCATTAAGAGAACAATAAATCATGTTCATAATGCTCAATGATTTCTCTGAAAACATTGGTAAATGTGATATAGTAAATGTAAAATGGTAAATGTGATATTTTGGAATCATTTGTATACAAAAATACCATACAGGATATATACTAATGTGCTGGATTAATTATGTTATCATTTCCAAAATCTGTATTCACCAAGTGTCTTAAATTTTGCATGAAAAATTATGTTTGTGTTAAGTATGTTTGATCAATGTTGGCTTCAGTTCAGTTCAGATCTGTCGCTCAGTCGTATCTGACTCTTTGCGACCCCATGAATCACAGCACACCAGGCCTCCCTGTCCATCACCAACCCCCGGAGTTCACTCAAACTCATGTCCATTGAGTCAATGATGCCATCCAGCCATCTCATCCTCTGTCGTCCCCTTCTCCTCCTACCCCCAATCCCTCCCAGCATCAGGGTCTTTTCCAATAAGTCAACTCTTCACATGAGGTGGCCAAAGTATTGGAGTTTCAGCATCAGTCCTTCCAGTGAACACCCAGGATTGATCTCCTTTAGGATGGACTGGTTGGATCTCCTTGCAGTCCAAGGGACTCTCAAGAGTCTTCTCCAACACCACAGTTCAAAAGCATCAGTTCTTCAGTGCTCAGCCTTCTTCACAGTCCAACTCTCACATCCATACATGACCACTGGAAAAACCATAGCCTTGACTAAACGGACCTTTGTTGGCAAAGTAATGTCTCTGCTTTTCAATATGCTATCTAGGTTGGTCATAATTTTCCTTCCAAGGAGCAAGCATATTTTAATTTCATGAGTGCAATCACCATCTGCAGTGATTTTGGAGCCCAGAAAAATGAAGTCTGACACTGTTTCCACTGTTTCCCCATCTATTTCCCATGAAGTGATGGGACCAGATGCCATGATCTTAGTTTTCTGAATGTTGAGCTTTAAGCCAACTTTTTCCACTCTACTCTTTCACTTTCATCAAGAGGCTTTTTAGTTCCTCTTCACTTTCTGCCATAAGGGTTAAAGAAAGTTAAATAGGGATTTCCTCTTTGTGTAATGAGTTTGGAAACTAGATCTAATTTTTCTTGCTAAAAACAAATAGAATTTCTGAGAAAATATGAACAGAAAATTTTAAGCTAACAATGCAGTAAGGAATTATGGAGCTAAAATCTAGAAGAGGAAAGAAACCCATAAAGGTAACCCTGGAATTTAGAATTCCTTTTCCCCAGGAGATGGCTACTGATTTGGAAAAAATAGCTGAGAAGCTAAGAAGCTGTACAACATTGTTAAGAGGCACAAAGAACTAGAGGGACAAATACTGCAGTTGAGAGTCCGATGTAGGGAGCCCTGGTAAAACCACGTACTTAGTGTTGAGCCTCTATAGAGACACAGAAAGAAAGATAGTGCTAAGTCGTGTCCAACTTGCAATCCCATGAACCGTAGCCTGCCAAGCTCCTCTGTCCGTGGAATTCTCCAGCCAAGAATACTGGAGTGGGTTGCCATTTCCTTCTCCAGTAGAGACACATGCTAGCAGTAAAGGGAGGAGGGGTGGTAAATACATTATTTCTCTCAAGGACCAAACCTTGCTTTCATAGTATCTTAAGTCTCTGAAATTAGACTGAGATAGGTCCTGATGGCCGGTGTCCTGAGCGGCTTATCAGAAGCAGTATGCATCTAGTACACTTGAAACTAACACAACATTGTAAATCAGCTGTCTGCCGATATAAAATAAAAACTAAATTAAAAAAAAGAAGCAATAGACCTCTCTGGAGAAAATGCAGAAAGGAGATCAAACCAGGCAATCCTAAAGGAAATTAATCCTGAATATTCATTGGAAGGACTGATGCTAAAGCTGGAGCTCCAATTCTTTGGCCACCTGATGTGAAAAGTAGACTCATTGGAAAAGACTCTGATGCTAGCAAAGATTGAGGGCAGGAGGAAAAGAGGGCGACAGAGAACAAGATGATTGGTTGGCATCACCGACTCAGTGGACATAAGTCTGAGCAAACTCTGGAAGATAGTGAAAGACAGGGAAGCCTAGCATGTTGCAGTCTATGGGGTCACAAAGAGTGGGACATGACTTAGCTGCTGAACAACAGCAATACATCTCTGTGGGTAAGTTAACATTGTTAAAGCCATAAGTTATGTCTATAATGTTTTTGGACACAACTTCCAACTCTTAGTTAAAAAATAACCAGATAGAGAAGTCCAGACAACACTAATGAAAACCAAGAGACATAACAGATATTAAAAAAATAGACCTATAGAGGGACCAGAAACTGGAAACATCAGATGCTAAGTTTAAAAGGACCATAATTATTATATTTAAAAATATAAAATGGCAAAATTGAAAATTTGGCAATGAAATAAAGATCATGAGAAAGTATAAAATAGAAACTGAAAAATACAATGATTGATAGTCAAAGCTCAATGGACAGATGGGCAGATATAACAATAGGTAAAAAACACTTGGAAAGAGAACTAGAACTTTGGACTATTCATCAGAAGAAAAACATCCTGGATGAAATATAAACAGTGACAATGTGCTTAGTCGCTCAGTTGTGTCCGACTGTCTGGGACCCTATGCATTGTAGCCCACCAGGTTCGTCTATCCACGGGGATTCTCCAGGCAAGAATACTGGAGTGGGTTGCCATGCCCTCCTCCAGGGGATCTTCTGAACCCAGGGATTGAAGCCAGGTTCCCATGTTGCAGGCATTCTTTACCGTCTGAGCCACCAGGAAAGCCCAATGCAAAAGAGACGCTAAGAAACATAAGAAAAGTCCAGAGAATTTATTTGAAATTACAGTCCCAGAAAAAGAAGAAAGAGAGCATACGGTAGAAAAGACAGTCTAGGAATTTTCTAGGACTAATAAAATACATAAAGCTATATTTCCAAGAGGGCTTCACTGGTGACTCAGTGGTAGAGTCCACCGCAGGAGATGTGGGTTTGGTCCCTGGGTTGGGAAGATCCCCTGGAGAAGGACATGGCAACCCACTCCAGTATTCTTGCTTGGGAAATCTCATGGACAGAGGAGCTTGGCGGGCTACAGCCCATGGTGTCACAAAAGAGCTGAACGTGACTTAGAGACTAAACAGCAACATTTATCCAAGAAGCCCATACACCTACAGAAGAATAAATAAAAATGAAACCACACACAGATGCAGCAAGATAAAGACTGCTATCATCTGCAGACAAAGAGTAAAATCTCAAAAACAGTCAGAAATAAGAAGCACATTCCATTCAAAAGAGCAAAATTAGACTTATAACTCATATCACAACAGAAACAATCATAAAGAGAAGACAATGCAATGACATATTCATTCAAAGTGCTGAAAGAAAATAACTGTCAATCTAATTCTATGTGCAACGCGAATATTTTCAAGAATGAAAGTGAACTATTTACAAACAAGTAAATATCAGGTAATCCATGTTTAGCACACTTTAATTAAAGGATAGAAATGTAGACATAAAATTAAAATACACAGAAACAATAGTATAAAAGTTAGGAAAAGGACAAATGTTAAAGTATTCTAAAATCCTTGCATTGTCCAAGAAGAGATTAAATTGCCAAGTGATATTACACTTTGATAAGTTAATAATGAAAAATGTAACCTCTAAGGTATCTATGAGAAGAATAGTAAAAGAGTTTTTGACAACTAAACAGAAAAGGAGAGGTGGAAAGAAATGAGATGAAACTGTTTCATAAGTCCAAAGAAAGACAAAAAGAGAGAACAAGAAACATAGTCAGGACAAGTAGAAAGTAATATTAATATGGTTCATTTAAAACCAAATGTCTAAATTACATTAAATGTAAATGGACTGTATGCTTTTATAAAAATAGCACCACAATGCCTATAAAAGTCATAAAAATAAATAAGAATACAGAAAGCTTGAAATAAAAACATTTAAGAACATATACCATGCAATATTAACAAAATAAATTTTGTGAAACTATATTACTATCAAGCAAAGTAAACTTTAAGGCAAAACACACTGCAAGAGACACACAGAGACATTTCATTAAGAGAAAAACACCAGCTTACAATCGGAGTATAAACACTCACTGATGTATATTTAAATATTTTTAAAGCAAGATGAACAGAATTACAAATAGAAATTCAAAAGTTTATAATCACCTTGACAGATTTTGAAAACTTTTTTAGTGGCAACCCACTCCAGTACTCTTGCCTGGAAAATCCCATGGGTGGAGGAGCCTGGTAGGCTGCAGCCCATGGGGGTCACGAAGGCTCAGACAACTGAGTGACTTCACTTTCACTTTTCACTTTCATGCATTGGAGGAGGAAATGGCAACCCACTCCAGTGTTCTTGCCTGGAGAATCCCAGGGATGGGGGAGCCTGCTGGGCTGCCCTCTTTGGGGTCACACAGAGTTGGACACGACTGAAGTGACTTAGCAGCAGCAATAAAGAATAAAAACAAAAATGAAGATAGTCAAGACATTCTTGAAGAATAAAAAATAGAGAAATTGTTTTACCAACAGTTAAATGACATTACATTTGTATAAATTATATAATTTAATTATGTACCACGACTTATTAAGTTACAGTTCTTAAGACAGTGTGGTACTTTGACTCAATGACGAAAAAATAACCCAGTTAAATAGAGTAGAGTCCAGAAACAGATTATAAATATATGAATACCTGATTTACAGAAAAGATGGTGGTGAAGTATAATGGGAGAAAACAAGTGTTTTCGTAAATGATGTTAGGCCAATTGGATTTATATATGGAAAAAATGCAAAGTCTTATGTCATGCCACACAAAAAAGTAAATTTCAGATGAATGATGGACCTAAATGTAAAAGGCGAAATAGTATAAATTTAGAAAACATTGTTAGGATATGTTAATGAATAGGATAGAGAATTTTTATTAATAAAACACAAATTCATTCAATATAAAAATAATGAATAAAAATGGACTATATCAAAATTAAGCTCTTCTTTTCATCAAAAGATAATGTTGAGACTGAAATAAGTCACAAAAAATACAAATAATGCTGACAAATCATACAAAAATAAAGATAAATAACCCAATAAAAAAGATACAAGTGACTTGACTAGATATTCCATTAAAAAATTCTAAAGATTCAATTTCAACAGTTAGCAGCTAAATGAAAATTAAAACCACAATGTGATATTACTTCTTACCCATCAGAAAAATGAAAATTAAAGTATCCAACAGTATCAACTCAAACTGTCATATAGTGCTGGTGAGAGTGAAAGCTAGTTTAGACACTTTGGAAAGCTCTTGGGATTATTAAGTTAGACATATCTGATAATCTGGTCTTCCCAGGTGGCACAGTGGTGAAGAATCCACCTGCCAATGCAGGAGGCATGGGTTTGAGTCCCGGGTTGGGAAGATGCCTGGAGTAGAAAATGACAACCTGATTCACTATTCTTGCCTGGAAAATCCCATGGAGAGAGGAGTCTGGCAGGCTACAGTTCACAAAGAGTTGGACATGACTGAGTGATTGAGCACACACAAATCTGATAATCTAGCAATTCCTCTCCTAAGTATATGAACAACAGAAACACATTTGCATGCTTAGGAAGAGACAGCTACAAGAGTGTTCACAATAACATTTGTCACAATAATCCCTAAATGGAAATGATCCGAAAGTTTACTGATTTTAGAATGAACAAATAAATCAACAGTGGAATACTGTATAGCAGAGAACCTGAATAAACCAGGATCCATCCAACAAATGACAGACATGATGTTGAAAAACAGAAGCAAAACACAAAGGACTGCCTCATGCTTTTTATTTATATAAAGTTCAAAACTGAAAAAAATTCTCTATGGTGTTAGCAGTGATGACAGTAGTCATCTTGGGGAAGACTTAAAAGAAATGAGATGGCAATTGAGAGGGAGCATGAGGAAGCCTCTACATTGTCTGCAACATTATGTTTCTTACAACTTGTATGATGATAAATTAGACATTCACTCAGTGATCATTTGTATAGATATAACTCAAATTTTCTGTACTGTTTGATACAAGACTTATATTTAATTTTTCAAAAGTTCTATTTAAGGGAGAAAGTAGAGTTACATAAGATTTTTCAGTTTGGGAATTCTGAGATACTTTAACAGTACACAGCCTTGATTTACTCCTTTCCTAATTTTGAACCGGTCTGTTGTTCCATGGCCAGTTCTAACTGTTGCTTCTTGACCTGCATACAGGTTTTCACAAGGCAGGTAGGTGGTCTGTTATTCCCATCTCTTTAAGAATTTTCAACAGTTTGTTGTGATCCACAAAGTCAAAGGCTTTAGTGTAGTCAGTGAAGCAGAAGTAGATTTTTTTTTCTGGAATTCTCTTGATTTTTCTATGATCCAAGGGATGTTGGCAACTTGATCTCTGGTTCCTCTGCCTTTTCTAAATCCAGCTTGAATATCTGGAAGTTCTTGGATCATGTACTGTTGGAGCCTGGCTTGGAGGATTTTGAGCATTACTTCGCTAGTATATGAGATAAGTACAATTGTGCAGTAGTTTGAACATTCTTTGTCATTGCCCTTCTTTGGGATTGGAATGAAAACTGACCTTTTCCAGTCCTGTGGCCCCCGCTGAGTTTTACATATTTGCTGGCATATTGAGTGCCTCACTTTAATAGCATCATCTTTTAGATTTGAAATAGCTCAGCTGGAATTCCATTGCCTCCACTAGCTTTGTTCACAGTGATGCTTTCTAAAGTGCACTTGACTTCACATTTCCAGGATGTCTGGCTCTAGGTGAGTGATCACACCATCATGGTTATCTGGGTCCTTAAGATCTGTTTTGTATAGTTCTTCTGTGTATTTGTGGCACCTCTTCTTAATATCTCTGCTTCTGTTAGGTCTCTACCACTTCTGTCCTTTATTGTGCCCATCACTGCATGAAATGTTCCCTTGATAGCTCTAATTTTCTTGACGAGATCTCTAGTCTCACCCATTCTTTGTTTACCTCTCTTTCCATTGATCACTTAGGAAGACCTTGCCTCTCCTTGCTATTCTTTAGAATTCTGCATTCAGGTGGGTGCATCTTTCCTCTTTTCCTTTGCTTTCACTTCTCTTGTTTTTTTCAGCTCTTTGTAAGGCCTCCTCAGACAACCATTTCGCCTTTTTGCATTTCTTTCTCTTGGGGATGGTTTTGATCACCACCTACTATACAGTGTCATGAACTTCTGTCCATCATTCTTCAAGCCCTCTGTCTTCAGATCTAATCCCTTGAATTAATTTGTCACTTCCACTGTATAATTGTAAGGGATTTGATTTAGGTCATACATTAATGGCCTAGTGGCTTTCCCTGCTTTCTTCAATTTAAGTCTGAATTTTGCAATAAGGAGTTCATGATCTGAGGCACAGTCAGATCCCACTTTTGGGTTTGCTGACTATATAGAACTTCTTCATCTTCGACTGCAAAGAACATAATCAATCTGATTTCTGTATTGGCTATCTGGTGATGTCCATGTGTAGAGTTATCTCTTGTGTTGTTGGAAGAGGATATTTGCTATGGCCAATGTGTACTCTTGGTGAAATTCTGTTAGCTTTTGCCCTGCTTCATTTTGTATTCCAAGGCCAAACTTGCCTGTTATTCCAGGTATCTCTTGACTTCCTACTTTTGCATTCCAGTCCCCTGTGATGAAAAGGACATCTTTTTTTTGGTCAATTTCTGTTAGTTCATAATTGCCCATAGCAATCCTTATGCTGTTATGGCTATTTCTAGGAATCAACAGGAATAAACATTATTTGACAAATGTATGGAAACCATGCTAAAATGTTGTTCTTGAGGTTGACAACTATAGCATTTAATAGCCAGAATGCAGCCTTTGTTCTTATAACAAAATGACCCAAAATAAGAGTGGTGTGCTTACATAAGATAGTTCACAATTCTCAAAAGTTCTAATGGCAGTTCAAAGCTGATATGGTGGTTTCTCTACTCATCAAAAACAAAGGTTTATTCTGTCATATTGTCCCACCATCCTTTCTATATGAAGCTTCTTACTCACGGACTATGAGGGCTATTGGAGCTCCTCCCATTACACATCCACCTTCTTGTAGTGTGATGAGGAAAATGGGAAAAGACAGGAGTGCATATCCCTCATTTTTAGGGCATAGCCTAGAATTAGCATATATTATTTCCACTTTCTCACCATTAGTTAGAATTCAGTCACAGGGTAACACTTAGCTGCTTATTGTTCCAGGGAGGCTGGAAGCAGCGTCACTGACAAATGAATATAGATTTCTTTTACTAAAGGGAGACAGGATAGGTATTAGGGGAAAGGTCCTTGATCCTTTCCTAACTAAATGCCTCTAGAGGAGGTTTTAAGACACTCCCTTTTACTGATAGATCCTATGAACAGTGTCAGTGATGAAGTACAGAGAAATCAGAACATTTTGTTGCTGTTGTTCTGTCCCCACATCATGTCCGATTCTTTGTGACCCCACAGACTGTTGCATGCCAAGCCTCTCTGTCCTCTGCTATCTCCCGGAATTTGCTCAAATTCATGTCCATTGAGTCAGTGATGCTATCTAATCATCTCATCCTCTACCACTCCCTTTTCCTGTTGCCTTCAATATTTCCCAGCATCAGGGTCTTTTTCAATGAGTCAGCTCTTCACATCAGGTGGCCAACGTATGGACGCTTCAGCTGCAGCATCAGTCCTTCCAATGAATATTCAGAGTTGACTTCATTTAAGATTGACTGGTTTGACCTGCTTATAGTCCAAGGGACTCTCAAGAGTCTTCTCCAACACCACAACTTGAAAGAAATTCTTCAGTGCTCAGCCTTCTTCATGGACCAACTTTAACATCCTTACATGACTACTGGAAAAGTCATAGCCCTGACAATATAACTTTTGTTGGCAAAGTGATATCTCTGCTTTTTAACACACTGCCTCAATTAGTCATAGTCATAGCTTTTCTTGCAAGGAGCAAGCATCTTTTAATTTCATGGCTGCAGTCACAGTCTGCAGTGATTTTGGAGCCCAAGAAAAGAAAACCTGTCACAACTTCCAAATTTTTACCTTCTATTTGCCATGAGGTGATGGGACTGGATGCCATGATCTTAGTTTTTTGAACATTAAGTTTTAAGCCAGCTTTTTCTGCTCGTTAACCTTCATCAAGACATTCTTTAGTTCCCCTTCACATTCATCCATTAGAATGGTATCATCTGCATATCTGAGGTTGTTGATATTTCTCCCGGCAATCTTAACTCCAGTTTGGGATTCATCCAGCTCAGCATTTCACATGATATACTCTGCATATAAGTTAAATAAGCAAGGTGACAGTATGCAGCCTTAATGTACTCCTTTCCCCTATTTTGAACCAGTCTGTTGTTCCATGTCTGGTTCTAACTATTGTTTCTTGACCCTCACACAGGTTTTTCAGGAGATAGGTAAGGTGATCTGGTGTTCCCAACTATTTAAGAATTTTCCCTAGTTTGTTCTGAGTCACACAGGCAAAGGCTTTAGCATAGTCAATGGAGCAGAAGTAGATGTTCTTCTGAAACTCCCTTGCTTTCTCTATGATCCAACAAATGTTAGCAATTTGATCTCTGTTTCATCTACCTCTTCAAAACCCAATTTGTACACCTGGAAGTTCTTGATTCACATACTGCTGAAGCCTAACTTGAAGGATTTTTATCATAACCTTGCTAGCATGTGAAATGAATGCAATGGAAGTTAGTTTGAACATTCTTTGGCATTGCCTTCTTTGGGATTGGAATGAAAATTTTTTCCAGTCCTGTGGCCACTGCTAAGTTTTCCAAATCTGCTGACATGCTGCATGCAGCACTTTAACAGCATCATCTTTTAGGATTCCAGCTCTGCTGGAATTCCATCACATCCACTAGCTTTGTTCATAGTAATGCTTCCTAAGTCCCATTTTACTTCACACTCAGGATGTCCAGCTCTGGGTGAGCTAACAGGAACAATCATGGTTATCTGGATCATTAAGACTTGCAGAAATGAATAATGATGGCCAGTTTCACTGGCATTATATCAATAGGACTTTAATTATTTCTTATTTTTAGAAGAAGGAGGGAATCTGGAGAATCTTCCACCTTTGACACAACACCTAAGTAGCTGATTGACCAAGAAAGGGCTGCAGATAATGTTTGACCCCATGGCCAATAGGTGTTGAACATCTGTGTGAAGTCATGTAGCATGTTGCAAAAACAGGAGTTTTGAGATCAAAAAGACCTGGATGCAAACTTTGCTTTGCCACTGCCTGCAACATGACAGGGCATAATCTTTTGAACAAAAGCAAACCAAACTCCACCAATGTCTGAATTTTCATTTTAGTGACCTTTCATTGATACCAGTTGCCTCTTCCTATGAATCTGATATCAATGTGTAAATCTTGCTTCTCAGGAAACTTCACTGCCTGCAAGACACCTAATTAGCAGGTGCACTTTGAAAGACCTCTAACAAAAGCCTGTGTATGTATCTGAGCACAAGTACTCTCATTAGTGAAGCTGGGATGGGTGATTATTTATATCATTTCTATAATTTAAAATTCTGAAAGCTAATTACAATTATCCCTCAGTATTTCAACATGTCGGAACTGAAGATCTTAGCCTTCTTCACAGCACTGTTCTTTCCTCTCTTCCCATTCTGATCTCCTGAAGGACCCCACTGCTTTCCTTTTGAAAACTCTACAGTAGCTCTCTAGTCCCAGAATATAGTTGTTTCTTTTCCATATATTTCCTTGAGTTCCCAGCTGTCAGAAGCCTATTTGTTTGTCATCTCTGAAATGGGAAGGGGAGAGATAACGACTGCTTTATCCCAATACCTTTGTTATCCTAATAGATATTTGAAAGATGGAAGACTTGGGTTGCAACTGGTGTGCTTGTGTCCTGATTCATCCCTCAACTTGTTCTTATCCTTTGCAAGAAGACCTCGTCAGTGCCACCATCAGGGCCTATAGGTGTGTCTTGTAAACTCTGCATGTAATTCATAGCCATTAGTTCCAGCAGTGGATCAAACAGGGAGTAAAACCAAAATATCAGAAGTTCCATTTAATTAAAGTAACCACATTGAGAAGACTCATCAGAGTCTCTCTTGCAAGTAATTACCAAACCCTAGATGAAGCAACAGAGAAAGTTCCATCTGGAAGAGGCTTATTGATTACATCATCATCATCATCATGCCACCGCCATCATTATAATTATCTCAACACATTGGCATTGGAGTCTCAGCACAACACCTCACTCTAGGCATGGGAGTTCATGCTCACATGGAAACCATCCAGGCCTGCTTCAAGCACCGGCCATATGCCATTTCACAGAATGGGAAGCCTTCTGGAAATTGTTCTGTAGATTGAATCTCAAAGGCTCCAAGGAAGCTGACTTTTCCATCCATTGTGCCTGCAGGGGCTCATGGTTTAAAATGACATCTGGTGAGGAGTTTTTCACTAAAAGACTTTGGATAGTGCTAAGAAGGAAAAAAATTAGGCCACTACCAAGAACTCGCTTTGATTATCAAAATTTTTCTAGAATCAGAGAAAAAGTTCTCCACTCTCAAAGCTGAAGATAGTAAATTGGAAACCATCATCTCTGGATGAACTTCATAGGTTCACTAAAATTTAATAAGCTTGGCCAGAATCACTAGCAACATTTGACTATCTGCTTCCTTGCATTATCAACTAGAAAACTGGACAGCCATCTCTTTAACATGGGGGCACCTTTTGTCAGGAAGAGACATGTCCTACTCTCCCGAGCAAGAACTGCAGTTCCCCTAAAGTAAAAGGACAGAACTGGGGAAGATCGAGGTTGCTCTGTCAGTGACATATACTCTGGCAGGTGTTGACCACAGGTAGCAGGCTCAAGAGATAATTTCATCTCAGCCTAGCAGAGCTGCTTTACAAGAAAGACACTGAGAATTTGACTATAATCCACATTCATTTTCCTATCTTCCGTCTGTACTTTAGAGGATGCATTCCAAATTGCACTCAAGTAGAGAGAAAATGGGACCCAAGGCAATATAACATGCTTCTATGCAAATACCAGTCCAGTAAACATCTCACCAGGTATTAGCACAGATATGGGAAAAAAAAAAAAAAAAAGATTTTTATTACAGTTTACAAGTGTTCTGTGCCTCCCCTTGATAGCTTACGGTGAACAGATTTGGATTTGTCATCTCCAAAGAAGAAAATTTAGCTTCAAGATCAAGGATCAGGCTTGATCACTCAGGGCTCTTGAGTGGCAGAAGTTTTATTACAGTGAGAAAGGACAGAGAAAGCTTCTGACATACACATTAGAAGGGGGTGGAGAATGCCCCACCTCCTAGTGTTATCAAGGGAGCTATATACTTTCTCAATTGGTTATTGCAGTAAATCAAAAGGATGTCTCAAGATTATAAAGGTCTTACCAGACCCACACAAGAGAAGACTCTACACATGGACATCACCAGATGGTCAACACCAAAATCAGATTGATTAGATTCTTTGCAGCCAAAGATGGAGAAGCTCTATACAGTTAGCAAAAACAACACCAGGAGCTGACTATGGCTCAGACCATGAACTCCTTATTGTCAAATTCAGACTGAAATTGAAGAAAGTAGGGAAAACCACTAGACCATTCAGGTATGACCTAAATCAAATCCCTTATGATTATACAGTGGAAGTGAGACATAGATATAAGGGCCTAGATCTGATAGATAGAGTGTCTGATGAACTATGGACAGAGGTTCGTGACATTGTACAGGAGACAGGGATCAAGAGCATACCCATGGAAAAGAAATGCAAAAAGGCAAAATGGCTTTTGGGGAGGCCTTACAAATAGCTGTGAAAATAAGAGAAGCAAAAAGCAAAGGAGAAAAGGAAAGATATAAGCATCTGAATGCAGAGTTCCAAAGAATAGCAAGAGAGATAAGAAAGCCTTCCTCAGTGACCAATGCAAAGAAATAGAGGAAAACAACAGAATGGGAAAAACTAGAGATCTCAAGAAAATTAGAGATACCAAAGGAACATTTCATGCAAAGATGGGCTCAATAAAGGACAGAAATGGTATGGACCTAACAGAAGCAGAAGATATTAAGAAGAAGTGGCAAGAATACATAAAAGAACTGTACAAAAAAGATCTTCATGACCAAGATAATCACAATGGTGTGATCACTCACCTAGAGTCAGACATCCTGGAATGTGAAGTCAAGTGGGCCTTAGAAAGCATCACTACGAACAGAGCTAGTGGAGGTGATGGAATTCCAGTTGAGCTATTCCAAATCCTGAAAGATGATGCTGTGAAAGTGCTGCACTCAATGTGCCAGCAAATTTGGAAAACTCAGCAGTGGCCACAGGACTGGAAAAGGTCAGTTTTCATTCCAATCCCAAGGAAAGGCAATGCCAAAGAATGCTCAAACTACCGCACAATTGCACTCATCTCACATGCTAGTAAAGTAATGCTCAAAATTTTCCAAGCCAGGCTTCAGCAATATGTGAACCGTGAACTTCCTGATGTTCAAGCTGGTTTTAGAAAAGGCAGAGGAACCAGAGATCAAATTGCCAATATCCACTGGATCATCAAAAAAGCAAGAGAGTTCCAGAAAAACATCTATTTCTGCTTTATTGACTATGCCAAAGCCTTTGACTGTGTGGATCACAAGAAACTGTGGGAAATTCTTCAAGAAATGGGAATACCAGACCACCTGACTTGCCTCTTGAGAAACCTATATGCAGGTCAGGAAGCAACAGTTAGAACTGGACATGAAACAACAGACTGGTTCCAAATAGGAAAAGGAGTACGTCAAGGCTGTATATTGTCACCCTGCTTATTTAACTTATATGCAGAGTACATCATGAGAAACGCTGGGCTGGAAGAAACACAAGCTGGAATCAAGATTGCCGGGAGAAATCTCAATAACCTCAGATATGCAGATGACACCACCCTTATGGCAGAAAGTGAAGAGGAACTCAAAAGCCTCTTGATGAAAGTGAAAGAGGAGAGTGAAAATATTGGCTTAAAGCTCAACATTCAGAAAACTAAGATCATGGCATCTGGTCCCATCACTTCATGGCACATAGACGGGGAAACAGTGGAAACAGTGTCAGACTTTATTTTGGGGGGTTCCAAAATCACTGCAGATGGTGATTGCAGCCCTGAAATTAAAAGACGCCTACTCCTTGGAGGAAACATTATGACCAACCTAGATAGCATATTCAAAAGCAGAGACATTACTTTGCCAACAAAGGTCCGTCTAGTCAAGACTATGGTTTTTCCAATGGTCATGTATGGATGTGAGAGTTGGACTGTGAAGAAAGCTGAGTGCCAAAAAATTGATGCTTTTGAACTGTGGTATTGGAGAAGACTCTTTAGAGTCCCTTGGACTGCAAGGAGATCCAACCAGTCCATCCTAAAGTAAATCAGTCCTGGATATTCATTGGAAGGACTGATGTTGAATCGGTTATAGCATCCAACCACCTCATCCTCTGTCGTCACCTTCTCCTACTGCCTTCAATCTTTCCCAGCTTCAGAGTTTTTTCTAATGACTTGGCTTTTTGCATCAGATAGCCAAAGTATTGGAGCTTCAGCTTCAGCATCAGTCCTGCCAATGAAAATTCAGGATTGATTTCAGGACTGACTTGTTTGGTCTCATACTGGTTGGATGTATGCTATTATAATTTCTGCAATAACCACAATAATGTGACTTCCAAAGCATGAGGGTGGAAGAAAAGAATGAGAAAACAAATCAAGTCAAAATATGCTTTAAAAAAAGAAACTGAAAAGGAAAATAGGAATATGAGAAAAATATGAAGAATAAAATCATATAATGTGAAATTAAAATATATCATCTTTTACAATCCCCATTAAAACTATTGTCATATTTGCTGTTCATGTGACATATCTAAAATATAATATTATAGTAAATTTAAAAGCAAAAGGGTAAAAAAAAAAAAGCATACTTGACAAACACTAACAAATGAAAGCTAATATCTTTTTTTTTTTTCTTGGCCACACTGCTCAGTGTGTGGAACTTCCCCATTCAGGGATCCAACCCATGCCCCCTGCCATGGAAGAGTGGAGTCTTAATCACTGGGCCATCAGGGAAGCCCCTAGCATCACTGTTTTAATATCAGACAAACTGGACTTGAAGGCAAAAGCTAATACCTGAGAGTAAGTTACTCATAGTGACATGTGATTTGATTGACCAGGAAAGCATGAAGATTCTAAGTAGATACACAGCATATACACACAGGTCACAATACACAAAGCCAAAAATAGAAAGAAAGAAAAGAAGTAAGGAAGAAAGAGGAAAAGAGAAGCACGTAGATACAAAATCACACTAGGAGACTTTTAACACTTCATTTAGGAATTGATAGAATAATCTGACAAACAAAATATGTGTATAGTAGATTTGAATTGGCTGATATTAAACACCTGACCTAATTGTCATATAAAATACTGCACTTAAAAAAATACATAGTCTTATCAAACACACTAAGTAGTAAACCCAATCCCAACAAATGGCAAAGAATTAACATCATATGAACCACATATGTAAATAAAAATAACAGGAATTGATTCTTAAAGATAGTTATGAGAAATCCTATGTGTCTGGATATTTTAAAACTCCATTCTAAATAACTATTTAGTTATACACTAAGTCATAATAGAAAGTAGAAGAAATGCTGACTAGGAAAATAAAAATGGTACATATTGGTACTAGAGCCAAAATAAGTAGATGTAAGATGATAATAAAGATAAAAGAAAAACTGAAAACTAGAAAATAAAATATGGTGACAACAGTGTTAACAACTGGTTCTTTCATGAATCTAATAAAGTTGATAAATTTTTGACAAGATTTATCTTAAAAAGGGAAAATGCACAGATAAAAGATATTAAGGATGATGTTGCAACATAAAGACTAATAAGAAGACACTGTGAATAAATTCATGTGCACCACATTAATAGATTAAAAGAGAATAATCATAAGATTGTCTCAATAGATGCAGAAGAAAGGTTTTCAATACTTTTAAACATCAATTCATGGCAAAACTTCATTAGAAACTAAGGAAAGGGAACCTCTTTAATTTGGTAGAATATAAGCAGAAGATATTAAGAAGAGGTGGCAAGAAAACACAGAAGAACTATACTAAAAAGATTTTCATGACCCAGAAAATCATGATGGTGTGATCATTCACCTGGAGCCAGACATCCTGGAATGCAAAGTAGAGTAAGCCTTAGGAAGTATCACTATGAACAAAGCTAGTGGAGATGATGTGATGGAATATCAGTTGAACTATTTCAAATCCAAAAAGATGACGCTGTGAAAGTGCTGCACTCAATATGCCAGCAAATTTGGAAAACTCAGCAGTGGCCACAGACTGGAAAAGGTCAGTTTTCATTCCAATCCCAAAGAAAGGCAATTCCAAAGAATGCTCAAACTACCACACAATTGCACTCATCTCACAAGCTAGCAAAGTAATGCTCAAAATTCTCCAAGCCAGGCTTCAACAGTATGTGAACTGAGAACTTCCAGATATTCAAGCTGGATTTAGAAAAGACAGAGGAACCGGAGATCACATTGCCAACATCCATTGGATCATTGAAAAAGTAAGAGAGTTCCAGAAAAACATCTACTTCTGCTTTATTAACTATGCCAAAGTATTTGACTGTGTGGATCACAACAAATTGTGGAAAATTCTTCAAGAAATGGGAATACCCGACCACCTGACCTGCCTCCTGATAAATCTGCATGCAGGTTAAAAAGCAACAATTAGAATTGGACATGGAACAACAGACTGGTTTCAAATCAGGAAAGGAGTACCTCAAGGCCATATATCGTCACTATGCATATTTAACTTATATATGCAGAGTACATCATGAGAAATGCTGGAATGGATGAAGCGTGAGCTGGAATCAAGATTGCTGAGAGAAATATCAATAACCTCAGATATGCAGATGACACCACCCTTATAGCAGAAAGTTAAGAAGAACTAAAGAGCCTCTTGATGAAAGTGAAAGCTGCTGCTGCTGCTAAGTCGATTCAGTCGTGTCCCACTCTGTGCGACCCCATAGACGGCAGCCCACCAGGCTCCCCCGTCCCTGGGATTCTCCAGGCAAAAACACTGGAGTGGGTTGCCATTTCCTTCTCCAAAGCATGAAAGTGAAAAGTGAAAGTGAATTCGCTCAGTCTTGTCCAACTCTTCTCGACAACATGGACTGCAGCCCACCAGGCTTCTCCGCCTGTGGGATTTTCCAGGCAACAGTACTGGAGTGGGTTGCCATTGCCTTCTCTGAAAGAGAAAGAGGAGAGTGGAAAAGTTGGCTTAAACTCAGCATTCAGAAAACTAAGATCATAGCATCTGGTCCCATCACTTCATGGCAAATAGATGGGGAAACAATGGACACAGTGACAGACTTTATTTTTTGGGGCTCCAAAATCACTGCATATGGTGACTGTAGCCATGAAATTAAAAGGCACTTGCTCCTTGGAAGAAAAGTTATGATCAACCTAGACAGCATATTAAAAAGCAGAGATTGCTTTGCCAACAAAGGTCCATCTAGTCAAAGCTTTGGTTTTCCAGTAGTCATGTATGGATATGAGAGTTGGACTATAAAGAAAGCTAAGCACTGAAGATTGATGCTTTTGAACTGTGATGTTGGAGAAGACTCTTGCGAGTCCCTTGGACTGCAAGGAGATCCAACCAGTCCATCCTAAAGGAGATCAGTCCTGGGTGTTCATTGGAAGGACTGATGCTGAAGCTGAAACTCCAATACTTTGCCCACCTGATGAGAAGAACTGACTCACTGGAGAAGACCCCAGTGCTGGGAAAGATTGAAGGCGGGAGGAGAAGGGGACAACAGAGGATGAGATGGTTGGATGGCATCACTGACTCAATGGGCATGAGTTTGAGTGAACTCCAGGAGTTGGTGATAGACAGGGAGGTCTGGCGTGCTGCGGTCCACAGGGTCTCAAAGAGTCAGGCATGACTGAGTGACTGAACTGAACTGACTGACATTTAGAAACATAGTTCATCAAATTTCATTCTTAATAATGAAACATTAAAATCAGTTTCTTGGAAGTACACCAGAAGATTCACTATTGTGTTTAACATTGTCTAAAAGGTTTTAGCCAGTTCAGTAAGGCAAGAAATTACAACATAAAAAGTGGAATGAAAGAAACAAAGCTTATTTTCTACTACAGTTGCCCTGTAGGAATGGAATAAACTCTGGCCAGCTAAAGAACGTCCACTCACCATTCAGCTCTACAAGGGCTGAGTCATTAGCCACTGCAGTTGCTGCCCTTCAACACACCCTGAAAGGAATCTAGGGTAGAGGTCAGGAAGGAGGCTTGCTGTGTTCTGGGAAAACCAGAAGAATAAGCCTTTACATAGTTAGATATTTTTAGGAGAAAGTTTTATGAATCCAATTTCTTTCATTTTCCCATACTTTGAAAAGCACTAAAATCATTTACTAGAACTGATCCATAGCTCAGATGGTAAAGAATCTGCCCACAGTGAGGGAGACCTGAGTTCAATCCCTGGATCAGGAAGATCCCCTGGAAAAGATAATGGCTACCCACTCCAGTATTCTTGCCTGGAGAATCCCATGGACAGAGCAGCCTTGTAAGCTACAGTTCTTGGGGACAACACAACTGAATGACTAACACTTCACTTTCAAGGTATCCTTGGGCTTCTCAGGTGGCACTAATGGTAAAGAACCCTCCTGCAATGCAGGAGATATAATGTGATGTGAGTTCCATCTGTGGGTCAGGAAGATCCCCTGGAAGAGGGCCTGGGAACCCTCTACAGTCTTATTCTTGCCTGCAGAATCCCGTGAATAGAGGAGCCTAGTGGGCTACAGTCTATGGAGTCACAAAGAGTTGTATGCAACTGAAGTAACTTAGCAAGCAAGGTATCTGTACCTTGTGACTAGCATTAATCTCCAGCCAAGATGTGTGCTTGGTTCCATGTACCCCTTCTCAAAAGTCAGATGTATATTGATTTCACTTTTCCCCTCTTCAGAGCAATTTTTCAAAGCTATCTCGAGGCTATAGTCCTCAGCATGTGTGTCCTTGAGTGTTCAGTTGCTCAGTCAGGTCTAATTCTTTGTGACACCATGGACTGTAGCCCACCAGGCTCCTCTGTCCATGGAATTTTCCAGGCAACAATGCTGAAGTGTATTGTCATTTCCTACTCCAGGGGATCCTCCTGACCCAGTGACTGAACCTGATTCTCTTGAGTCTCCTGCACTGGCGGGCAGATTCTTTACTACTAGGAAGGAAGATTCTTTACTAGTACTGGGAAGCCCATAGCCTCAGTAAGTCCCTCAATAAAACTGGAACTCACAGCTCTCATGTTGTGGGTTTGTATTCAAAATTTGTGTTATGGAGACAGATGACACCACACATATGCAAAAAGGGAATGAAAAAGATTATTATTCACATAACAAGACTTGCTGGTGAGAACAGAAAGGAGTTTTGGGGGTTTTCATGGTGTTTAGGTGGTGGGGCCAATCTGAAAGTTTCCATGTGCATGGCCTGGGGCTTGAATGGTTCAAATGTCATGCTTGACCACACAGGCTTTCTCATTAGCTTGCTCAAATGTGGGGCAGAAAGAAAATAGAAGGAGACTACAGAGCTGACGGCAGTCAAACATCAAAAACAAAGACAGACTCTTTATTATGCTATCTAGAGATAATATTACTGAAATGAAAATGAAAACATTGCAGATTAAATGTCAAAATTATCAGAAAAAGAGTAAAATTACTAGGTAGACAATCTATAGACAAATTCAATTGTATTTCTATAAACTAACAGCAACAGGTAGACCTTTAGCTAGAAGATTTACAACAGTATCAAAAACTATCTAGAGATGAATCTAACAAAAATATAGAAATTTTCAGAGAGAAATTTACAGAATATTAATAACACTTATTTTTACAAATTTCAATAACAGAAAACTCTCAATTCTGCCCAAAATTAAATGAAATTCTATTCAAAAGAGTGAAAGCCTATTTTGAAACTTTATTTACAAGAGCAGTGGCTGTTTCATTCTTTGGTTAGCTGACACATGTTCATTTTATAGAACCATTGGTTTCAGTTGAAATTTGTTGCATGGCTCCACCAAACTGTGAAAATGAAAGTCACTCAGTCGTCTCCGACTCTTTGCGACTCCATGCACTATACAGTCCATGGAATTCTCCAGGCCACAATACTGAAGTGGGTAGCCTTTCCCTTCTCCAGGGGATATTCCCAACCCAGGGATCACATCCCGGTCTCCCGCATTGCAGGTGGATTCTTTACCAGTTGAGCCACAAGGGAAGACCAAGAATACTGGAGTGGGTAGCCTATCCCTTCTCCAGGGGATCTTCCCAATACAGGGATCGAACCAGGGTCTCCTGCACTGCAGGTGGATTAAACAGACAGAAGTCCTGATAAGCATCATCAGATCAGATCAGATCAAATCAGTCGCTCAGTCGTGTCCTACTCTTTGCGACCCCATGAATCGCAGCACGCCAGGCCTCCCTGTCCATCACCAACTCCCGGAGTTCACTCAGACTCACGTCCATTGAGTCAGTGATGCTATCCAGCCATCTCATCCTCTGTCGTCCCCTTCTCCTCCTGCCCCCAATCCCTCCCAGCATCAGAGTCTTTTCCAATGAGTCAACTCTTCGCATGAGGTGGCCAAAGTATTGGAGTTTCAGCTTTAGCATCATTCCTTCCAAAGAAATCCCAGGGCTGATCTCCTTCAGAATGGACTGGTTGGATCTCCTTGCAGTCCAAGGGACTCTCAAGAGTCTTCTCCAACACCACAGTTCAAAAGCATCAATTCTTCAGTGCTCAGCCATAGTTCCTACAAAATGTTCAGGAAAACTGAGCATGCACAAATCTTCTGACAAAGTTTAGATCACAAACTCTTGCACATGTGCAACAGAAGATATTGACCTAAAGGAAAATGCACAATAGGAAAATTGTGACTTTAAGTTTATTTCAGGGTCTAACTGAGGACCATAGTCTGGGAAACAGCCTTTCAGATAATTCTGAGGAAATGCTCTGAAGATGCAGGGAAGAAAGCAGTATATATGAAATTCTTGGCTATGAAATACATGCAGTCAAACATACATCTTGGTAAAAGATTACTGCTCATCAAAAAGAACAGATACCTTGAGTTAATGATTTTAGTGCTTTTCTGTGTAATAGAAGATATAAGAATTTGCGGTCATTGAAATTTTTCTTGAGCTATGCATCTTAACCATCTAGGGACTATTTATGCAAAGCACAGACTGCCTCATCATATTTTTCTCATCCTGAACTCCCTTCAGCAAATACTAACAGTGGGCAACTGTAGTGGGCTGCAGTTTTCTTTTTTAATTTTTATTGTGTAGTTGCTTTACAGTGTTGTAGTAGTGTCTGCTATACAGCAAAGTGAATCAGCTATACACACACACACACACATATATATATATCCTCTCTCTTTTGGATTTCCTTCCCATTTATGTCACCACAGAGGACTGAGTAGAGTTCCCTGTGCTATAAGTAGGTTCTCATTAGTTATCCATTTTATAATTAACTCTTTGTATAACTGGTTGATGAGTGACATTCTTTGTTCCTTTATTTTTTTTCTTTCCACCAAAGCATATCCAAACCAGTCTTTAACACCATTGTCCATAATAGTGAAAAAGTTGAAATGATCCAAAGTCCATCAACTGTAGAACAGATAATTAAATTGTGTATTCTCATAGTGAAATATTCTTGGTGAGCACTAGAGTCAGCTATGCTGCCTTGTAAGAGATCATTGTACACTTTTCTTCCCCAAATCTGCTTGGAAGAGCTTTACATTACACCGCAGAAATGGGAAAATCATATTAATCTTTGTTCTTTAGAGAGCCTGTTGTTAAACATTCACCAGCACACCACTGACTGTACAGTAAGGGTGACAGAGTGTGCACCAGCATCGTTAAATCTCTGTATTATGTAAAAAAAGAACAGAGTTATAGAACAATGAGCAGTGTTATCCTACTTATCTAGTTACAAAGTTGACGAAAGTAAGTATAAGAATACCAGTAAATTAAGGGGGAAATATCAAGGGAATGATTCATAGTAAATTTTGAATGTGATAATTCAAGGAGGTGGATCCACGGGATTGAGAAGAAAGCACACACAGGGAGGAAGTTTGGTTCGTGATTCTGATCTGTTTCTTGACCTCAGTCATGGGTCAATGAATAGACATTTTATAATAGATCTTTTAATTGTTCATACATATTTTCATCTGTTCTTTGATGGGTAGGTATGGAACTTTTATTCATTCACTTATTTCATAAGTTTTATGTGAAAAAGTAAAGTTAAAATCAGCACAGGGGAGGGACTTTCCTGGTGGTTCAATAGTGAAGACCCTGAGCTCCCAATGCCGGGGGCACTGATTCAATCTCTGGTCGAAGAACTAAGACCCTGCATGCCACAAGGTGCCGCCAAAATAAATAAGCCAAAAGGTATGTCAGAAAATGGAAATAAAATGAAATGGTTAACTTAAAAATAAAATCAGCACTGGGGAGAAAAAAGAGCAAAAATGACACATGGGAAGTCAAGTGAATGAAAAGGAGGGAACACTGGATTTAGTTTCCCAGAATGCAGAGAAAGAAGACAGATGGAATGAGGAAGAATATGATGATGGACACGCCACCCAGATAACAGATGTTGTGGTTGTTCCCTGTGAGTGCAGGGCGGGAGGGGGAGAGAAGACAAGACTCACTGGTGGGAAGAAATATTTAAAATGGAAAATTTCTATGTTAAAACCAACCATCTGATCAAGCAGCTCAAAGGACTGTTTCAGACAAAATTAATGAAAAGTTATTTATATCTAGATGTACCTAGGGAAAAATTATTGTTTTTAAGTGGGTCAAGGATAAAAGAAGAAGAAAAAGTCACATTGGGTGCAATCTCTTCTCTGTTCCGTTTCTTCTGGCACTAGTTCTGCAGTGTCCACAGGGTTTTGAAGGTGAACGTTTGTCCCTCTGATTTGTGTCTAATGGAGCTGTCTTACATGCATTAAAGCAATCGAAAGATACCTCGAGATCGATAAATGCTCAGGAAATATATTATTCTCATATAATGTATTCAATCAGACAACCAGGTAATAATCATACTGCAAAACTCAAGAAAGAGGAAGCACTAGCTTTAAAGAAATCTGTTTTCTTAACAGCAAACTCAGAAGGCAAAGTGAGATTATGCTATCTTATTCTTCATCTTCTTCTACAAGGCATCAAAATATCTAACCTGTAGGATATGCTTTATTCCACAGGACAGATGGATGCTTGTGAAATTTAAAAAGCAAATAAATAAATAAAAACATTTGTTTTTAATGATACAAATGAACTTGTTCATAAAACAGAAACAGACTCACAGATTTAGGAAACAAATTTATGGTTACCAAAGAGAAAGATGGGAGGGGGGATTAGGAGTTTGGGATTAACAGATAAGCATTACTATAAATAAAACAGGCAAACAAGAAAGATCTACTGTATAACACAGGGATTTCTATTCAATATTCTGTAATAACCTATATGGGAAAAAACAATCTGAATATATATAACATAACTGTATATATGTGTGTGTGTGTGTATGTGAATTACTTTGCTGTATACCTGAAACTAACACATTTTAAATCAACTATACTCCAATAGAAAATAAAAAATTTAAAAACCACCTGTTTTGTTCTGTTCTCACATTTACTAAACACTATATAAATTTATTCCCTTGTTTTTATTTTCCAGCTCTGTTCTGTGATTACCAGGGTGGCACACAGACGTCTCAGAGGTGCTGCAGGTTTAAAACTTGATAAAAGCAAATTGTGCATTCAGATGCATTCTGTGCCAAAATTTATCTTAACGGTGACATGCCCAACGCATTACCTTGGATAATGACCTCAGAACAAGCTGAGAATTGATCTGCTCTCCACATCCTCATGCATTTAAACTTCTAAGTGCGTCACTGACCTGGCAGGTTGTACCGTGCAAGCGTCCATTTACAATTTGGGAAATCTCATGTTCACTCTCACAACACCATAGCACATGTGTGTTTTGAGTGATGGAAGACTCATGCTTGACTGGGTCTATTTCTGACTCTGTGTTACCACAGGCCACTTGGGAAATACCAAGTGTAGCTCATTACATCAGAATTATATCATATTATAGATATTTTATCTTTTTAGCACTTACTGTAAATCTTAGGTGCTCCTCTGTTGCTTTTTATATTCTCTTGAAGGAATATAAGAAGAGACAGGATTTGTGGATTCGGCTCTGAAACAAAAACTGTCTGACAACTCCTCTTTTTAAACAGCCAACAGATGTGCTGGGGAAATGCATGTGAATTTGTTATTTGCAGTGCTCCTTGCCTCTGAGGCAGATGAGTCTTCAACAGATTTAATGTTTGCTCAGTGTAAATAGTCATGCTCCGGTGGTAGCCTTTAGTAGTAGATGAGTTTGGGATGCAAAAGCAGAGAATCAGAGTTTTGACGATCCTATGGATGGGTTTGGCTCTGGGGAGATGGTGGAGGTGTCTGCTAGGTGGCGGTGGGGTGGGAAGAAGTGAGAGTAGGGAGGACTTTTTATATTTATAAAGGGCAGAATTATGGATGCCTTTTTTCTTTTTTCTTTTTCATGCTTCTCTGGACTTCCCAAAGTTTCTATAATGAGCATGCACTGCTTTCCTCAATCATCAGATATACTTTGCAAGCAGTATACAAAATTATGTATAGCCTGTGTGACCCCAAGAACAAAGAGTATGGCTTGAATCAGCCATGGAAAACATTGACTCAGAACAAAGTCTGGCTGGCATTGGCTAACCCAGCTTCAGCTCTCAGGAAGTCAGCTCAAAATTGAATGGGGCCCAGTAGGGCTCTCAGGCATGGAGGCCTTTCTGTCCTCCATTTCTTACAGACAGGACTCCAGCCTCCACGATCTTCCTTGAATTCCAAAGGGCAGAACAGTTGCTAATCAAGGGAAGAGCAGCCACAAAACCTCCTGAGGCGAGAAAAAAGTGACCAGAGAAGCTCATCCAGATTGGAAGACACAGCTACCTGAAACCCTGTTGTTGTTTACTCGCTAAGTTGTGTCCGACTCTTGTGGCCCTATGGATGGCAGCCTGCTAGGCTCCTTTGTCCATGGGATTTCTCAGGCAAGAATACTGGAGTGGTATCCATTTCCTTTTCCAGGGGACCATTCTGACCCAGGGATCCAACCTGGGTCTCTGCATGGAAGACAAATTCTTTACCACTGAGCCACCTGGGAAGGGTACCTGATACCCTGCACACACCCTAATCTTGTCAGCAACCCCACCCTTTTGAAACTTTGCAGAAAAAAGATGAATGTAAGAGGGTTAGTGCCTTGATCCTTATCACATACTCCTGCTGTATTATATAATCTCTCCCAACAACAACAAAGCTTACCATGTTCCCTCTTTGACTGGCAAAGACATAAAGCCACTCTTTCTTTACCCTCTACAAGTCTGTTTCCATACTTCTGTCTGGCATCAGCACACAGAGACCCAAGATTTCATCATCAGACTCAGAGGCGTGTGGGCTCCAGAGGTTTGTGAAAGAAGTAGCTGTGTCCTCCTAGTCTTCTGTACCATAGATGGCCAATGCCGTTACCTTCTGAGCAGGCACTGCCTTATTCACCAGTGTACAGGTCTTCCACTACTTATGATGGGATTGTGTGTGCATGTTTAGTCGTGTCTGACTCTTTGTGACCCCATGGACTGTAGCCCTCCAGGCTCCTCTGTCCATGGGTTCTCCAGACAAGAATATTGGAGTGGGTAGCCATGCTCTCCTCCAGGAGATCTTCATTTCATCCCAGTGAACCTCTTGTAAGTTGAAAATATCATAAGGAAAAAAATGTATTGAATACACCTAATCTATTGAACATCATGGCTTATCCTAGACCACCTTACATGTTCTCAGAGCATTTACATTAGCCCTATAAGGGCTTCCCTGGTGGCTCAGACAGTAAAGAGAGACTGAAACGTGGAAGACCCAGGTTCAATCCCTAAGTCAGGAAGATTCCATGGAGAAGAAAATGGCAATCCATTCCAGTATTCTTGCCTGGAGAATCCCATGGATGGAGGAGTCTGGTGGGCTACAGTCCATGGGGTCGAAAAGAGTTGGACACGACTGAGAAACTAACACTTTCACTTTCATAGTTGAGCAACATCACATAACAAAACGCCTATTTCATAATAGAATGTTGACAATGTCCTATAATTGAGTACTCTACTGAAATTGAAAAACAGAATGGTTGTCTGGGGATAGAGTGATTCTAAGTATATCAGATTTTTACCCTCAGGATCTCGAGGCTGACTGGGAGATGAGACTGCCTCTGCCCAGGACCACAAAAGAGCATTGTGTCGTGTATGGCTAGCCTGGGAAAATATCTACATTAGAAGTTTGAAGTACCGTTTCTACTGAATGTGGATTGCTTTCACCTCATCGTAAAGTGAAAAGAAAAAACTAAATCGAACCGTTGTTATGTCAGGAATGGTCTATATTCCTAGGGCCTAGCAGAGTCCTTCCTGCATAGCTGCTCTTCAGTAAACATTTTTTGTAAGTTAAAGGTAATTTTCAGAAAGATAAAATCATGACCCACCTACAGGTATAAAAATGAACGCTTGGTAACAATTCTGCTTTACTCATAATGCAAAACTAGGTGGATGTTATAACCAGTTGAAAGGGAAAGTCAAAACAGCACAAATTTATATCTAACAAGGGAATGTTGAAGTGAGTTGTAAAGAGAGACAAAACTGTTTTTCAAAGAAGGAAGAAGTCATTTTAAACCACTATCAGGAAGAATAGCATTTATATATCTATCACTTTCTCACAACTTACAAATGGTTGCCAGATAGTTCAGAGATAATGGGCAGGGCTAGAATCTGATAACCCAGAAGGGCATGATACAGACCATGCAACTTTCCACTGAAACACATTTTTACCCCTACAAATGAATGAATCACTGATGTCATCTTGACAAGTAGAAAAGATAGAACATTAATCAGTAGAAATATCTTTAAGTCAGTGCCGGGAGCCGGCATATTGCATATTGAGTGCATATTGAGTGCAGCACTTTTCAGGATCTGGAATAGCTCAACTGGAATTCTATCACTGCCGGTAGCCAGCGTGAGGAGCTCCGCCCATGACAAAGGTCATGAGGAAGGAGGCTCGGCACACGCAAAGGCAGGATCGAGCTTCAGGAGTCCCCCTGGAAATTCTCGAGCATATACCCCCAAAACCAGAGTCTGCCTACTTTCTGCTTTGAGCTTTCACCTACACCTCTGACTTTACTGGGGGCTGTCCCCCACTACCTCTCTCTGAAAAAAGAGTTAGCTTACAGTTCCAGTTAATAATTCCTGGGTGTGACAGTGTTTAACCTACAAACTCCTTTGGAAATCCTCTAGCCTCCCTGAATAGGTTTTTCCGGCCACATGTGATTGTTCAGAGCCTCCCAACTGTGAGAGGCAGGAGATGTTCTAAACTGTCTAAACACAGATTCTTTTGAGATTGATTAGAAATTGTATTGGTGAAGGGATTTTCGCTTGTTGGGCCAAGGTTTGCTGCTAAGTTTCCATATCCCTTACCTGCTGTGTCCCTGGCAGTGTATTGATTTATATAATTGGTGTAAGTAGTAGCTTTAATGTTTGTAACGTGGGACCCTTGAGTTAATTCTTTTTCTTGTTATAGCCCACCACATTTTTGCACTGTAGGAATGCAACTTTATCTAATGCTTTTGGAGGGTGGCTCCTGACCAATCACCTTTAGAGAAAAATAAGTTTTCTGAAGAAAGGGTCTTAAAATGTTAACAGGCCTCCGGGCCAGAAGATGATGCAAATCACCTAAGCTTTTGCATATGATATGTTTGCAGGAAGAAAGCCTGGCTTGCTGCCTGACTCTACCCCTTCCCCCATTATCCTCTATGCATAACTTAAGGTATAAAAACTACTTTGGAAAATAAAGTGCGGGCCTTGTTCGCACCATGTCGTTCTTTCTCTTACCTTCTGGCTGAATTATTCAGCCTCTTTTCTCCACTGAATTTCCTCACTGAGCTATCCTTATTTCAGCCTCTTTTCTCCACTGAATTTCCTCACTGAGCTATCCTCATTCTATTATTCTTTATATCCTTAATTAACGTTTAATTAAGCAATTGTTTCCTGATCTTCGCCTACGCCATCTCTCCTTCGAATACCCTGGATCAGCCGGGGCTGGTCCCCGGCAAGTCAGGTTCCTGAGTACAGATATCAGTGATCACTTGCATGACAAAGCAATGTGTTCCCAAGTTATGTGTCTGTACATCTGCTTTGTGAAGGCAGAGGCGCTGGGTTCTGCCCTTGTTTGGTATCCCTGTGCCATAGGGAACCATGGCCGGGCAAACTCTGCCCTGAGGATTTTGATTACATGCTGTGAGCGTTTCTGTTTAAAGAGGGCTTATCTGTAGCAACCTGCTACTCCAGAATTGTACCTTATATTTGTTAAATTTCACAGGCAACCATGGCTTCTACTCCCAATGTGCTCACTTTACAAGGTAGAACGGGTCCTGATGCTCTTATTCGTAACTGCTGGAGCAGGAACTGGCAGGGAGCCCGACCCTGACTGTGATATTTTCACCACCTGACTGATTACCTGGCATGCTGTTCCCACATTTAGGCTGCAGTTAGCAACTGTGCATTGTCTGTGTGGCTGATCCGGAAGTGAGAGGAACTCAGCCCCACTCAGCACTTGTGTGTTCTGCTGGGAGTGAAGGCTCTTTGCAGGCAAGGAGGGGAGTGGTTCCAAGCAGAGTTTGTTGGGGAATAATTTGAATGACATCCTTCGTAATGAGTAGAATTCAGTAGCAACTTTATTTAAAATAATAAAACATGAAAAGCTTCTGTTCACTCATTAAATGGTTAAGAAGTACCAAGCAGTGTGCTAATGGTATCATATATTAATACAATATGTCATGTATAACAAAGCTGGGAGTTTTGTATTCACCCATCCATCCATTCATCTAAATATCCACCTGTTCACCCATCCATCCATGCATCCATTATTTATCAAACACCAGTCTATGGACCAAGAGTTGTACTAGCCACACATTAAGGTGAACAAGACAAACAGATTCTGCCCTCAGGGAACTAACTCAATCCATCAGCAAATCTGATCAGCTCCATGTTCAAAATATGTTTAAAATCCTACCACTTCTTGCTATCCCATTGCAGCCCCCTTCCTCGGACATTCACAATCCTTACACAGACCTGCGGGATCTCCCAATTTTACCCTGCCTTGTTCTCCCTCACTTTGTTTGTTAAAGTCTCTCTCTTTCCTCAGTCTGCTCCAGAAATGCTGGACTCCTTGTTGAGTTACTTTCAACATATGAGATATGGACTGCCCTACAGATTTTGCATGGACTCCTTGTCCTCTCTTCTTGGACCATTTTTATCCTAGATAACAACATTGCATACATGATCACCTCCAAAGGCGTGAATCTTTTCTAAATTGTCACTTTTCAATACCTTAACAAGGGCAACCTGAGTCCCATCTTCAGCACTCCTAAACCCCCTTACTCAGCTTGACTTTGCCTTTTATCCATTTGAGACACACATTTATTTAAATTGTGCTTCTCTAGGTCTATTGAGATGCAAACTCCATGAAGACAGTGACATTTGCTTCTTTTGTTTTTTGATGTGCCTCAGATGCTCCTAACAATGCAAACACAGGATAAAAATTAACAAGTCTGCTGAATGGATGGATGGATGAGTTAGTGGATTAATGGATGGATGGATGAGTTTGTGGATGGATAGATGGATGGATCGATGAACAGATAAACAGGTGGATGGATGAACAGTCTAAGCAAGGAGAGTTAAGCTAGCACAGTAGTTTTCAACCAGGAGCAAATTTTGCCTTGGGGGGAGACGAAGGATATCAAAATACTCTGTCCCAAAATATGCCACTTTGGTATAAAGATTACTCTAAGCTAAATTCATTTGAAATTAAACAAATAAAGAATTCTCCTTGGCCTGTGCTCTTATCTGACTAAAAGCAACTTTGGGGAAATAAGGCTGCTATAAATTCTTCTTAAGGGTGGATTACTCCCAAAGGGAGAACATAAATAAAACTTATCAAAATCTCTTTTACAGGAGATTTTTATGACCCTGAAGAATATGGAAAAACCACTCATACTTGTATAGATAAACAATATCTTAAATTTCCTTATTTGCTATTAGTTCTCTTGAAATTCCATCTATTTTCCCCCAAAAAAGTATTTTTTTTTCTTGTAAGTGCCATTCACTGCTCGCCTTCAATTAGGATAGTATACAAGCCCCAAGTTCAATAACTCCTTTGAGTTTCTCATCACTAAATTCTCAGTGTGTATGCACTTTGCATGTATAAACTTCTTCCCCATATATCTATCTTTTGTCAATTTAATTCAAACACTTCAGGTAATGAATCTAAGAGTAGTGGAAAGGTTTTTCTCTTCCCTAACAGTGATATTTGACAATTTATGGAGACATTTATTGTCTCTTGTGATAACTACAGGTGGAGTGGGAGCTGGATGGTGAAGTTTAGTGGCTTTGAGCAGGGAAGGCTGCTAAATGTCCCACAATGAGGAAGACTGCTGCTGCTGCTGCTGCTAAGTCGCTTCAGTCTTGTCCGACTCCGTGCAACCCCATAGATAGCAGCCCACCAGGCTCCCCCGTCCCTGGGATTCTCCAGGCAAGAACACTGGAGTGGGTTGCCATTTCCTTCTCCAATGCATGAAAGTGAAAAGTGAAAGTGAAGTCACTCAGTCATGTCCGACTCCTAGCGACCTCATGGACTGCAGCCCACCAGGCTCCTCCATCCATGGGATTCTCCAGGCAAGAGTACTGGAGTAGGGTGCCATTGCCTTCTCCTATGAGGAAGACAGGCTTGCACAAAACAAAGAATGATGCAGAACAAAATGCCAAGAGCGCCAAGGTTGAGGAACCCTGAGCTAGTTGTTATAAAAGATGCTTTAATATTAACTTTATTGTGGTAAGATTACATAATGTTAATTGCATCCATTTTAAAACTTTCAGTTTGAAGGGTTTTGACCAATGAGTTGTTGCTCAGTTCCTAAGTCGTGTCCAACTCTTTGCAACTTTATGGACTGTAGAACATCAGACTCCTCTGTCCTTCACCATCTCCTGGAGCTTGCTCAAATTCATGTCCATTGAGTAGGTGATGCCATCCAACCATCTCATCCTCTGCTGCCCTCTCTTCCTCTTGTCTTCAATCTTTCCCAGCATTAGGGTCTTTTCCAATGATTTGGTTCTTCCTACCAGGTGGTCAAAGTATTGGAGCTTCAGCTTCAGCATCAGTCCTTCCAATGAATATTCAGGATTGATTTCTTTTAGGATTGACTGATTTGATCTCCTTACAGTCCAGGGGACTCTCAAGAGTCTTCTCCAGAACCACAATTTGAAAGCATCAATTCTTCAGCCCCCAGCCTTCCTTATGATCCAACTATCACATCTGTATATGACTACTGGCAAAATCATAGCTTTGACTATATAGACCTCTGACTCTGCTTTTTAATACACTGTCTAGTTTTGTCATAAGTTTCTTCCCAAGGATCAAGTGGCTTTTAATTTCATGGCTACAGAGATTTTGGAGCCCCTCAAAATAAAATGTATCACTGTTTCTGCTTTTTCTCCTTCTATTTGCCATGAAGTTATGGGACTGGGTGCTATGATCTTAGTTTTTTTGGTTATGTTTCAAGCCAGCTTTCTCACTCTCCTCTTTCACCCTCATCAAGAAGCTCTTTAGTTCCTCTTCACTTTCTGCCAGTAGAGTGGTATCATTTGCATATCTGAGGGTGTTGATAATTCATCCGGCAATCTTGATTCCAGCTTGTGATTCACCCAGCCTGGTATTTTGCATGATGTACTCTGCATATAAGTTAAATAAGCAGGATGACAATATACAGGCTTGTCATACTCCTTTCCCAATTTTGATCCAGTCCGTTGTTCCATGTCCAGTTCTAACTGTTGCTTCTTGGTTTCTCAGTAGACAGGTAAGGTTTCTGACAGTCTCATCTCTTTAAGAATTTTCCAGTTTGGTGTAATCCACACAGTCAAAGCCTGTAGTGTAATCAATAAATAAACACGGTTCTAGTTCAGATTTAGAATATTTTCATTTCCCTAAAATGCAAACTTGTCAATACCTCCCCCTCCCCAGGCAACCCTGATCTGATAACTATCATAGCAGAGTTCTCCTATTCTGAAACTTCTTATAAATACAATCATCTCTGACATCTCTTGTTCAAAATCATATATTTGAGATTTGTCAATATAGTGACATGTGTCAGTAGTTTTTTTTTTTTTTTTTTTCTTTTTTTTAATTTCAGATATACACATGCTCCCCATCCTGAACCCTCCTCCCTCCCCCCTCCCCATACCATCCCCCTGGGCCTTCCCAGCGCACCAGCCCCAAGCATCCAGCATCGTGCACTGAACCTGGACTGGCATCTCGTTTCATACATGACATTTCACATGTTTCAATGCCATTCTCCCAAATCTTCCCACCCTCTCCCACAGAGTCCATAAGACTGTTCTATACATCAGTGTCTCTTTTGCTGTCTCGTATACAGGGTTATCGTTACCATCTTTCTAAATTCCATATATATGCGTTAGTATACTGTATTTATGTTTTTCCTTCTGGCTTACTTCACTCTGTATAATAGGCTCCAGTTTCATCCACCTCATTAGAACTGATTCAAATGTATTCTTTTTAATGGCTGAGTAATACTCCATTGTGTATATGTACCACAGCTTTCTTATCCATTCATCTGCTGATGGACATCTAGGTTGCTTCCATGTCCTGGCTATTATAAACAGTGCTGCGATGAACATTGGGGTACACGTGTCTCTTTCCCTTCTGGTTTCCTCAGTGTGTATGCCCAGCAGTGGGATTGCTGGATCTTGCTGAGCAGTATTTCACTGTATGAATATATCACATCGCCCCACTCCCTGCTAATGGATTCTGGAATTATTTTCAGTTTTTGGCTATTGAAAATAAAGCCACTTTGGGCATTTGTAGAAGTCAATATTGTGGAAATTCATTTTTATTCTCCTGAATCAGTAGCTTTAACCACATATGAAACTGCTAAATGGTTTTATAGTGTGGTAGTACTACTGTATATTCCCACTAGCAATCCATGAGCATTCTTGAAATTGTGTATTGTGTTAATATCAGTCTTTCATTTGAGTAGGTTGTGGTATTAACAGGAGTTGAATTGGGGCATTTACCAAAGTTTTGGTTACATCAAGTGGATTCAGATCTGTCTCCCCAGCAGACCTTCATGACCAAATGCTGAGATGCCCTTACATCTCAGAACTATAACATTTTGGGCCTGCTAGACCTTAAGGCTTCCCTCAGCTCTTCAGTAGTTTTCAAGAAAAGTCTGAAATTGGAAATTTCTTAAAGTCATTTCACTTCCTTCCTTATTTAAATGAAAATGGAATCACCAGTTAGAGCAAACTTTAGCACATTTAATGAGAATAGAGGTGCAGAATGTTCCACACACTCAGAGAAAGGCAATTAACCAACTTGGGGGTGGCAGGGGCAGAGAAGTTCCCTCCTTTCTGGAGAAAGATAGGATCAAAATCATTAGTAGAAAGTATTCAAAGAAGGAGAGAGGGAGCAGAGTGCTTCACACCAAGGAATCAAGAGCAGGGGACAGTAAAGAACAATGGGGACAATGAAAGAATGCAGTCTTTTTAGAGAGTATGCTTTAAAGATGGGAATGGCCAAAAATGATGCTGTTTCTACAGTAATGGGTGTCTTCAAGTCATGCATGCGGCTGTCAAGCATTTGAAATGTGACTGGTCCAGAGTGAGATTTGCTGTAGGTATATAGACACACTGAATTTCAAAGTATTACTAGAAGATAAAAGGATACAAAATATCTTATTAATAATTGGTAAATATGTTGAAATGATAATATTTTAGATATATTAGGCTAAATAGAATATATTACTAAAATTAATTTCTCCTCCTTCTATATACTTTTTTTCCATGCAACTATCAGAATATTTTAAATTGTATTTTTGGTTTACATTCTATTTTTATTACATCCTGCTGGGCTAGAGAGTGATGCAGTGCTAGATTATGATGGGCCCTAAAAGTCATCCTAAGAGGTTTGAATGATGTTCAGCGTAAATGGGAATGATATGACCAGATTGATGTGTTTGGATTTCAGAGGATTAATAAATATCTCCTGTTTTCCTGAATTCTGAATCAATTTGAAAGTCAGTGGCAAAAGTCAGACAGAAGGAAATAAATATCTTAGTTTTATTACTAGTAAATAGCTGGACCTGAGAAATAAAACTTTAGATCTATAGCACAATGGATTTGCTAACCATACGTCAAAGGATTACATTCTCCAGCTAGAGCCTGACAGTGGCAGGATCCCTCTACATGCTATGAGAATAGTTGTTTTCTGTGAGCAGAAAGATCCTAAAGAGTAGAGAGAGGGGATCAGGCCCTGTTCCTTCTTCTAAACTCACCAGTCAGATAACCCATTCTCAGCCACCTGGGGATGAGGAAGAAAGGGACCAGGAGAAGCCTGGGATTGGGAAGTGCCTGTGCCTGCGTGCGTGGTCAGTTGCTTCAGTTGTGTCCAACTCTGTGTGACCTCATGGACTGTAGCCTACCAATCTCTTCTGTCCATGGCATTCTCCAGTCAAGAATACTGGAGTGGGTTGCCATACTCTTTTCCAGGGGATCTTCCCAACCCAAGGATGGAACCTGTGTCTCTTACATCTCCTGCATTGGCAGGTAGATTCTTTACCACTAGCATCACCTGGGAAGTGCCCAGTGGTCCAATTTTTCTCTAGATCTTGTCCAGTGACATTGTATTAGTTGCATACTGCTGCTTTAACAAACAGTTACTCACTCAGTGGCTTAGAACAATACACAGCTGTTATCTCATAGCTCTGTAGGCCAGGGCCAGACTTGGATAGACTGCTTTCTCTACTCTGAGTTTCAGAAGGCTGGAATCCAGAAGACTGAGAAGGATCCATGTCCAAGTTGAGTCAAGTTGTGGGCATAATCCAGTTCCTTGCTGTTGTAGGACTGAGATGCCTGTTTTCTGGATGCTGTCACTGCCACCACCAGCTTCTAGAAGTCTCTCTAGAGTCTTCGCATGTGGCCCCTCTATCTGGCAGCCAGCCTCAATGCATTAGCCTTTCTCTGCTGGGAATCTCTGTGAAATCCCCTTCTACTGAATTGCTCCTGAATTCCTTTTCTTCCTCCTTTTGTGGGCTCCAGTGATTAGCTTGATCCCATTCAAATAATCCAAGGTAATCTCCCCCTCATAAGGTCCATAACCACAATCACATCTGCAAAGTCCATTCTGCCATATCAGTTCAGTTCAGTTCATTCCAGTTGCTCAGTCATGTCTGACTCTTTGCGACCCCACGGATTGCAGCATGCCAGGCCTCCCTGTCCATCACCAACTCCCGGAGATTACTCAGACTCATGTCCATTGAGTTGGTGATGCCATCCAACCATCGTTCTGCCATGCAAAGTGACATATTTAAAGAATTGGGGTATTTGGGGAGGTGTGGCTATCTGCTGTGTAGAGGGGTTGTTATTACCCTGCCTGCTGCAGATATTAAATAAAACATAGAGGCATCCCACTTTTAAACACACAATTCCTCTATTATTAATTTCCAGAGTAGTAATTATAATTCCATAGAGTTGAGTGGAATTATAATTCCTTCAAGTCACTCTGGCCACCTGATGAGAAGAACTGACTCATTGGAAAAGACTCTGATGCTGGGAAAGATTGAAGGCAAACGGAGAAGGGGACAACAGAGGATGAGATGGCTGGATGGCATCACTGACTCAATGGACGTGAGTTTGAGCAAGCTCCGGTAGTTGGTGATGGACAGGGAAGACTGGCATGATACAGTCCATGGGGTTGCAAAGAGTCAGACATGACTGAGAGACTGAACTGAATTATAATTCAAAGTTATTTTCCTTGCTTCAACGTCCTACTATATAAAATGGGAAAAATACTAAAGTTGTTATAATATGTGTCTTGTGGTTGCAGTAATGCCAGGCACATGTTAAGTGCTCAATAAATGTATAAACCATTATATTATAAAGAATGGTAAGTTGCCTAGATGATAGGTTACCAATGTCTGCACCAGCAGGTAACCTTAAAATTCTTCATAGTTCAGACTAACACATAAGACCTCAGAGTCTCAAATCAAGTCCCTACAGGAAATGCCAGTCTCCAACTGCTATCTTGATTCCCAAGTGCCTAACATTGCCTGGCTTTCAAGCTTTCCAGGCAGTGTGCCATATTTTGACATTTTTGGGAACCAACTGAATCACACCAGTACCATGTTTGGGGCGAGTATCAGTCTATACATTTGTAGATCAGATCATAGTGAAAAGTTAAAGTGAAAGTCACTCAGTGGCGTCTGACTCTTTGTGACCCCATGGACTATACAGTCCATGGAATTCTCCAGGCCAGAATACTGGAGTGGGTAACTTTTCCCTTTTCCAGGGGATCTTTCCAACCCAGGGATCGAACCCAGATCTCCCATATTGCAGGTAGATTCTTTACCAGCTGAGCCATTAGGGAAGCCCAAGAATACTGAAATGGATAGTCTATCCCTTCTCCAGGGATATCTTCCCAACCAAGGAATTGAATGGGGATCTCCTGCATAGTTGATTGCTAAATAGAGGGATGAAGTTAGAATACTATGTAAAACAGTTTCCTATCACATCAAATTTTCAGCACTATTCAGCAATAACAACAGCTAAATGCACACCTGCCTGCTAAGAAAAGTCCCCATGAGATAATGCTCTGTGGAACATGATGTGTATTTACACTGGCCTGTCCTTTGGTCCAGGTTGGCCATGGGACCTGCCCACTTGGAAGCTCTTCTTGCTAGGTTCTCCCTAATGTGTGTAAAGCAGCATAGGACCAGGAAACCCTCTCAAAGGTGGGACCTGTTTCTGCACCTGCCTCTTCTGAGCCAACGTTCTCAGCAGCTTTGGCCCCATCACCTCCATCTATCAAACTACCTTGATCTTTTTCATTAAAGACTGTATTTGCTTGAGCACTTCTTTACTTATTAGGCACTCACATATCATATCAGCTATGCAAGGGGCTTTTAAGGACTTGTATTGTTTTTTACTGATGCTCTGCTTATAAGATAGCATAGGTTTTGGATAGCTTTTGCTGGATCCTAATGTTGCCATTAGTGTGTTCCCACCAACCCCACAAGTTTTTAGAACGTTAGTTCCCAGGGATATATATATATATATATATAGTGTTTTGGTAGATTGAGTTCTTTATTAAAAGTACTTGCTGCCCCTCCCTACTGCAGCTGTTGCTTAGGAACAGCTCTCTGATGTCCCTTCCTGTGAGATGAAGCAAGGATATCCCTATTGCTGCTAGACTTGGTCATGTGACTTGTTTTGATCAATAAAATGTGACAAAAAGTAATGTACCCATAAATCAGATCTGGATAAAAACTTTAAGAACTATTTAGGAGTGGTATTGCCATTCCTCCTTTTACTTTGCTCTAAGCCTGAGAAGTGGAATCTAGACCAGGAAAGTTGCCTGAAAACACACAGATGATCTGAAGCCAACCTACAGAAAGCCATGAAGGTGAGTGGGAAGAACTTTTGTATCCATAACCACTGAGACATGGGGACTGTTTGTTACTACAGCAAAACTGATTAAAGCTGATAGATGCACACTTCATCAGGAATACCTGTAATTACTTAGTTCCAGGGTAACTAATGGTAGGCATCCCCATGCATAGGGTGAGACTTCCACCACCTGGCAGGGAGCAGACATAGGAACATTCTCTTCAAACAGTGCTAGGAGCTGAATTGTGTGACCCCCAAATTTTTATGTTGAAGCCTTAACACCCAATGTGACTACATTTGGACATATGATTTTCAAGAGGTAATTAAAGTTGAGTGACATCATCAGGGCAGTGTTTTTATAAGAAGAGGGAGAGATAGAGGCCTTCTCTTGTCTTACACCCACAGAGGTAAGACCATGTGAGACACAGGCAGAGCCAGCCATCCACAAGCATCACCAGGAACCAGTTCTGTGACACCTTGAACTTGGACTTCCAGCCTCCACAACTGTGAGAAGACAAATGTCTATTTTTTTAAAACCCCCAACCTCCCTGGCCCTCAGTCTGTTATGCTCTACTGTACAGCCCAAGCTGACTAATCCAGGCAGATCTCCAAAACAGAAGTGAGGAGAAAGATGAGGCGATGGTTCTCGGCACCTTACCCAAACTCACTAATAGGGGAAGCTCCTCACCCCCCAACCACTAATACCAAAGAAGCTGAAGTTGAATGGCTCTATGAAGACCTACAAGACCTTCTAGAGTTAACACCAAAAAAAGGATGTCCTTTTCATCATAGGGGACTGGAATGCAAAGTAGGAAGTCAAGAGATACCTGGAGTAACAGATAAACTTGGCCTTGCAGTACAAAATGAGGCAGGGCAAAGCCTAACAGAGTTTGCCAAGAGAATGCACTGGTCATAGCAAACACCCTCTTCCAAAAACACAAGAGATGACTCTACAAATGGATATCACCAGATGGTCAATATCAAAATCAGATTGACTGTATTCTTTGCAGCCAAAGATGGAGAAGCTCTATAGAGTCAGCAAAAACAAGACCGGGAGTTGACTGTGGCTCAGATCATGAACTCCTTATTGCCAAATTCAGACTTAAATTGAAAAAAGTAGGGGAAATCACTAGGCCATTCAGGTATGACCAAAAATCAAATCCCTTATGATTATACAGTGGAAGTGAAAAATAGATTCAAGGGATTAGATCTGATAGACAGAGTGCCTGAAGAACTATGGATGGAGATTTGCTACATTGTACAGGAGGCAGTGATCAAAAAAATCCCCAGGAAAAAGAAACGCAAAAAAGCAAAATGATTGTCTAAGGAGGCCTTACAAGTAGCTGAAAAAAGAAGTGAATAGCATAGGAGAAAAGGAAAGATATACACATCTAAATGCAGAATTCCAAAGAATAGCAAGGAGAGATATGAAAGCCTTCCTAAGTGAACAATGAGAAGAAATAGAGGAAAACAATAGAATGGGAAAGACTAGAGATCACTTCAAGAAAATTAGAGATACCAAGGGAATATTTCATGCAACGATGGGCATAATAAAAGACAGAAATGGTATAGACCTAACAGAAGCAGAAGATATTAAGAAGAGGTGGCAAGAATACACAGAAGAACTATACAAAAAAAGATCTCAATGAACCAAATACCATGATGGTGTGATCACTCACCTAGAGCCAGACATCCTGCAATGTGAAGTCAAGTGGGCCTTAGGAGGCATCACTATGAACAATGCTAGTGGAGGTGATGGAGCTCCAGTTGAGCTATTTCAAATCCTAAAACATGATGCTGTGAAAGTGCTGCACTCAATATGCAGGAAATATGGAAAACTCAGTAGTGGCCACAGGATTGGAAAAAGTCAGTTTTCATTCCAATTCCAAAGAAGGGCAATGACAAAGAATGTTCCAATTAGTGCACAATTACACTCATCTCACATACCAGCAAAATCATGCTCAAAATTCTCCAAGTTAGACTTCAACAGTACGTGAATGGAGAACTTCCAGATGTTCAAGCAGGATTCAGAAAAGGTAGAGGAGCCAGAGATCAAATTGCCAGCATCTGTTGGATCATTGAAAAAGCAAAAGAATTCCAGAAAAGAGTCTACTTCTACTTCATTGATTACGCTAAGGCCTTTAATTATGTGGTCACAACAAACTGTGGAAAATTATTAAAGAGATGGGAATACCAGACCACCTTATCTGCCTCCTGTGAAACTTGTATGCAGGTCAAGAAGCAGCAGGTAGAGATAGAACTGTAACAACAGACTGGTTCCAAATTGGGAAAGGAGTACGTCAAGGCTGTGTATTGTCACCCTTATTTAACTTATATGCAGAGTCCATCATGAGAAACGCTGGGCTGGAAGAAGCACAAGCTGGAATCCAGATTTCTGGAAGAAATATCAATAACCTCAGATATGCAGATGATACCACCCTTATGGCAGAAAGTGAAGAGGAACTAAAAAGCCTCTTGATGAAAGTGAAAGAGGAGAATGAAAAAGTTGGCTTAAAGCTCCACATTCAGAAAACGAAGATCACGCCATCTGGTGCTATCACTTCATGGCAAATAGATGGGGAAACATGCAAACAGTGTCAGACTTTATTTTTGGTGGGCTCCAAAATCACTGCAGATGGTGACTACAGCCATAAAACTAAAAGACACTTGCTCCTTGGGAGAAAAGCTATGATGAATCACCTAGACCATGTATTAAAAAGTAGAGACATTACTTTGCCAACAAAGGTCCATCTAGTCAAAGCTATGGTTTTTCCAGTAGTCATGTATAGATGTGAGAGTTGGACAATAAAGAAGGCTGAGCACTGAAGAATTGATGCTTTTGAACTGTGGTGTTGGAGAAGACTCTTGCGAGTCCCTTGGACTGTAAGGAGATCAAATCAATCAATCCTAAAAGAAATCAGTCCTGAATATTTATTAGAAAGACTGATGCTGAAGCTGAAACTCTAATACTTTGGCCATTTGATGCAAAGAACTGACTCATTAGAAAAGACCCTGATACTGGGAAATATTGAAGGCAGGAAGACAGGGGATGACAGAGGCTGAGATGGTTGGATGACAGCACCAACTCAACGGACATGAGTTTGAGCAAGCTCTGGGAAATGGTGAAACACAGGCAAGCCTGGTGTGCTGCAGTCCATGGGTTCACAAAGAGCCAGACACAACTGAGCAACTGAACAACAATCTTTCCCATCTGGTGAATGTGTAGACATTGAGGGATCTGGGATATTAATTTAAGGAAGTTCCCCATGAAATCATGAGGAATGGGCAACAAATGGGGCCACACCATCAGGGTAAGGCAGGAGGGATGTGACGGCAAATGATAAACATTCAGCAAACATTTATTAAATACCTACTGTGTGCTAGGCTTTGGACTATACCAAACAAAGACATTGGCCCTGCCCTTACAAGCTCACAGTCTAGCTGAAGCAGATGAACAATCATAAATACAATGGCAAAGCACCAGGGAGGCATTATGGAAGAAAGGACTTTTGTAAGAATCAAAGCACATCTAACTAATCCTTATGTTGATGAATGCCAGTGAAAATGTAGTTCATAGATGGACTGAGAGGTTGAGGGGTGATGCATCACAATGCGGACAGGTTGGACTGGGAAGAAGCAATGCACGGCCCCAGGTGGCAGACAGATGGGTGTGATGGACACCACGAGAGGGACACAAGAGGAGGGATGGGCTCTTGGAAAAAGACATCTTACTCTTGGACTCACAACCCCCAAAACCTGTGGCACTGACCACTAGCAATGCTCTTAGTTTGGCAGGTTTGGTGGCGAAGACAATGCTGTTGTTCTCACCAGCTGATACTTCTTCCTGGCCTCCAGGGAGGAAGTACTCCCGTTGCCTTAGTTGTGGGATGCATCCACATGTCTGAGTTCTGGCCCGAAGCTATGAGTTGCCCTGATGGCAGCCTCTGCAGTCAACTGCTTGAGCTGCCATAACAAAGTAGCATATACTGGGCAGTTTAAACTACAGAATTCAATTCTCTCCTCTTCCTGGAGGCTGGAAGTCCAAGATCAAGGTGTGGGCCAAGGTTGGTGCCCTGTGGCCTGTCTCCTTGTCTTGCCAATGGCCTCTCTCCTTGTCTTGCCAAACTTGCCAATGCCCATCTTTATGTCCTCACATGGTCATGCCTCAGCGTGTGTCTGTGTCCTTATCTCCTCTTCTTATTAGGACACCACTGTTTTTGAATTAAGGCCTACTTGCACATCTTCAGGCTTCCCTGGTGGCTCAGAAGGTAAAGAATCTGCCTGAAATGCAGCAGACCAGGGTTCGATCCCTGAGTCAAGAAGATCCCCTGGAAAAGGGAATGCCTACCCACTCCAATATTCTTGCCTGGAGAATTTTATGGACAGAGGAGCCCGGTGGGCTACAGTTCATGGGGTCACATAGAGTCAGACACTACTGAGGGACTAACATATAATGACTTCATTTTAGGTTAATTGCTCTCCCTCTGTCTTTCTACTGTAAGTCCTTGTTGGTTATCTTTTTAAAATATAGCAGTCTATACATGTTATTCTCAAATTCCCAATCTATCCACCCCCTGCCCTTTCTCCCTAGTAACCATAAGTTCATTCTCTAGGTGAGTTAGACAGAAAAGACAAATACCATGATATCACTTATATTCAGTATCTAAATAATAACACAAGTGAACTTATTTAAAAAACAGAGTAAAACTAAATGCCTCTTTAAAAGCCCTACTTCCAAATACAGCCATATTCTGAAATAGTGGGGTTAGAACTTCAGCATATAAAATTTGTCATTTGTGGAAAATACAGTTCAGCACATAACAACCATTTTCTGGCTTGACTTAAAATATCTTGCTTGATCATCTAGCCCTGTCATCCACTGCTGTGGTGAATTTGAAGAATACTGTTACAAATGACACATCTATAAGATGAAAAAGTGTACCAGGCATGCACAGTTTCATATATATCAGTCTTTATTGGGTTAACTGACAGTGATGTTTTTGTCTGTTTTTTTTTTTTTTCTTACTGCAGACTAGCTTAGCCTGCCTGACTTACGGAGATGTACACGTCTATAACTCAGAAGCTGTCTGGGTTGAATTACAGATCTGGGTGTCCTCAATAATACAAATGAAAATTAAAGCCATTGGAGTAGATGGAATTAGCCATCCAATGATCATTGCAACAGAAGTAAGGAGAAGAGAGTATTTTGAAAGAGAGTGAATGTTCCAGAGTGCCAGGTTCCGCTTGAGCAAGACTGAGAATTGAACTGCAGCTTTCACGAAATTCGTATTTGGCAAGTGCAGCTTCAGCGAGGAGACAAGAGTGGCAGCCAGATTTCTGACGCTTAAGCTTGGATTGGAAGGTTGAGAGGAAGGCAGAAGAAAGGAAGCAACTCATGGAAAAGAGTGATAGCAGAGGGCATATACTTATGGAAATGACGGAGAAAAAATGTGAGTCCAGGGGATTTTATTTAAGGTTAAACTTTCTCAACTTGTGCTGAAATGTTGATGAGAAGAGGCTTGGTTAAAAACATAGAAGGGTGGGATTAATTAGAGATTAAACTCCTTGAGAAAGTGGAAGTAGAGAGAAAATAAAAGCCAGAGGAAGAGCGGAGGGATTAATTTTGAACCTGTAAACAGCCACTTCTTTCAATGACTTAAGAGCAGGAACAAAGGGAGAAGAGGGTGTGGGTGGGGGAACAGGGCTTGCAGAGTTGGTAATAGGAGAGGGAGTTCCCATCCCCTGATCTATTCACATATTGTCATCAGCATCTATCCAGTCCCAGGAACTTGCGTAATGACGATGAGGTGAGAGAGAGGGAGCTGATAAGGGAGGGGGCAGGCAGGAAATGCAGGTCAGGTAATGAGTCTCAAGATGCCAAGATTTGCGTTTATCTCCCTGATGTAGGATTATCTACTCTGGGTCCAGACGAGGAAGTTAAAGAACTGACACACAAACAAGTCGCCAGCTTGTTTGTGGAGTCAGGAGTCAGGAGTCAGGAGTATCCTTGTCTTCCAAACCGGGCTCTGTGTCTCTAAAACCTAATGGTATTCCAGACACTCAGAGGCAGACAGAAGCCCAGAGTGTGAGACCACCCTAGACAGAATGGCTCCTTCTGCTTCTTCAACCATCACTCATCCCAGACTGAGACCTTTCTGTGGTTCCTGTCCCTCCCTCTCTTTCCCCATTGCCACCACCTGGTCTATCCACTAGGCTTCCTGCACTTTTAGCACTGCTCTGAGAAGGATGAGGGAGGTCTCTGCTTGGGGAGATGAAGGAGGAAGGAATGTGATCCAGGTGGAAGGGTCAGTTCGGGTCAGTTCAGTTCAATCGCTCAGTCGTGTCCGACTCTTTGCAACCCCATGAATTGCAACACGCCAGCCCTCCCTGTCCATCACCAATTCCCGGAGTTCACTCAGACTCATTTCCATCGAGTCAGTGATGCCATCCAGCCATCTCATCCTCTGTCGTCCCCTTCTCCCCCTGCCTCCAATCCCTCCCAGCATCAGAGTCTTTTCCAATGAGTCAACTCTTCGCATGAGGTGGCCAAAGTACTGGAGTTTCAGCTTTAGCATCAGTCCTTCCAAAGAACACCCAGGACTGATCTCCTTTAGGATGGACTGGTTGGATCTCCTTGCAGTCCAAGGGACTCTCAGGAGTCTTCTCCAACACTACAGTTCAAAAGCATCAATTCTTCGGCACTCAGCCTTCTTCACAGTCCAACTCTCACATCCATAACATGACCACTGGAAAAACCATAGCCTGAAGACGGACCTTTGTTGTCAAAGTAATGTCTCTACTTTTGAATATGCTATCTAAGTTGCTCATAACTTTTCTTCCAAGGAGTAAGTGTCTTTTAATTTCATGAGTGCAATCACCATCTGCAGTGATTTTGGAGCCCAAAAAATAAAGTCTGACACTGTTTCCACTGTTTCCCCATCTATTTGCCACGAAGTGATGGGACCAGATGGCATGATCTTCATTTTCTGAATGTTGAGCTTTAAGCCAACTTTTTCACTCTCCTCTTTCACTTTCATCAAGGGGCTTTTGAGTTCCTCTTCACTTTCTGCCATAAGGGTGGTGTTATCTGCATATCTGAGGTTATTGATATTTCTCCCGGCAATCTTGATTCCAGCTTGTGCTTCTTCCAACCCAGTGTTTCTCATGATGTACTCTGAATATAAGTTAAATAAGCAGGGTGACAATATACAGCCTTGACGTACTCCTTTTCCTATTTGGAACCAGTCTGTTGTTCCATGTCCAGTTCTAACTGCTGCTTCCTGACCTGCATATAGGTTTCTCAAGAGGCAGGTGGACGGGTACTGGCACTGAAGGTAAGGGGCTGTGTGTGCCTGTGGACTCCAAGACTGTCCCCCCAGTCCCTGCTCCCTTTTCACTTTCCTCCCAACCCTTCCAGCTTGACAGAGGTGGTCTCAGTATTTATGTGCCACAAATGCACCTTAAGAGCAGATATCTACCTGGCTTTGTTCAAGATGGCTGTTATGGACTGAAATATTTGTGTCACAACAAATTAATATGCTGATGTCCTAACCCCCGAGGTAGTGGAATTTGCAGATGTAATCTTTAGGAGGTATTGATGCAAAACTAATCAGTCGATCTAAGAAAGAATTGGAAATTTTTATTTGAGCCAAATTTAAGGATTATAATCCAGGAAGAGCATCTCAGAAAGCTCTCAGGACCATTAGAAGTCAGGAAACAGTTATACATGTTTTTTTGAGACAGAGAGCTGAGCATTAAATCACATATTATTGACAGTTTGCACAATCTAGATCTAAGACTCATTGTGGCTCCTTACAAGATCAAGAAGGAATGTTACATTTTAAGGCATTATCCTTTTTTAAATCTTTTTATTTTGTATTGTGGTATAACTGATTAACAGTGTTGTGATAGTTTCAGATGAGAGGCAATGGGAGTGTGGGGGAGAATGGATGCATGCATATGTATAGCTGAGTCCTTTTGCTGTTCACCTGAAAATGTATTATCTTTTTGGTGCTGGGAGAACATTGCTCTTCATGGAAGAGCAGGTATTTCTGCCAATGTGGGAGGTTGGTCAAGTCTAATGCAGATACCTGATGCATAGTAGAGAGAAGGAAAAAAGGCTGAAGGGCAGAGGAAATGTTTTAGGTTTAAATTTTTCTTGTTTTGCCATAAAATATGAATTTTATTTCATAGAAATGATGATGTTTAGATGAGATCATGACCGTGGGGTCCCCGTGATGTGAATAGTGCTCTTATTTTTTAAAAAAAAGACACCAGAGACAAGGAGACACAGCTGGAAGGCAGCCATCTGCAAACCAGGAAAAGAAACATCACCAGGACCAGACCAAGTGGACCCTTGTCACGGCCACCCAGCCTCCGGAACTCTGAGAAATAAAGGGCTGATGTTTGGGCCGCCCACTCTGTGGTATTTTGTTATTCTGTTATGGAAGTTTGAGATGACTACTACTATAGTTGAAAATTTTAAAATTACAAATCTAAAGCCAGAGAACTCCAAGTGTTTGATTATGTCTTTATTATCTCTCTTATCAGTGGTGGGATTTCAATGCTTGAGGTATTACTTTTTCTTTCACTTTATTCTTTTTTTTTTTGCACCCTGCAAATAACCTATCACAAGCATGCATTTTAAATACAAAAAAAATCAATATTTTCATATACTGTTTAATAACTTAGCAAACAGGGAAAGATTTACCTATACTGAGCACTGAGAGTGGTATTGCGTCTGAAATTGAGCACTAATTTTAGAGCTAAATATGTTGGTGGTTAAGCTGAAAATGAAGATTTTTATATATCATAGAATTTGTCTGATAAAGGGATGCATAAGCATGCTGCTGGAGCGAAACTTGACAGCACCTTCCAGAGGAATGACATAAATCCTGATAAGAGAGAAGGGTTAACATAACAAGTGATGTCTGACTATTGCTGTGGGGAAGAAATAAAAATATTTTTCAAATGGACATTGCTTCTATTTCCCTTCAGTGAAAGCTGAAGAGGTAGTGTTATATCAGGACATTTCACACAAATTATAAATGTGTTATAAGCTCCAAGTAAAATGTTTTCTAAAGGTCTAACGTTACCCATGGACGAGCCATGAGAACCTAGAAGAATGAACACTTAACACTGATGATCTCTCTGAAAACATCAAAAGCCCCAGGTGAGTAATTTTTAGAGAGAGCTATATATATATCGTAGGAAGAAAGTTCTGGAAATTGGCCAAACAGGAAGCAAGCTTCCTCCTCTAGACTCCACATGAATAAAGCCAGACAATCAGAGCACTCAAGTCCTCTCAATTTATTCCCCAAGGTGTGCTGAAAGAATTCCAGGGCAGAAAGCTGTGACTTTGGCTTCATCCCTGGGGGCAGGTACACTGGTCAGGGACACAGGTCTGTGTGCCCAGGCGGAGCTCTTGGGACCTGCTTCTAGAGCAGCATGTTCTTTGTCCTGTATTGATGAGATTGCTCAGAAGAGGACCATCCAGAAAGAAGTGGATGTGTGTGTCTGACCCAACCCAACCGATGCCCCCCTTTTTGGACTGAAAAAAGACATGCCTTCTGGGCTTGAATAAATGCAGTTTTCCAGAAGGACTTGAATACTTGTGGATCCCTGAGGAGAAGCCTCCCTTCTCCCTTGACCAGAGAGAGGAACTCTGGAGCCTGGCGTGCTGCGATTCATGGGGTCGCAAAGAGTCCGACAGGACTGAGCGACTGAACTGAACTGAGGAGAAGACTCCCTTCTCCCTTGACCAGAGGGAGGAACTCTGTGAAGAAGTGCAGCAGGAGCTTTGGGGCTCGTCAGAACTGAGTCATTGTTCCAACTCTTCTCTGTTAGCTGTGTGGCTTTGGGCAAGCTTCTTCACTGTTCTTTCCTTCAGTTTTCTCAAAAGTGAAATAGGAGGATGGAACGCTCTGAAGCAAAGGAAAAGATGTAAAGTTGCCAGCACAGTGCCTGTGCATAGAGACTCAATTGTTACATGTTTTTACTTTTGCATGAGAAAGTAGAATCCCAGCAGTGGAAACCTGGGGCAGTCATGTTCACCAGCTCAAAATGGCCTCAGTAGAGGGTCTCTTGAAAATGTCCAGAGAAGCAGAAGAAGCTGGAAAAACATAGGTTCAAAAACGGTTTCTAGAAATCAACCACTATTTGGTTTATTAGTGAGAGGTTTGGACTATGGAATGATGAGGCTATCCTTTGAGTCTGTCTGTGTTGGTTGGGCATTAGGGGTCAATCAAGTAGGGTGATGATGGGATTGAAAAGGCTCATAGATAATTATCTCGAGCTGTGAGAAATTTTCTTTTCATCTGGGATTCACAGCAAACAATCTCCTCAGAGGCCAGAGACTCGATACCCACCCTCTCAGATCTGAGGGACACAGGACATCTGGAGACAGATAAAACCCCAGGAAAATCTAGGCTTCCCCTCCAAAACTATAAACCCTGGTTGGAATGGCTGAAGCCAGCAGCTGAATGTTTATTTCTCATTCACTTCTAGCCAAGGAGGTTAGGAGTAGGCGGCAAACTTGAGGAAAATGAAAGGAGAAAGTGAATTCTCTTCTGACAGGATGGAGAAGAAAGATGTGCCCAGGAAAAGATTTATTTCCTCAAGTAAACATAACCCAGAGTATTTTTCTTATAGGTCATATTCATTTACCAGGGCTGAGAAAACCATTCCCTGTCATTGTCCTCACAACATAAGTCACTCTCAGAACTTCTTTATCAAGAGCAGATAAGGATCAGGAAAATGTGCTGGAAAGAATACAAGATCTTTCGCCTCCAAGTCCGGGAAGTTGTCATCTTCATATGAAAGGCGTAAATCGCCTGGCTAATGAGCTTATTCTTAATTTCCTACAACAATGGCAGTTTCCACCAGATTTTATCAACCCAGAGATGGGACTCATAACAAGATTGTGAATGATCTCTAGTCCATTATTTCTATCAGCACCACTGATTTATTTATTACTCTTGAAGGCATCACTGTTTCTCTAATTTCTCTGGGAGTGGAGAGGATGAGGGTGGGAAAAAATTCCACCAGTGGATTCCATGTCGACCGAGATTTCTTACAGGGTGTCTTTTCTTCATTTCAGCTGATGCCTTCTTAAGCTATAGCAGCAGCGCCAGTCTCCCCATTGACACCCACATCCACAATGGCAAAACTCTGAGCCTCTCCTTGAAACATTCTTGATCAAAAAATGATTTTGATCATCTTTCTTGTTTTTTTAAAAGTATCTTTATTTTTAAACTTTCTTTCTTTTTTTTTTTTTTTTTGCCACATTGCATGGCATGTGGGATCTTAGCTCCCCAACCAGAAATCAAACCCAAACACCCTGCATTGGAAATATGGAGTCTTAACTAGTGGACCTCCAGGGAAGTCCCTTTCCTTGGGTTTTACATTAAAGTTGTCTTATAAAAGGCTTCCCAGGTAGCTCAGTGGTAAAGAATTTGCCTGCCAATGAAGAAGACTTGGTTCAATCCCTGGAGAAGGAAATGGCAACCCATGGACAGAGGAGTCTGGCAGGCTATAGTCCATGGGGTTGCAAAGAATCAGATATGACTGAGCACGGACACACTACTACTGTTTTATAAAAAATGATGATGATAATCGTAGCTGTAGAGAAAAGATGACACCAGTGGAAATTAACTCTTGAACTTCCTCAAATCTACACACTTTCTCCATCCTTAGTTACAGACTTGAATCAGCTTGGAAAAGGGGTTTGCTGTTCACTAACCTATGATTTCTTAAAATTCCAAATATCAAGGTGGTAAAAGCTGGCCAAAGTGGCATCTAGTATTAGTTGTACTCAGACATTAAAAGTAAAATTCATGGTTTTCACTCTGGATGAGTTCCTACCTGTACAGCTGTTGTTTTTGTTGTTCAGTTGCTAAGTCATGTTCGACCCTTTGAGACTCCATGGACTGCAGCACACCAGGCTCCTCTGTCCTTCACTATCTCCCAGAGTTTGCTTAAATTCATGTCCACTGAGTCAGTGATGATGCTATCTAACCATCTCATCCTCTGCTGCCTCTTTCTCCTTTTACCTTCAATCTTTTCTAGAATCAGGGTCTTTTCCAGTTAGTCGATTCTTTGCATCAGGTGACTAAAGTATTGGAGCTTTAGCATCAGACCTTTCAATGAAAGTTCAGGATTGATTTCCTTTTGCCTATATACTGAGACCCCTATGACCCCTGGAGATTCTTTCTGAGACTTCTCATTCAAAGATGTGGCGACCTGGTCTAGCTAGATATTTGGATGAAAAAGTATACCTTTTGAGTGTACCCTATTCCTTCAAGACTGATCTGACCTCAGCACTCAGGAAGACTCCTTGATTAATCCCACATGGCTTCACCTCTGACCACCCTCGTATACACCCCCACCCCATCCAACATTTAATTTGCTAGCCCAGTATGTTACAATTTGGATACTCCTCAGCATCCAGGCACACAAAGTCTGGGTATGGAGTCACCTGAATCCAAGTCCAGGGATTTGGATTGATGTGGGCATGGATGTGGCCCAGACATCTGCATTTTTAATACTTTTCATGGGATTCCACCATTGAGCAAGGACAAGACCCCCACAGCTGTGTGTGCTGCACACTAGGATCACTACTACCTCCAGAAATTCGGATTCACATCATCTGGGTGGAGCTTGCAGGGGGACTTCTAATATCTTCCCAGCTGATTCTGTTACAGAGGTTGTTGGAGCGTCCCCGACTTGGACTTTACCAGTTTTGCAGCTGGGTGTTCACAGAACATGTTATGTCATGAGCAAGCTTGCTTCCTTCTTCCTAGGAAGAGGAAAGCAAGGACTGAAAACTGCAAGGGAAGAGAAAACTCTTCCTCTCTGCCTTTCTAGGTTCTCCAACTGTAAAACAGACCAACACAAGGCAGAGCAACAAAAGAAAAGCAAGCAGATGTTTAACAACACATCTACACCTGTACTCACAGGGGCACCCAGTGATGAGTAACCGAAATGTGCTTAGAACTTGGGTTTATCTAAAATCTTAGCAGTGAAATAGTGAATTTAGAGAAAAGTGACAAGACAAAGGAAAAGGACTCTGAGTTTCTAAGGTGGCAAGTTGTGGGAAACTAAATATATGGGGAATTAATGGAAGTCAAGAGCCAGTGAATAAAGTGTGTTTTGAGGATCCCTCTGGCGCTGTCTCTGGTGCTGATCGGGGTCACGAATTGACTCTAGTGATTAAGGCCTTGTCCTTTCTTGTAGAGAGAGGAGAAGAACACCTTCACAAATCTAAGTCTTGCTTTTAGGAAAATACAAGAAGGACAGAGAGCTTTCCTTATATTTGTTCCCTCTCTATTGGCTCAAAACAATCCTTCTGCCAAATTAGTGCTTGTGGAGCTGGCATATTTTGCTTCCCTTCAATATGTTCAATGGTTCATCCTTCTTTTCCCAAGATCCCAATGCAGTGGAACGTCCATACCTAGGATATTAATCTCCCCTAGGCCAGATCCAGGTTTCAGAGGACCTCATGCTTATTCAAATTGAGGACGGGTCCTCTTTAAGAAAGAATCCCACATTATAGATAGGAATATAGATTTAACGGCTATCATGCAGCTGTGAGATGCTCTCAGGTTCATGGTAAATGAAGATCTGCTGCCCCCCAGACGGGGTGCTGGTATTTCTAACAGTCTTTGGCTACCTCTGCAGATGGACCTTCTTATTTTGATATGTCTACTGTGTGAGGAACAAGGCTGTTTTCTCCATGTTTAGGGGCTGTTCTCAACCCTGGCTTTACACAAGGAGATATTTCTTCTCAAGTCACAAGCAGAGGAGAGCTTGGGAGAAAAGGTCATTTGTTCCCCCAGAGCATGAACCCAGCTCAGGGAAAGGCATCAGCATTAATATATGGAATGCATTTTGCCAAGACCGTGACAGTCATTAGAAATGGGCCTTTGGTGTCATTACCCCAGAGTCATCCTGGTGAAGTATGTGTCCTCCAAGTAGACAGAAAACATTAGAGCGCCCTGAGCTGAATTGGTCAGCCGAAAACACTGGAGTGCTTTATCCTTGGAAGGAAATGAAGCCATTTATTGGAGGACAGAAGTTCAGTGTAATAGTTAAAGCAATCTGACTTTCCATAAATTAATAAAATGTGTATGGTTGGCATAATTCAATGTGTAGAAGCATCAATCTCTCTCCACTCTGAAGTCCAGAAGGAGAATTCCGGGCAGTGGGAAAAGACAGACCCTCGGGGACAATAACATCAGACCTGTGTCGAGGGCTGGGCAATGAGCTTGCCTAGGTAGGAACACAACACATGTGCACACACTCACTCACAGTCACTCAAACTCACATAAACATACATATATGCATTTTCAGGACTCAACTCAGATCTGGGCTATCATCCTTGCTTAGCTGTGAGCTCCCAAGAACAGGTACATTTATGTGAATCCTTTAATTCCCAGCACTTCCCTGGTGGCTCAGAGGTTAAAGCGACTGCCTGCAATGTGGGAGACCCAGGTTTGATCCCTGGGTTGGGAAGATCCCCTGAAGAAGAAAATGGCAACCCACTCCAGTATTCTTGCCTAGAGAATCCCATGGAGAGAGGAGCCTAGTAGGCTACAGTCCATGGGGTCGCAAAGAGTCAGACACAACTGAGCTATTTCACTTTACTTCATTTCACTTAACAAAGAGCCTGGGGACAGAATCAGCACTCCAGGTACCCTATGCATGAGTGAATGGACAATAATGGAACCAACTTTATAAGGGTTACATAAAATTATTTATTTATTTATTTTTGTTGTTGTTGTTGAATCACTAAGTCATGTCTGGCTGACTGTCCTTCACCATCTCCTGGAGTTTGCCCAAGTTCATGTCCATGAATTGGTGATGCCATCCAATCACCTCATCTTCTGTCACCCTCTTCTTCTTCTGCCTTCAATCTTTTTAATATTTATTCATTTATTTAGGATTTCCCAGGTAGCACTAGTGGTAAAGAACCTGACTGACAATGCAGGAGACATAAGAGACGTGGGTTCAATCCCTGGGTTGGGAAGATACCCTGGAGAAGGAAATGGCAGCCCACCCCAGTACTCTTGCTGAGAGAATCTCATGGACAGAGGAGCTGGTTGGGCCAAGGCCCACAGGATCGCAAAGAGTCAGACACAACTGAAGTGACTTAGCACACATTCATTTATTTGGCTGCATCAGATCTTAGTTGTGGCACAGGGCATTTTGTTGAGGCTTGTAGGATCTTTCGTTACTGTGAGCAGGTTTCTCTAGCTGTGGTGCGGGGGATTCTCTAGAGCTGCAGCACTGGGGCTCCAGAGCACATGGGTTCAGAAATTGTGGTGTGTGGACTTTGATGCCCTGTAGCATGTGGGATCTTAATTCCCTGACCAGGGATTGAAACCTGCCTCTCTTGCATTGAAAGGAGGATACTTAATCACTGGACTGCCAGGGAAATCCTGAAATAATTTCCTTAAAATACTTGGTGTGGTGCCTTCCCACAATAAGCATTCTATAAAGGCCAGTTGTCACTGTTTATGCAATGGTTAGCTCTTATGAAAAAGACATGAGGTCAAGCTACTCCATTCATTTAAAAGATTTTGCTTTGTCTTCATCCTTGTCCCACATGTTCACAGGCAACATTTTTGCAGTGAAGATATTGGTTTGGGTCAGCGTCATCATACTCTCAACTCCCCTGGAAGAAGTCCAGAGCAACAGGTAAACTTAGGACTCCCCAGGGAGAGGTTAGGATGATGATCAAAGGGAAAATGCTGCATCCAAGCCCAGCCAGAGTGAAATAGATTACAGTGATGTCCTAAACTATCCCACAAGCAAATTATAAGCAGATTCTGCTCCACAGTTTAATTAGGGTAGGGCGGCTAGCACAGCCTAGTACAAACAAACCATTTTAATGAGCAATCACCACGAAATTAATGATGCTGACAGGTAGCAAGTGTCTTCATTTGTTTTTCTCAGGTGTATGCACAATTAGATGTTGAATTAGGTCAGGGGCCTGAGCTGGCAGGGGCAGAAAGCGCCAGGCCAGTTCTGGACACCAACTAGCCTAGGCTTCTCATGTTAGTTGCTCAGTTATGTCCAAGTCTTAGCAACCCCTAGCAAGCCTGCCAGGCTCCTCCATCCAGGGACTTTTCCAGGCAAGGATACTGGAGTGGCTAGCCATTCTGTTCTCCAAGGGGTCTTCCCCACCCAGGGACACTTCATGTCCTGCATGGCAGGCAGGTTCTTTGCCATCTGAGCCACCAGGGAAGCTGCTTTAAAGCCACAATGATGTTGTCAGCTGCATGTCAGGCCAGGTGGGTGGTTAGAACCTCAGCCTGGCATGCGTTTACCCAGGATGAGGCTTTTTTCTATTCCGCAACCCCGGACGTTTTCCTGCTGCCAAAAACACTGGAAAGGACCTCAAGCATTCTGCAGATGCTGAAGCAGGTGACTTCTAAGAGAGGATGACCTACAAGAGTGTGTCTTCCATCATGTGGAGAAACCCATTCTCTTGGTAGTGAAAAGAAAGCTTCCCGGTGAGTTGAGGCTGAATAGGATGGGCCAAACGACCCACTAACAATTTTGGCTTAATGGACAGAACATGACTCCTGTTTTTTTGTAATATTTATGGTGGCTCATATGGTAAAGAATTCACCTACATTGAAAAGCTATCCTGGTTCAATTCCTGGGTAGGGAAGATCCTCTGGAGAAGGGAATGGCTACCTACTTAGTATTCTTGCCTTGGAAATCCCGAGGAGCCTGGCAGGCTATGGTCTGTGGGGTCACCAAGAGTCAGATACTTCTGAGCGACTAACACTTTCATTTATTTATTTGGCTGTGCCAGGTCTTAGTCGTGGCACTCGGAATCTTTAGTTGCAGTATGCAAACTCTTTAGTTATAGTGTATAGGATCCAGTTCCCTGACCAAGGATTGAACCTGGGCCCCCGCATTGGGAGTTCTGAGTCTTAGCCACTGTACCATCAGGGCAGTCCCAGAAAGTGACTCCTGTTAGCCAGATTGTTCATAGAATGTTAGAAGACCCTGGCTTTTTACTTTGTCCTCTGATCTTTCCCCCCAAACCAGCAGTTTTCTCAGTTAGAGTTAAAGTTAGAATTTTGATTCCCAAAACAGGAGGACAATGTTTTGGAAACAGGAGGTGGGTGGGCAGCCAGTGTATACGAGAGCACAGCAGCGTCTCATGAGGGAATTCTCTCCTTTTCCCTCAACCCCACATGACACCAGGTGGGACTGTCCATCGGATGCTGGTTTGGCTTCACCACCTTTACATCCCACATCCCACCTGAACAGAGAGGCCTGGCCTAATGCTTGGCACCTTCAGAAGACAGAAGAACTGAAAACACAATACCTTTTCTCTTTTCATTTTGTATTGACTTTCAGAGTTCACTTTGCTTAATTCCATTTAAGCTTGAAATATTACTTGGTGTTCAAAGGAGTTCATTTAGTTGGAGAATGTGACTTGATCTGAACACAACATAAATGGCCTCATAGCACAAGCAGACTGGGAGTCACAGTCCTGCAGTGGGTTTGGCCCCTGGCTCAGCATGGCTGTGGACAGGGAGAGGGTGAATAGGGCCTAGACCCCGACTCCTGTCTCCCGCACATCAGCTGCTGCTTAAACCTCCTGGGAAGAAAAAGTGTCTGTGCCAGCACAGAGTTTGGATAGCTGTTCTGCTTGTTTGCAGGACAGGATGAGCTATCAAGCCTGGGTCCCCACAGGACGCTGCTCTCTGCACATGAGGATGCCCGTCCACTGAGGGAGCCTGGATCTGAGGAGCTTCTCTGGAAGATGAAGGGCTCAGCCCTAATGATGCCTGAAAGCTAGGCAGACACCTCCTGGGAGCTGGGTGGCATGGATGTTCCAAGGGGAACAATGTGAGGGAACTGGAATCAGAATATCCTGGGCTCTGATGTTCAAGGCCAATCACCATGTAATCTTGGACTCAGGGACAGTCACCACTTTGGCATAACTTTCATTGTCTGCAAAACAGAATGAAAACTGCTCAACATGCAATCTCACTTAAGGAATAGGAGTTAATGCCAATGGACATCAGTTCCACTGGGGAGTCCAATAACAGGTATAGGCATTTCTACAGACTGCAGAAGGCATCCATCTCTTTGGTCCTACTCTTTCTCAACGGATATCAGTGTCAAGGGCATCCATTGCTGGGCACGATTTCCAACAGGGAGATGAGACCTGTACTCTTCCAATAGAAGTGAAGCCGAGGAGCAAATGCAGCAGCTCTTCAGAGTCTCATTCTTAGATTCCATTGTAAATCCCTGTCACAGCATTTTCTCTCATTGTGTGCATTAAGCAGAATCTGTGTTCATTAAGCATGTTGTCATCACCTGCCATCTGAAGCTGATTCAGCCATTAGCAGCTTCTCTGCATTTCTATAAATATTTAAACCACGGATACCTGGTAATCACCTTATTGTAAAATTAGGAAAGATCAGAGGACATTGATTCACTCTGGTTATTAAAAAACCAGCTTGATCTTTAGTGCTGAAGTGCTTCTTGCTACCAGGAGATGAAATGCAAGTAAGCAGATTCGAAAGAGCATGGGAGTTTTTTTCTTTCGTTTTATCTTAAGCCAAATAAATCATTTGAATGCTTGCAACTCTCACATGGATTGTCCTGTGTCTTCCTGGCTGTGCTTGTAGTTGTTGTTGTTCTTCCGTCACTAAGTCATATCTGACTCTTTGAGACCCTTTGGAATACAGCACTCCCTTCTGTCCTCCACTATCTTCTGAAGTTTGTTCAAATTCATATCCAGTGAGTTGGTGATACTATCTAACCATTTCATCCTCTGCTGCCCTCTTCTCCTTTTGCCTTCAATCTTTCCCAGTATCAGGGTCTTTTCTAATAAGTGCTATTCCTGGCCAAACTTGGGGACAATTCCAAGTTGCCTCCTTGGATATATCTCAACTCTCGAACTCAGCTATGAAGCCTCCGAGGAGGGAACACCCCAGTGGATCATGCTGACCACAGTCTCGTATCCTTAGATTTGCTGATTGGGCCTTCTGGGAGATAACAGCCTTCTTGGAAAAGATAGTGATCTTTTGCTAAGCAGACTAAGTATGTTTCTGGCTAAGCAAAAATACAGAGGATTTTTTTTTTTTTTTTACAAGAATCCAGCTGAGACCAATGGGTTGGATGTGGCCAATCACCATCAACATCTTCCCATGAAAAACATCAACAACTGATTCCACCTCTGGTTCTGGGATCAAGAATTAGCCTCATGATCGTTCCCGGCACCACATCCCTGGGAGTCACCACCAGGTAATGGGATGCATGATGAAGTCTGTTTGTGATCCTGGATCTTAACTATGCTTCTTTTAATTAGAAGGGGATATCTTTTTCCTGTACAGAAATCCTTCTACATCTGATTGGGGGATTCTCATACATTTGTAATCCCTGTTTTCATGAACTCAGCAAATGCTTTGCTACCTTCTGAAATCCCCCTGGTGATCATGGCTGGTATTTGGACTGACATCTCCCTGAGCCTGCTTGCCCATGACCGAGCTTCCACGTGAAGGTGAGGACTTGATCCAGGTCACGCGGATGTAGAGACAAGCTGGGTGAGAACCATACCTTCTATATCTGGACCTGCTGCTCCATCAGCCTCAGGCCCTTCACACATCCAAATACACACACACCATCCTTACTGGTCTGAGACACCCCCTTCCAGCTCAGAGAAGATAGTGGGCAGGAGGTGTTTATGAGAGTCCAGGATCACCTGTGCATCTCCCCTCCCTGAATTTTACACCCAATGCAGCACCTTGCACGTGGCAGTCTGGCTATGAGTCATGAGTGTTTATTGTCTCTGCCCTTACAAAAGGACTTGTCTTTAATCTCACTTCCCCAAAGTAGGATTTACACAAATAGCACTGGTCCTTCTGGTCTGATGCACAAACCATGGAGGTCTTGTGGGGTGGCTCGCTCTGCCTGTCCTGCTGGCTTCTGCCTTCTGACTCTGGCAGGGATGGAAGCCTCAGGAGGCATCTGAGATGCTCTATCCATCTACACCTGGGCTCTGGACACACTGCCAGGCTCTGAGGGGCACAATCCATTCTCGGGTGAGGGGTGACAATGCTATGGATGTGAAAGAACATTCCAAGACACAACCAGCTTTTTCAGAAGGATTTGTACACAGAGTCCTTCATTGTGGGCTTGTCTTAGTCACTTCAGGCACAAAGACACAGATTGGGTGGCTTAAATCTCAGACATGTATTTCTTACAGCTGTGGAAGCTGGAAGTCCCAGGTCAAGGGGCTGGCAGGCAGATTTGGTTCCTGGTGAGGACTCCTCCTGCCTTGTTGATGCTGCCTTCTCATCGTGCACTTGTAGCCTGGAGACAGAGCCAGCTCTGGTCCCTTCCTCTTGTAAGGACACGGTCCCACCACGAGAGCCTCATTCTCATGACCTGCTCTAAACCTTGCTGTTGTTGTTTAATTGCTAAGTCATGTTCACCTCTTTTGCAACCCCATGGGCTGCAGCCGGCCAGGCTTCTCTGTCCATGGGATTTCCCAGGCAAGAATACCAGAGTGGGTTACCATTTCCTTCTCCAGGGGATCTTCCCAACCCAGCGATTGAACCTGTATCTCCTGTACTGGGAGGTGGGTTCTTTACCACTGAGCTGCCTGGGAAACCCCTGCTCTAAACTCAGTCACTTCTTAAAGGCCCTTTTCCAAAGACCATTTTCCTGGGGGTTAGGCCTTCACTATATAGATTTGGAAAGGACCCATTCAGTCTATTAATGGTCCCTCAACACCCTCTAGGAATTACTAGGCTTTATGCAGCAGAGGTGAGAAAGACTGTTTTCATTAAATCAATCCTTCTGAATTGGGGCAGCTCAGAGGAAATTCTGATTTAATTGAGTGTGGTCCAGGCATGGCCCAGGAGTTAGGAGTTTAAAAACCATTCTAGGTGCTTCCAAAGTGCAGCAAAGGTTGCTAGACTCATGGTAACGCACCTGTCCCACATCTGACTCATCACCCCCGCTCGGCCCAGGGATGGCTCCAGGTATGTCTGACATTTTGGGGCAGCCTCTGCACAAGGTGCAGCACCCACCACTTCCATGGGGTGACAATGTCTATCCAGGGATGATGCTGCACAGGAGGGGTCCATGTTCCTGATTCTCAAGAGGAGGCGAGCAGGTTGGGGTGCTCCCTCTGACCCCCAACCTCGCTTCATTCCTGAGGTCATGTATTTAGCTCACACCACACTCTGCTTCTTTCAGGACTTTTGAACAAGTGCAGAATCACAAACACTTCACCTTGAGCAAAAAGGAGAGGACAAAGAGCTTCCCTAAGGGACCCCAGAAGTTCAGGGAGCTGGTTAGTGCTCTGCTATTTGGAGAGTGGCACCATTCTGGGCAGCCTCCCAGGTGGCTTAGTGGTAAAGAATCTGCCTGTCCATGCAGGACATGCGGTTTTCATCCATGGCTCAGGAAGCTCCCCTGGAGAAGAAAATGGCAACCCAGTCTAGTATTCTTGCCTGGAAAATCCCATGGACAGAGGAGCCTGGAGGGCTACAGTCCCTGGGTCACAAAAGAGTTGGACACGACTGAGAGACCAAACTGACAACACATTCTAGGGACTTTCAGCACAGCCTCTGGGGAGCAGCGGTAGGTGAGGGGTGGTGTTGAGTGGCTCACACGGTGCTAGCACCAGCTTCCCTCCTGGGCCTGAGCTGCGGGTGGGGGCAGTAGGGATGGGTCTGTGTTTCACACCCCAGGGGCTCAGAAGGTGCAACTTTCAGAGACCGTAGACCCACCAACTCCAGCAGTGGCTGTTGGCACCTGCCGGCCTGAGAGTCACTTGGCCCATGATGGGAAGCCACTTCAGGTATGTAGCCGCACCCCAGCTCTGCACACCACTTTCTCAGTGAAGCAGAGCATGCGTCCCAGCAAACCCATGGCCAAGCTGGGAGGCAGGGAGTTTCCATCTCATTTCCCTGCATTATCATGGATCTGTGGATAAACAAAAAACAATAATAGCTCTTGCTCTGTTTTAATTGGCATTGGCTGTGTTTTAATTAGTGAAAGGAAGAGGAGGAGGGAGGTCAGAGAGGACTTTTCTCTAACTGCCACCTTCTCCCAAATGTTACAAGCCTCTCTGGGAAGGGGTGGCAACTTTCTATTAACATAATTTCATCACAATCAGTGTCTTTCTGGAACATAAGTCAGGGCACCAGGTTAACCTCTTGGGTCTAGAAAAGTAGCATTTGTTCACTAAATGAACTCCCAGGCTCTGTTGCTTAGCACTGTCTCAGAGTCTAGAGGAAGGTAATTTCATATTTAAAAAGCAGGTTCTAGCGGCAGGCCCAGGGTAGGGGGTGGAAGGGCAGCTTTCCAGAGGGTACAGAGCCTTTGGAATCCCAAACCACCGCCAAGCAGCTATGGGATCCAGGACAAATAGTCCTCTCTCTGATAAAATTTCCTGAGATCATTAGATAGATTCCTGGGAGCATCTCAGGGGTGAGGGTGGGCTCATTCTTGGAATCTGGGGAGACCAGATGTTTATGTTTACCAAACAATCACAGGGGGTTAAAGAAATGCTGAAACCCTGGGTGCTCCCAGCTCTCCGATTCCATGATTTTATTTAACAGAGGAAACTCATTAAGATAAAAACCAAACAGGCGTATAACTTGTAATAACATTTGAATCACTGGCAGAATCTTCAAGCTACATCCATTTATGTCAGTGTTTATCAAGCGCCTTCTCCAGGCCAGCCTGATGCCAGAATCCTAGCCCACAGATGAACAGGCAGGAATGTGACAAGCAGACCCACCCCAGCTGTTTTCTCCACTGGAGATGTTGTATCTCCAGCCTGCTGTGGACAGCCCTCCTGTCCAGCTCCTCCACCCACAATCTCCCTCCCTGTCAACTTTCTCACAGCATACATGCTTTTCTATTTATCCAACATAAATCGGGCCACCTCATTCCCCACCTGGAACCCTGTGCTGGCCTCAAACAGCTCAGGTTTCCTCACCTAAGCACCCAGAAACTCCCATCTTCGTCACATCACTCAGGACCCTGGTTCAATTGTCTGGAGTGGGACCCCACTGTTATGCCAAGAGCTACTCTTCCAAGATTGCAGTGTCCAGGCAGAGGGGCTCCTTCTATCAAGGGGGGAGGAAGTCAGTTGAGTTTGGTTGGAACTGAGGGTACCTGAGCTTGGGGCTTCCCGTTGGGTTAAAAGTGGACAGCGGGGCTTCCTTGGGGATTCAATGGTAAAGAATCCACCTGCTAATGCAGGAGACACAGTTTAATCCCTGGTCTGGGAAGATCCCACATGGCATGGAGCAACTAAGCCTGTGCACCACAACTATTGATCCTCGACTACTGAAGTCTGAGCACCCGAGAGTCAGGTTTCACAAGAGAAGCCACGGGCAATGAGAAGCCTGCCTGCCACGACTAGAGAGTAGCCGCCAGGCTTCGCAACGAGAGAAAAACCTGTGCAGCAACAAAGACCCTGCACAGCCATGAATAACAAATGAATAAAATGATACATTAAAAAAAAAGTGGACAACATACAGGGCAGTAGAGCGAGGAAGGGCGACCAGACAGAAAACAGCAGGAACAAAGCGCAGAGGTAGGAGGGAGGCTCTGAGTGTGGGCAGAGCGAGGGGTCTCAGCCAGGGGAGTGGACACAGCCTGGGGGACTGAGGACCCCAGGCCACCACACCGAAGGCCTGAGCTGCCAGTACCCCATGGCCACCACAACGAAGGCCTGAGCTGCCAGTACCACGTGGACACTAAAGATACTGAGAGCGACAGTCACACATGCCATTTCTCCATCACAAGTACCTGGAATAAGCCCCACCATATTATGCAAACACTGTGTGTGTGTGTGTGTGTTTGTGTGTGTGTAAGGAGGAGGGGAGAGGCAAGCAGGAGATAGAAGGAGAAGACCCTGAACACTTGTGAGGAGACCCTGTGAACCCCCTGACTCATCTGAGATCAAAACACATCTGCTGGTGACTTGGCCCCACCCCACCCATCCTTCTCCCCTTCCGAAAGCTGGCTTCGTTTCTCTTTGACAGTGCTCCGGTTGGTCAAATTTCCTTTAATGTGGCTCCTGGACAGGGCCAACCTGGGCAGGGCAGTGGTGGCCAAGAACTGCTGCTGTGTCTAGATGGTTTGGCATCTTTGCTCTGGGTGCCAGTAAACTGAGTCTTGAGATTGTCACCACATGAGTCACCACTCAGGAGCTGAGGCAGAATTTAATTGACACCAAATGGTTCCTATTTTTAAATAATTCAATTTTAAGAATGCTCCCTGCCTCCCACCCTCCTCCCTCCTTCTTTCCCTCCTTTATTCGCTTCTTCTCCCCATTCTCCTCCTTCCTTCTGCAGACAGCAGGCATGGGGCGTTCTTGCAGCCTGGAGGACAAAACGGGAGTTGGAAGGGATGAACTCCTGATGGGGGTAGGTGTGGATCCAGAGGAGGGGATTTTGGATCTTAATTCTGCCTCTGAACTGATCCGCCCACCCCCTTCCCTAGCAAAGTCTCCTGTCTCCAGGAAATGTGATGGAAAGGCTCCATTGCCTCCTGAAAGCCATCAAGACAAAGTTAACCAGAACTAGAAAACTGACAATTTCCTCCAACAAAGTCAGAGAGCTGTCCCACTGGATGGAGCCATCCTGCACCTCACGCCTGTGTTGTCTTTCCTCTCAACTCGCCCCTCCCCGCCCCGCCCCACGTCTGCTAGCTCTGCAGAAGTCCCAGGCTCTTGCTTTTGTTTTCAGTCACTAAGTCATATCCAACTCTTGCGAGCCCTTGGACTGTAAAACATCAGGCTCCCTGTCCTTCACTATCTCCCACAGTTTGCTCAAATATAAGCCCATTGAGTCAATGATGCCATCCAACCATTCATCCTCTATTGCCCCCTTCTCCTCCTGTGCTCAGTTTTCCCCAGCATCAGTGTCTTTTCCCAATGAGTCAGCTCTTTGCATCAGGGGGCCAAGGTATTGGAGCGTCTGCTTTAGCATCAGTCCTTCCAATGAATATTTAGGGTTGGTTTCCTTAGGATTGACTGGTTTGATCTCCTTTACTGTCCAAGGGTCTCTCAAGAGTTTTCTCCAGCACTACAGTTCGAAAGCGATCAATTCTTCAGCACTCAGTCTTCCTTATGGTCCAACTCTCATATCTGTACATGACTACTGGAAAAACCATAGCTTTGACTATATGGACCTTTGTCAGGAAAATGATGTCTCTGCTTTTTAATATGCTGTCTAGATTTGTTGTAGCTCTTATCTCGTCCTCTTTTTCCTTCTCCCAACAGACTAAGAATAAATAGCAGAAGCTTCTTAGGAAACCCATTTTCACCAGTGAGAAGAATATGGGAGTATCTGAGGTACACTGCCCATCTGTTCCCATTAGTTGAGTGAACAGGGACCAGCGCCATGGGTCTCCACTCCTCAGTGGCTCACTTGGAAAGTCAGAGGAATCTTCTTCTTGTAATGGTGGTGAAGGTGGTTCCTTGAAATTCAATGCGTGTTTCCTGGAACATTGTTCTAGTGGATGCCCAGCCACGTGATCCAATGATCTCATTATGTAGTACTTGCCTTATAGCCTGTATCCATCTGCTTGGACCATAAAGAAGACTGAAAGCCAAAGAATTGATGCTTTTGAATTGTGGTGCTGGAAAAGACTCTTGAGAGTCCCTTGGACAGCAAGGAGAACAAATTAGTCAATCCTAAAGGAAACAAACCATGAGTATTCTTCAGAAGCACTGATACTGAAGCTGAAGCTCCAATACTTTGGCCACCTGATGCAAAGAGTTGACTCACTGGAAAAGACCCTGATGCTAGGAAAGATTGAAGGCAAAAGGGTATTTTCACTTTACCTCCTGACTTGCCACCATCTCTGTTCTATAAAAAGCTAGCATCAAGACAACCTGTCAGATGATTATTTTGAAACTTAGTTGCCATCCCTCTCAGTTAACTGCGCTTTCCCAAATAAAGTCATATCCTTTTCCTCAGTACTGCATCTCCAAATTTATTGGCCTGTTTTCTGGCAAGCAGAGTGAGCTTGGACTCAGAAACAATGTAAAGCTTTTTTAGAAAAAAATTCAAAAGGTCCCTTGAAAAAATTCTGAACACTGATCTAGTGAACTTAAAAAAAAAATCACATTATTGGAAGTGTATTGAGGCATGCAGTATCACAAAACTTTTTAAAGGCACAGTTCTCGAACTTTTTGACAAGTATATTTACCCAGGCATCCACCACCGACGCATCAAGAGGTGTTTAAACCTGCATTTTCCCAAAAGTCCCTCTTGTGTAAAAAAACCTACAAATGAAATGACTTGCAGAATTTTATTCTTACTTCCATTCATCCCACAAGTCATTTTTTGAGGGGGGAGTTGCCTAATTTATATATATTGTGAAAAATATTTTCATGTTAAGCAGAATGTGTATCTGAGAGATGTGAACATGACCATGTTCATCAGTTACTGAACTGCCATAGACTGACCGAGCTGTGGGAGTGGATTGGAGGGGAGCAAGTCTCGACTGTAAACACAGCCATGGAGACAGAAGGAAAATAGCTAAGATGTGAATTATACAAATAAGGACAAAGGTACTTAAGTTCTATCTGGCTGAAGCTGCGTGGCAGGTTTCAGACATGCTGCTCATGGATGTGGTGGCCTTTGGGAACATTCCAGGTGGTGTTCTGATTTGGCAATCAGGATGTGGCGCTTTGCTCAGGAGAGGATGCTTAAAGTTTGGAGGTGAGACTTCGAGTCACCTGGTGTTTGTGGGAATTTAAGAAGCACAGGATGAAGGAGAAATACACAGGCGAAAACAGAGCTGCGGTTGGGGTCTGAGAACTATCGCACTTGAGGGAAGGAGAGAAAGGCTGCAAGAAGAAAAAGGCGAAGAGATCAAGGAGTGGGAGGACGCCCGAGTATCACGCAGGCAGACACTTTCCTTGACCTTGGTTGATGCCTCTCCTCTGTTTCCCCAGGGAGGCTGCCCTGTGTGTGTGAACCCCGGGCCCTTGTCGGTCCAAGATGGGCTTGCCATCAGGACCACAGTTGTAGGAGATGGGGAGAAGAAGGGGAGGTCTGGCAGTTATTTACTCCACTAGCCCCACTCATGGTCACTGTGTGCTGGTGGGGACCTGGGTTGAAGGACACAGCTTCACAGGTGCCTCTCTGACCTGTCTCTGTTTCTCTGGGTCCCAGAGCTGTGTGTCTTCCCTTCAGCCCAGAAGGGCTGAAGTAAACCTAGCTGTTACTAGCCCAGGACACTGCCCACACCTTTGTGAAAAGTCTGTTTCCTAAATTTCTCCTCGAATACCCATTTTGAATGTGCCATCGTGTTTCTTTTGGAAAACTTTGATACTGAACTGTCACTGGTTAAAAAGAAATTTACCTTCTATCTATTCCACAACTGGTCCCCCAATCCCCACAATCCATCCCAACTTGTGCCCAAAGTTTCAGAAGTTACCTCCTTTCTCATGCAAGGGTTACCACCAGAGGGCGAGGCATGGTCTCCCAGGACGGATCACTTACAAATAGTTGATCAGGTGATCAGGTTAACCCCAGAAGATTGCAGAATGGAAGTGCCAGTGGGTGTGGCTGCAGGTAACACATACACACAACATTTCAGAAGCAGGAATGCATACTATAGCTCCCTGAGAAAATTGTTTGCCACACCAATTCTACATATATAAGGAATTAATCCAAAAATGTTAAATGTAGTTTTTTTTTCCCCTCACTTCCTTTTCAGTAATGGCTCAGACTCTGGACTCCTTTTCTGAAGGCTCCAGGTTCTTTGTTGAGGCCCTTTCAGATAATGCTATCATTTTCTCCTCTTGGGTGTTGCAGGTGGGGCTCAGCTCCCCTCCTCCCTGCAAGGCAGGGTGGTGTCTAGTCCCCCTTTCTCCCTTTGTAACAGCTCTGATACGCTGGCAGGCAAAAAATGACTGCCAAAAGTTCCATCAGTACCCCACCCAGAGGCCAGGGAACTCCTCTTCTTATCTAACAGATGGCATGGCCCTACTGCCTTGACATTCTTTAAGTGCACCTTCTTTTGATAATTGTCTAAGTTTATTTTTCTCGTTCGTGAATTGAACAGTTGGATGTGTTTCTAAACTCTCAATAATTAATTATTGCAAGAGAAATATCCAAACCATTAAGAAAAGAAACTTTAGAACATCACTTCCATTCATCCTTTGGGATAGGCTGGTACAGCTTCAAAGAAAAAGCGCGGATTCATATTTCAGCTAACTCTTTAAATAGCCATTGCTTCAAAAAAAAATCAAATTATCTCTGAAAGAGAAAATCAGAGGCTGATAAAGCCAGAGGGGGAAAAAGCAATCCGGCCAATGACTTTGCCACAGGGACTTGAGTCAGAAGCAAGGAAAAAACGATATGACAGCGCAGCTTCGTGTTTCAGTCTCTCCTAATGTATCAGATTTGTCTGTGAGAAGACTTGTTTTTTAAGTGAAGTTTCAAAAGCCCATTTAAAAAATACCACTCTGTGCTGTTAAAGCCAGAGCTGCGGTTCTCAAATTTGAAAAGAATTCTCACTAGCTGCCGTACATCAGCTGGATCACATCCGATTGTAACCCTGCATGTCATTTTATCCATTAATGTGACATTAAGAACATGGGCAATTTTCCACATCAGAAACCGCAGAGCAGAAAGACACTCAATTTCCCCAGAGGAAGCTCAAGTAGTGCATTAAACAGTCACAAACAGCTCTGGACGCCCAGCAATGCTGAGCTCCAGGGCTCTGGACGGATGGCTTAAGTCTGTCTGGCGCCTTGTCCCCTTGCCCTCTGTGTGGCCAGTTAAGAGAATTGTATTGACAACTGTGCTTTTCTGGCACTGTGTGTTATTGAATTGTCTGAGCTCATGTGCAGTTGTTGTTCAGTCGCTCAGTTGTGTCCGACTCTTTGCAACGCCAATGGACTGCAGCATGCCAGGCTTCCCTGTCCTTCACCATCTCCTGAATTTTCTCAAATTTCGTGTCACTGAGTCAATGATGCCATCCAAATTCATCTCTCCTCTGTTGCCCCTTCTTCCTCCTGCCTCATTCTTTCCCAGCATCAGGGTCTTTTCCAACGAGCTGGCTCCTCACATCAGGTGGCCAAAGTATTAGAGCTTCATTTCAGCATCAAGTCCTTCCAAGTGAATATTCAGGTTGATTTTTTTTTAGGATTGACTGGTTTGATGCAGGACCCAGGACAAATTTCATCGCAGGGCAAAGTCTTTGTGGGTGGAAACACATTCAGCTTCATCTACAACCAGGAATTCCCCAGAGTGAGCAAGCCTTTAGTCAGTCCACAGGGTCCCTGCTGAAGGCCCTTTATGGGGGGTAACTGCTCTGCCCTGTGACCAGATTAATGTCATCTGAGTTGACAAAATATCACAATGTCATCACCGAAGACATTCTCAAATATGTCTGTAATAAGTTGTATGGTTGTCAACATGGATTTAGAATTTGATGTGGGTTGTGAGTCACAATTTTACCATAGAGGACACTGTAAGGAACGGTCATCTGATCACACACCCCACTGTCCTGGCATCATTTAACCCCCTGGGGTCAGATCATGGCACCAGAGTAGCATCAGAGAGAAGACTGTTGTGGGAGCAGGTGCAGAACCCCTGCCCCAGGTAAACAGCTGGGCTTTGAGTCGTGTGAGCTCCTACTGCACTGCCCTGCATTTCAGCTGATGGCAAGTGGGTCTGCAGACAAAACACGAGGCTATCAGTTCTTATGTGTCTCTTAACTAAGCTGTGTGGGCTGCACTTTGTGTCCAACCGTGGGTATACACAACTCCTCACTCTAGGGACTCATAATGGTGACTATATTTGGAGTCGGTGTGCTTACAGAGGTCGTGAAGGTAAGAGGGTCATGGAGGTGGTGAGGCCCTAATCCCATATAAATCTAAAAAGGCTCTTGATGAAGTGAAAGTGGAGAGTGAAAAAGATGGCTTTAAAGCTCAACATTCCGAAAAGCGAAGATCATGGCATCCGGTTCCCATCACTTCATGGGAAAATAGATGGGGAAACAGTGGAAACAGTGTCAGACTTTATTTTTTCTGGGCTCAAAATCACTACAGATGTGACTGCAGCCATGAAATTAAAAGACGCTTACTCCTCAGAAGGAAAATTATGACAAACCTAGATAGCATATTGAAAAGCAGAGACATTACTTTGCCAACAAAGGTCTTCTAGTCAAGGCTATGGTTTTCCAGTGGTGATGTATGAATGTGAGAGTTGAACTGTAAAGAAGGCTGAGTGCCGAAAAATTTGATGCTTTTGAACTGTGGTGTTGGAGAAGACTCTTGAGAGTCCTTGGACTGCAAGGAGATCCAACCAGTCCATTCTGAAGGAGATCAGCCCTGGGATTTCTTTGGAAGGAATGATGCTAAAGCTGAAACTCCAGTACTTTGGCCACCTCATGTGAAGAGTTGACTCATTGGAAAAGACTCTGATGCTGGGAGGGATTGGGGGCAAGAGGAGAAGGGACGACAGAGGATGAGATGCTGGATGGCATCATGACTCGATGGACATGAGTCTGAGTGAACTCCGGGAGTTGGTGATGGACAGGGAGGCCTGGGCTGCTGTGGTTCATGGGGTCCCAAAGAGTTGGACGCGACTGAGCGACTGATCTGATCTGATCTGATCTGATAGAAGAGCAGATCAGAACACAGAAACACGTAAGGGCATGGGGAGAATTCGGCCATCTACACACCCAAGAGAGGTGTGGAAACATCCCTTCTGACACTTTGATCTTGGAGCCCAGGCTCTAGGACTGAGAGAGATCAGTGGCCCTTATTGAGCTGTTTACATTGCCCCATCTGTGGTGCTAGGTGACCATAGCCCGAGCAGACTGACCCAAGTAAGTGCTCAGGCAAAGTTCCCCGTTGGTGGTGAGGCCAATGGTGGAAAAGACAACCCGAGAGGGACAGGGTGAGTGGTGAGGAAGAGGGGAGGGGATGGTATGGAGACTTCAGTCCTTCCCAGCTTCCCAGGGTATGGACTTGTGACTTGTCCAGGAGAGGGCCATGGAGGCAGAAGAAGCAGAGAAACTCTGACCCCATAGAAGATCTCCAGGAGAGTACCCTCCTGCTCCTGCCTGACCCTGGGTGAGCATCAGGTCTCTCTGTGTCATTTCAGGGTCCCTGAGGCCATGGGCTGCAGCTGATCTTATTTCTAGTCCACCTACACAGAAAGGAGATATCCTTGTACCTGCCGGCCCAGGGTAAATTCCATAGCCCTCACATGCCTCATCCCTTCTCTGACCACCCTTGATGGGACCATGGAGGACCGTGGTGACCCAGGCTCCCCTGGAGCCACTCACGCTCTTCCCATGAGGGTTTGGAATTGGCTACTATAACTTTGTTTTTCAGATCAGGAGACCTGTCCCATGTAGGTTCTGAGGTGGACCAGATGTCTTTTAGAGCGAGGAGCAGGGGGTATACTCAGAAACAGAAACAGAGCCATGGGGACATCATGCCCAGTTCCCAAAGCTTCTCCCAGAAGCTCCCTTGCACACCAGCTCTGGGAGACATCCACAGCTTTTTAATAAACATCCACCCCTGCCCTCTGTTTCTGTGGCTCTGGCTGTTCAGGCTAGCTTGACCAGGCTGCCAGGACTTGCAATCCTGAAGGCCCAATTAATTCTGGCTGCACACCAACATTCTTTTATTTTCTGTGTACCGAAGCAAGTGACAACAAAACACCTGATTGCAGGATTGATTTCTGGTCCATTCGCTGTTGGAGAAGCATGCCAGCTCACTGTCTGAGGACTCCCAAGAGCCCAAAGGTCCAGGACCTCCACTGCTGCCTCCTTCTCACGACCCCTACCTGGGACTTCCACAGGGCCTCTGTGCTCATTTGTTTCTGGGGTGTTCAGAACTCTCAGCTCAGCATGAGAATCAGCTGCTGGACTGAAGCAAAAGCCACCTGGATGCCATTGGAGACCACACGCTTTTCCTATGCAAGAGAATTTGTCTTCCAACATAAATATGCTTGCCCCATTAGGCCCTAATTACTCCAGAGAGAACCCGTCTGCCAATCAGCGGCAGACACCCACTCAGGTTGATAAGCAGAGCAGATTTCTCCAGCCTTAGTCCTTCGAAGTATTTACTCTGCTCAAAAAAGCCGTTGTCCCCTCCGGGCTTCCAGGGCTGTTTTCTCCTCCTCCCCTCCTCTGTGTGCACACACACCTAAACTGATGCTCCAGTCCACTGGGGCTCCCTCCCTCTCTCCACTCTCCCTTTTCCTTTGTTTCTCTCCTACCAGCCTACCATAATGCAAAACAGAAACGAATATTCAAAAAGCACTTTCTTGTTTTTAATCAGGTTTGGGAAACAAGCTGCATGCTGCTTCCCCAGTCAATAAGATGTTTGACATTTAGCAGGGCCTCGGTGAAATCTTGTCTAACAGCTCCATTTTTAAATGCCACTCCAGATCTCCCATCTCTGAGTTGTAGAAAGCACTTGTCCTGCAAAGTATTATCAATGGTAAAAATATTAAGCAGAATCTTCATCTACTCAGAGTCACCGGGTAATTTGGCTGGAATATTAGATCACCACCACCCCGAGGGGTAGTAGCTGACATCTCCTCTGGGCGTGAGGGTGGCTCACAGAGAGGGGGATGGACGGGATGGGGGTGCTCTGCCTTGCCCCCAGGTGTTCATGCCACTCCTGCACTGTGTCCTTGGGCGTCTCCTGGGCACTTTCTGGAATCCTGTGACAGCTAATGTCTATGATGGGGACTCAGGCAGCGGGAAGAGCTTGGGTCCCAGTGCAGGAGACTGGCACTGTTTCCTGGTCGTGTAGAAGGCACTTGCTGGTCAGTGGTGTCAGGGCCTCTGGCTGCCTCTGTGTAGGGATGGCAAACTTCAGGCAGCTAAGGTGAACAGACACGCATCTTTCAAGGGAATTTGCACCTTTATCAGTGTTCAGCCCCAGCCTGCCTTTATGTCAGCTGAGGACGAGGTGAGCTCCACGTGAACAGTTTGAGCTCCAAGGTGGCCGTTGTAGGTCACCTGTGTTTTATGTGTCCTCTGATTTATCCCTAATGCTTGAATATAATCAACTATTGCCCTTAAAACACTTCCAGAACTCAGGCATGAAAACATACTTTTCTTTGATCCCTATCACTGTCTCCTCTAGAGGGGCATCTGTTTGGGTGGGCACTGCTTGCTGGAAACCCTCACATTAACCAGGAGATGTTTAAGGAAGAGTCAACCTACTTGGGCAGACTCCGGGAGACAGTGAGGGACAAGAAGGCCTGGTGTGCTGCCGTCCATGGGGTCGTAAAGAGTCAGATACAACTTGGCAACTGAAAAACAGCAGCAGCAATCTACTGAACTTGAACTTGAACTCTGTTTTGTTTTGTTTTTTAAGTTTTTGATACAGCATTGCTTCTGTTTTAAGTTTTGTGTTTTTTTTTTTTTTTTTTTTTTTTTTAGCCAGGAGGCATGTAGGATCTTAGTTCCCTGATAGGGATTGAACCCTCACCTCCTCTTAGAAACCAAGTCTTAACCACTAGACCATCAGGGAAGTCCCTGAACTCTGGTTTTAAGAGGTCTGGAGCCACATCCACTCTGCCTCTGTGTGAGGGGATTCCCACCACTGGAAAAGGGCTGTGTACCTCTATTGGAAAAGCTTCCCATCGCTGGAAAAGGACCACGTGCCTCTCTCTGCTGTAAAGTTAGAGAAGGTCTCCTGCAGCAAAGAGTCACCTGGCTCCAGTGACTTCATCCCACAGGTAGTAGGAGGAGGCAGTAAGAAGTTGTTGAAGGTTTTGAGTGAGAGACAGTTTCAAAGCGGTGGTCAAAGAAAGTGAGTCGACTGGAGACGCTGGATGCGGAATGCAGGATGCAGGTACAGGATGGCAGTGCAGGGGTGGTCCGTGCCCTGGAATCCTGAGCCACAGGGTGACGGGCAGGAATAGACACAACAGGGTAGGTGTGAGACTCTAGGCATGCGGCTCACAGTTTAGCTGGCAGGGAGTCAGGGAGGAGAGCCCCGAGGGTACCCAGGATTCCAGGGGCATGCGGGGACCTGAGAGTGTGGGAGACGAGGCTGCTGGCTGGTGGGCTCGGGCTTGATTTAAGCCCTTTTGCTTTTGAGATTACTGGATGTGTACTTGAATTTTTGCCTTTGAGTGGAAGGGGATATGGCAGCTCTTCCTTCTGCTTTTGCAGAAAGGGGTTGTCTGGCTTGATCAATGAGTCTGAGTGTGAGATGGTATTCTGTGCATCCATTGAGGACCCTGAGGTCTGTGGCAGAGGTGGGGGGATGTGTGTATGTGTGTGCTCACACACCTGAATTGTCTCATTACTCTGGACCTGGGTTTCTTTGGACCAACTCAGATTTTTAGCTCAGATTATATTCAGATGAACCTGGCCATATGGTAACATTGATTATGTGCACCGTGTTTGTATGTGTGAGCATGTGTCACCGTGTGCTCAGCCCCTCAGTCGTGTCTGACTCCGTGTGACCCCAAGGACTGTAGCCACCAGGCTTCTCTGTCCATGGGATTCTCCAGGCAAGAATATGGGAGTGGGTTGCCATGTCACTGTATGTGCACATATGTGAGACAGAGGGAAGGTATGAACAGCACAATGTGGAGAAATGTCTTTATGGAGAAACAGATGGCCTTGGGAAAAAGGGTTGAACCCAGGAAACCTTCCAGCTGCAGCTGTGCCCCTGGCATGCACCTCCAAAGACACTTGAGCAAATTCTGTCTGATTGCACTCACTCCAGACCTTCTTACCCAGATGAAGTAAGTATGAAACAGACGCTTCTGCCTAATGAGAATTTAAATTTCTAACTTTGTTAGAGGCATGGGATGGGCGTGACTACATTGCTAATATTCAGAGTGAGAAGAGGCTGCCAGTGCCCAGCTCTCCCCTCCCTCTGAGTCCCCAAACCAGACCCAAACAGTGCAGAACTCAACTGGGACATTGATATGGGCATCGTTATAACATAAGAACCTTCTGACTCAGAGTCCAACTGGCTTCCCTGAGTCCAAGAGTGTTTATTGAAAGTCTTCTGAGTGTGAGAAGGACGACCTATCCCTGGAGAAGCAAGACTCTGTTGTCTTAACTCACGGGAGAGCACAGAACCTGGGGCGTGGTCTTGGACTCGCTTCTGCCACTGCTGAGCCCTGTGACCTTGAGCAGGCGACTGAACCCATGGAGTCTCCATGCTCACGTCTGTGAAATGGGACCACATATCTGTCTCTTGAGTTCTTGTGAGGACTCACTGGGTGATGTACGGAAAGCATTCAGTCCCATGCCAGACACACAGTAAACACCCAACTAACATGATTTGAAGAAGTGTGCTCACACACCCAAAACAAAAACGATGCTTTCAGGTGATGTCATTTATTACTTTCTGGAATTACTTTTTAGAAGCATTCATAAGCAATTATTTATTGGAAGGACTGATGCTGAAGCTGAAGCTCCAATACTTTGCCTCCTGATGCAAAGAGCTGACTCACTGGAAAAGACCCTGATGCTTGGAAAGAATGAGGTCAGGAGAAGGGAGCGGCAGAGGATGAGATGGTTAGATAGCATCACCAACTTAATGCACATGAATTTGAGCAAACTCTGGGAGATAAAGGAGACAGGGAAGCCTGGCGTGCTACAGTCCATGGGGTCACAAAGAGTCAGACACAATTTAGTGACTGAACAGCAACAACATAAGCAATTTCAAAGGACTTTTCCACATCTTTGTTCCTAGGTGGCTTATTTTTATGTTGCATTAGTTCTAGCCTACCAAAATCATTTTGAGAAGGAGGTTTATGCATCACAAACAACACTCTGTCCTTGTGTTTACAGAATCGATGCCGAGGGTGCTCTGAGATGGGCAGAGGAGAGGATCTGGGTGGGCAGAAGAGAAGCAGGATCCTGCTGGTGGGCCTGGACAGGTGGCCTCCCTGAATGGAACTCGCCTGAATCCCTGGCTTATGGCTGAAATAAGTTCTGCCCCTTCCTGCAGAGTTTTCTCTTCCCAAACCCAGCCTCTTGGGTTCCTCTTGGCGCCTTGGTCCTACAGAATCCTCATCTACTCTGTGCTCTGTTGGTGCAGAAGAGCAAGGCAGGTGGGTCATCTTGGCTTTTTTTTTGTTTTCCTCCTATTCTGGGATCACCCCCCACCCCCCCAGAGCTGGCTATGCTGCAAGTCCTGTGCCCTGCTATAGTGGTACCAGGATCACAAAGAGTAATAAGGACCCCAACATCTACAGAGGCCCCCATATCACCCCAAGTGTGTGTGTGTTTGCTTTCATCACCCAGGACAGCAGAGTTGTTCTGATCCAGGATGACTCCTGGGGACACACACTGGGGGTGAGGTGGGGGATCACTTGCCCAGCTGCACAGTGAGGACTGGGCAGAGCAGGATGGGGATGACCCCCTCCGCATCCACCTCCCACTGTGTGGTGGCCCCTCCTTGGCCCCCTCGTGGCTATTATCCTGAGCTGGGGGCTGCTTTAAGGACTCCTCAAAGCATTGCATTTGGAGCTCAGGGAGAATTCAGGCTTATCTAGTTTTACATAAAATGAAGGAGCAGAGGAAAAAAATCATCTCTTGGGAGATGGGAGAAGTTGATGGTCATCCCCGTTTCAAACCCACCTGGGCTTTTGTGAAATGTGCCCTTTGAAAATGATGGCTCTTATCTCAAATTCTTGCTGCTAACTTCACTTCCCTATGGACTCGGGTTTGACCCTGGATGGGGAAGATCTCCTGGAGGAGGGCATGGCAACCCACTCCAGTATTCTTGCTGCTAACTTCACCTCCCTGCAGAGCCCAGGCACAGATTCTGAATCAGTGCTTCCCTTTGTATCATCTTTGTGATCATGGAAAACTGCCCTTGGCTATGACATCAGTTCTTTAGGACCAACACAAACCCCCTCCTTAGTTTGGAGTTTTATCCTTGGAATTAAGCTTCTGGAAGTCATGTGGCTAGTGGACTCATTGGCCATGACTTGACCTGCAGGCGTCAACCAAATGAGGACTTACTGAGCAATCAGTGCCTCCATGTGCTGCCGTGACTTCTGCGCACCCCCGCCCCCGCCCCACTGATGGAGAACAGTCTTCCTGCCTGACTTCCACAGCAGGTTCACACTTTGCCCCCGAGTCAGGTGCACACCAGAGCCACAGCTGGTCATAGACAGAGACCATGCCTTCAGCTGACATTGTTTTCCTGGCATCACTCTAGCATTGCCCCACTGGCTTGAGAATATCCTACAAAAGTAGCCTTAGAACAAGGTGTTCCCTGGCTCTTGTATCCTGTGGTATTTAAAAAAAAAATTTATTGGAATATAGATGATTTACCATGCTGCATTAGTTTCGGATGTACATCAAGTGAATCAGTTATACACATACATGTGTTCATTCTTTATCAGTGGGCTTCCCAGGTGGCGCTAGTGGTAAAGAAGCTGCCTGCCAGTGCAGGAATAAGAGTTCGATCCCTGAGTCAAGAAGATTCCCCTGGAGGAGGGCATGCAACCCACTCCAGTGTTCTGGCCTGGAGAATCTCCCATGGACAGAGGAGCCTGGTGAGCTATCGTCCATAGGGTCACAGAGTCGGATACGACTGAAATGGTTTAGCATGCACATTCTTTCTCAGACTCAAATAGGTTATTGAAGTGAAGTTGCTCAGTCGTGTCCAATTCTTTGCGACCCCATGGACTGTAGCCTAACAGGCTCCTCCATTCATGGGATTTTCCAGACAAGAATACTGAGTGGGTTGCCATTTCCTTCTCCAGAAGATCTTCCCAACCCAGGGCTTGAACCCCGGGTCTCCCGCATTGTATGCAGACACTTTACCATCTGAGCCACCTTAAGGAATACTAAATAGAGCTCCCTGTGCTGTACAGTAGGTCTTTTATTTTATATATACTAGTGTGTATATATAAAATGTTAATCCCAAACTTCCATCACTTCCTTCCACGTTTCCACTTTGGTAACCATATGTTTAATTTTGAGATTAGTGAATCTGTTTCTGTTGTATAAATATGTTCATTTGTATCATTTTAGATTCCACAAATAAGTGATATCACATGATATTTGTCTTTTTCTGTCTGACTTACTTCTTTAGATTATTCTTTAGTATAATAATCTCTGGGTCCATCCATGTTGTTGCAAAAGGCATTATTTAGTTCTTAAAAAAACTAAAAATAGAGCTACCATATGATCTAGTAATACCACTCCTGGGCATATATCCAAGAAAAACCATACTTTGAAAAGATACGTGTACCCCAGTGTTCATAGCAGCGCTGTTTACAGTAGCCAAGATGTGGAAACAACCTAAGTGTCCATCAACAGATGAGAGGATAAAGAAGTTGTAGTATGTTATTTTGCACTAATCTTAATGGTGCTTTGCTCTCTTGCTTGCCAACCTTTCTGAATACACACAGTACACCTTTTGAATGTTTATTTTGAAGTGATTTTCTCTTTACAAAAAAAGTTGCATCAATATTACAGAGCATCCGCTAAAACCCTTCACCCAGCTGGTTTAATTACCCAAACCAGGAAATTAACCTCAAGATGATGACAGCATCTCAGTTCCAGACCTTATTTAAAGTGTCCCAGTTTGTCCTTAAATGTCGCTTAATGGTTCCAAGATCCCACATTGCCTTCAGGTGTGAAGGAGCAAATTTAATGTGCTCCTCCATCCATGGGATTTTCCAGGCAAGAATACTGGAGTGGGTTGCCATTCCCTTCTCCAGGGGATCTTCCCAACTCAGGGATCAACCCCGGGTCTCCTGCATTGTAGGCAGACTTTTTACCACCTGAGCCACTAGGGAAGCTATATAAGTAATACACTCACATGTCAATCAACTTAGACGTCTGTATAGGCGTCTATGGACAACTGCCCACATGACCTCTCATTAGGTGCTCTGATCTCAGAATTTCAAATTGAGTGTTTAGTTTGCCACTGGGGAAAAAAGGTTAGCCTGTAGAGTTCTTGGGGGGACTCCCTGGTGGCTCAGATGGTAAAGAATCTGCCTATAATGCTGGAGACCCAGGTTCAATCCTTGGGTCAGGAAGATCCCTGGAGAAGGGAAAGGCAACCCACTCTAGTATTCTTGTCTGGGAAATTTCATGGACAGAAGAACCCAGCTGGCCACAGTCCATGGGGTCACAAAGAGTCAGACAAAACTGAGAGCCTAACACGTGGGCTTCCCAAGTGGTGCTAGTGGTAAAGAATCCGCCTGCCAAAGCAGGAGACATAAGTTTCCAGGGTTCAGTCCCTGGGTTGGGAAGATTCCTGGAGAAGGAAAGGGCAACCCACTCCAGTATTCTTACCTGGAGAATCCCATGGACAGAGGAGCCAAAGAGTTGAACACTTCTGAAGCTATTTAGCACACATGTGGAGTTCTCAGACTCCCTGAAATTTGCAAGAAGACACTCTCTCCTCAGAAGCATTTTTCTGCTTAGTTTTTGACACATCTGTTATTTTCAAAAACAAATAACCTTGAGCTTCTGTCCTGCTTTCCCGATGGAAAACATGACAGTAAGTCCTTTATAATTATTTCAGTAAATGGTGGTTCCCCCACATAAATACAACCTTCCCTCCACGGTGACTGAATCTTACTTTGTCAGAAGAGCATTTATGTTCCTTTGCAAGAAAGACGCTGTGGAGAGTAATAATGGAGAAGCTGACAGCAGTGTCCCCTGACTTATTTTAAAGAATAAAAATAAAATATATATAGAGATATGCAGGGGTTTTTTTGAAAAGAAAATGAATCATTCTTTAAAGTTAGTCAATCTCTTGGGGGCACGGTGTGGGAAATTAGCTTTTAATGGCTTTGAAATTGAGGTTCCTTGGTCAATAGGACTGGATACTTGAAGTAAAATGACAAATCTATTAGAAGAAAATCAAGCATTCTGTCGCCCGTAAGAAAGGCACTCAGAGGACAGAAAGCATTTTTTTGGAACTCTTCTCGCACTAGGCGGGTGGGGTGCGGGCATCAAAAAGCCTGGGCTTGGGCTCACTGATTTGAAATCCCCTGAACAAGCATCACTCATGGCCTTCTTATCACACCTGGAGTCGGAAAGTTTCCCGGTTCCTGGCCACTGCTGCACAGTTTCATTGAAGGTAGAAGGCAAGGCGTGCGTTTCACGTGCATTTAATCCTAACACTGCATGGAACGCACTGTTATTTCTCAGCTGCTGTCCCACCACCGGTCTCAGTGTGAGTCTGTCTAGCTGCCTCAGCCCAGCCTGATGTGTCGCTCTCACACTTTCAGTGGGTTGTGAGGCTGGCAGAGCCACTCTGTGCAGGAGCCAAGTCTGACGGTTGTCTTGCTTTCTGAGTCAGAATCTTATTTTCTAACGTTATGCAGAAATGAACACACAAACCATCTATGGGCCGCATCCATTAATGAAGCCATGCATTTCTTCTTTTTTTTCCTTTTTATTTTTTTAAAGCTTCATTTTCAATAGTACATGTACATGGTACATAATTCAGATGATTATCTGCAGGATAAAGTAAACCTCCCTCACTGGGCTTCCCAGGTGCAGTGGTAAAGAATCCACCTGCCAATGCAGGGACACAGGGACTTAGGTTTGATTCCCAGGTTGGGAAGATCCCCTGGAGCAGGAAATGGCAACCCACACCATTATTCTTGCCTGGGAAATTCCATGGACAGAGGAGCCTGGGGGCTTCAGTCCATGGGGTGTCAGAAAGTTGGACGTGACTGAGCACACACACACAAGGTAAACCCTACCCTCCCTGTCCACTAGCTAACCTGTTCCCCTCTCTGGAATCCATCATCATTACCAGTTTTCCTGGGTATGTAGGAAGTTTTCTGTGACAGTCTGATGTGCAGATATATGCTCTGAGTCAATCTTAAATTTAACTAGGTTCTTTTTTCTTTAGGCCTGACCTATGAAATGTAATGAGTGGTATTTGTACCACTTATGACGCTATTCCTTCATGTCCAAGTTCAGCCTTCTTCACTGCCCACTTTGACTTGGAGGATGATAGTGCAGTAGAAATGGCTGCAGTAGCAGTCAATGGAGTTTCCAGAAACTCAAAGATCTTTCTTTTTCAATCAACCACAAGATTACAGAGGAAGGATATAGAAACTTGTTTTGAACAGTGGACAATGTGTCCAACTCGCTAGAGGTAACTATTTCCAGGCATTTCAAAGAAGGTATCAAAGCTCAGGCCACACAGTCAAGTCTTTGCATCATTGTGTGTTATGACTGCCAAGTCTTGTGAGACTTACCATGATAGGTCGCCTCCTGGATGCAACAGAAGCCATGCATTTCGTGATTCCTCACCAACAGTTACTTTGTGTTCATGAAGCACTGGATGCTGTGTTGGGTGATCAGGATACAAATGTGGACCTTGCATTCTTATACTTCATGGTCTAGTTAGAGAAGCATCAATGGAAATGCAGATTTATTGTTGCTGTTCAGTTGCTAAGCCATGTCCAACTCTTTGCGACCTCATGGACTGCAGCATGCCAGCTCCACTGTCCTTCATTATCTCCCACAGTTTGCTCAATTTCATGTCCATCAAGTCAATGATGCTACCTAACCATCTCATCTTCTGCTGCCCTCTTCTTCTTTTTG